>NC_133666.1:670788076-671119545 GCF_037893015.1 Macrotis lagotis
CAATTGAACAAATGCAGTCTATGGAGCTGCTCTGTACATATAAGCCCTGTCCTATGTGCTCAGGAAGGTCAATGGATGCTTGTTCGGCTTTTATCTGTGATACTTAGTGGATAAAAGACTGAGTTCAAGGTCCATCTCTGACACATATTAACTGGGTGATTATGGGATTGTTAGTGAAGCTCTCAGTTTCCCAGCAACTGAATTACACAGTTGCATATCTGCAAATGGAAGTAGTTTCCACAGGGATGAAATAGGGCCCAGACATCTTCCATCCCTCCCCCCCTCAAAAAAGGATAAGAAGATAATGAAAATCAAATAGAAGTGTACAAGAAAAGCATAAACTAAAGATTGTGGTGTTCAGAGGAAGGAATCCCATCCAGCAAGGGAAATCATAGAAGACTTCATGGAAAAAATGACATTTGAGTTGGACTTGGAAGGATAGGGTGGGGTGGGGTAGGAGAAGACTTGAGAGATGAGGAGAATACACTGAGATAGAAGATGAGATTCAATAGCAATGAAGGGAGCAGAGGACTCTTGTCCCCACTGGGGATTTACAAGGAACAAAATCCAGATGAATGGTTCCAGGTATGGCCCCCAACTGGTGATTGGTGGGAGGTAAACGTGAAGGTTATTAGAGGTGAACATGAATTAATTTTCTGAGTCTTTTTTCTTGTGATTTACATACCCTGATTTCTATACTTAAAAATATCCTTTCCCCCCCAATATATGCTTACTGTATTGAATTTCCATGTGCTTTATTATTCTTTATATTCATCTTACATAACTTTTATTTCCATTTTTGAAGCACTTTGCCTTTTTATTCTCTAGAATAATTTAAGGACCCAATTATGAGTGATCAAATCAAATTCATTGTGGAGAAGCTCAATAAGGAGCCTTTTAAGAAGAACTACAATTTAATCACATTTGATTCCCTGGAGCCAATGCAACTATTACAAGTTCTCAATGATGTTCTTGCTGAGATTGACCCGAAGGTAAGAAGTGAAATTTGAAGTAGAGAATTCAAGTAGAAATTCATTAAGGCCATGTCTGAATTTCCTCCATTAGCTTCTCTGACAAGTGTAATTGGGCTGTGCAGTGTTCTAGGAAAGTCTGGCTGTGGATCTCACTGGGTTTTGGGGCAGGAGCTCAAAGCTTTCTTTGACTCCTTTGTAAAAGGAGGGTAATGGACTCAACATCCCTTTATCTCTTGAATCTATTTAGGCCTTCCTGGTCCATTGAATCATATTAATGGGGCAATTGGTGGCACAGTGGATAAAGCACTGGTCCTGGAGCCAAGAGGACCTGAGTTCAAATGCTTGATACTTAACTAGATGTGTGACCTTGGGCAAGTCACTTAAGCTTATTGCCTTGCTAAAAACCAAAATAAACATATTATCAGTTGGAAGGGACTTGGGAAGCTATCTAGGGAAGTTTCATTTTACAGAGGAGGAAACCAGCTCAAAGAGGGGAAGCCACTTTTCCCAGAGTCACCATGGGTTGGGTGGGTGTGAAATCCAGCCATCACCCTCCAAAGTTAGCATAGATTTCCAAAGGCCTTATAAAATTCTGGAATCTCTTTATACCTTATATAGGAATTATTCTCCATACCACAGGTGAAGATACTTGGCCTTGGGATAAAAATGCTTTCACAATAACTGCTATTTTGGTGCAGGCTACCACACGCTTACCCTTTCCTTTGTTGGCTGAACATATTTTAGTTTGACAACCATAATATGACTCCTGGCCCTACTTGTATATATAATTTGGGGACTTTGAAATGAGGTTTCTGAAATAATACCTGCTTTATAAGAAACTATTCTGTTACTTATCCTGCAATAAAAGGACACATTTCATCAACATAGTTTTCTTTTTTAATAAGTTCATTGTTCTGTATTCACTTTTCTTTACTTACTAGCAAGTTGTTGATATAAGAGAGGAGATGCCAGATCAGACAGCTAAGCGAATGTTGAGCCTTCTCGGGATCCTTAAATATAAACCTCCAGGAAATGCCACTGACATGTAAGGATATGTTCATTTTTTGCTTCATTAAAATAAATATTTTAGAAAATCCAAAACTTGCACAATCTGTCAGGACAAGTTCAGAATTTCATTGTATTTTAAAATAACATTATGCCTCTTATAGTGCTTATTATTATATTTCAGTTCTGTCATTAAGAAGCCTCATGAGCATTTTTAAGTGGGTCAGTTCTTTCATCAAAGAAAGGCGACCTAATCACATTCTTTCCGCTGAGATAGTTCACCGATTTTGTCCTTTCATAGAAATATCACTTAAGTGAATTAATTGAAAAGTTAATTAAGGTTGACTAGACCAATGAACTAGCACCTTTATCAAATTTTGTCCTGCATCTCAAATAAAACTGATAGTACATGTGATGGGTACCTATTTTGTGCTTCAATTTCTGGATAATAGACAGATTTACTTCAGAATGATTAACTTCACAAACTATTTTTGACAATAGTGAGAAATTAATTGGGTTTTGAGCAAATAAATCTATGACTTCAATTTCCTAATAGCAGTTTTTTGTTCTTAAGTCAATGAACTTCTCTTATTGTTTAGGAGTACCTTTCGCCAAGGTCTGGTTATTGGGAGTAAACCTGTAATTCACCCAGTTCTACATTGGCTTCTGCAGCGGACCAATGAGCTAAAGAAAAGAGCATACTTAGCCCGTTTTTTAATAAAACTTGAGGTCCCAGCTGAATTCCTTCAGGATGAAACTGTGGCTGACACCAATAAACAGGTACAACTTAAATGAACTGAGAATTTTAAATGGGTGTTAATTGCTCTATGTGATACCAAATATCCACAAAAAAATGGGAAGTATTGAAAATATTTGAATAGGGGCAGCTAGGTGGTGAAGTAGATAGAGCATTGACTCTGGAGTGAGGAGGATCTTGGTTCAAATCTGACTTAGACACTTAATAATTACCCAGCTGTGTGATCTTGGAAAAGTCACTTAACCTTATTGCCCTGCAAAAAACAAACAAAAAAAGGAAATATTCAAATATTACCATATCTTTAAAAATTGATATATATCAAACAGCTGAAAGATTTTCATCTTAATATATCAGTCTTATGTCAACAGAGACATTAGCAAAAGTTTTTTCCCTTTTAGAATTTCTGGTTTGAAAGGTTTATGAGAATTAAATTTTAATATAATAGCTAAATAACAAAAATATTCAGAAACTTTAGATAGAGTACAGGGAAATTATCATGTTCTCATATAACAGTTTTCTGTATATAATTACAGGCTAGGGTGCCTCAAAACCTTCATTAAGAATGAATTTATTGTGCAGTAGATAGAACATTGTATTAGATAGTTTTGTGAGAGAAAAGTAAAAGAATTAAAAGACTCATTGTTTGATAATTAAAAAAATTTAAACTCTTAATAGGGAGACAAATGAAATATTTTTGACTCTTACCCTTCTTCACTTCCTATACCCAATCACTTCCTATACCCAATCAGTTGAAAAAGCCTTATTAACTACTTCTGAAAAATTTCTAGTATCCATTTCCTCCTTTCTGCTGCCATTGCCCTAGTTCAAACCCTTGTCACTTTTTTTTGGGGGGGGGGTTGCAAGGCAATGGGTTAAGTGACTTGCCCAAGGTCACACAGTAAGTATCAAGTGTTTGAATCCAGATTTGAACTCAGGTCCTCTTGACCCCAAGACTGGTATTCTATCCATTGTACCATCTAGCTGCCCCCTTTTTTACTTTTAATCTGAAATATTGTAATAATCCTGACAACTGGTCCTCCTGATCCTGGGTTTTTTCCCCCATTTATCCTCCATGTAACTGCCAAGTAATGTTTCTAAAGCATTGTTCTAATTCCTGCTGCTCAAAAAACCTCAGTGGCTCTGTTTTGTCTACTTAAATAAAGCATATACTCTTTGGTCTAGCATCCAAGACCTTCCACAACCTGAGTTTTTCCAGCCATCTACCTTTTCTCTCTTTTGCTGTAATCACATTAAAATGTTTTACAATTTTCTGTTTTTATCATACCCTCTGTAAACCTCTATGTCTTTGGATATACCTGAAGTCATCTGTTCTCCTCCCTCTGTCTTTTGACATCCAGGACACTATGGTAGGGTAGAAAGGTAGTAAATTTGGCATCAGGAGAGATCCAGATTTGTACTCCCAACAGTGAAGTTACTAGCTGTGTGACTGTGGTTAAGTCACCTAATTTCTGAGCCTTGATTACTTCATATATAAAAAGAGGGTAATGATTCTCAAAAAGTAGTTATGAGGATGCAAAGAGATCTTTATTAAAGCACTTTGTAAACTGTAAGCACTATGTAAATATCAGCATTCTTCCCTTCCTTTGCAACCTTGCTCAGGTGTTCCTTCTTAGTGGAGAACATTTGGTGGAAAGTCAACAATGGAAACTCTAGGCCTCAGTTTCCTCATTGATAGAATGAAGTGGGAAGACTAGAGTAGCTGTAAAATGAGGGGACTGGACTAGATAATTAGATGCCCTAGTTAGTTTTGCTGAATTACATTTATCCCTTTGTTAGATAACTCACAAGCTCCTCTAGGAGAGGGGAGAAGGGTATATGTGGAAAAGATGTAAAAAAAAGATGTAAAAACAACAGATACCAACTGTTTAAAACAAATTGTAGTAGAAGTATTAAAGTTCATACTTTGCTAAGGTTAGTAAGGAAAACAAATTGGAAGGAAAGGGATTTTTTTCAGTCTTTTGGGGGGGAAAAAGGAGATTTAGAAATAGATTGGACTGATGAGGCAATGATAAATGGATAAATGGAGAAGAGACAGAACTACTTAATTCCAGTTTTGCTTCTTTTTTCTTTGCTATGGAGAATCCTCTGAATTACAACAGACCCAACCAAAATGACAAATTCAGGTTTCAACTCAAATAGGAAGATAGCATGTGCTTAATGATTCAAGATTTATTAAGTCCAAATGAAAGTATATTAGGACAGTGAATGAAATGTAGATTGTGATTACTAAACCATTGTTAATGATCTTTGAAAGATCATGGAGATCTATAACACCACCAGAGTCTGTCTTGATTTTCAAAAAAGTGAAAAATGAAACCTGTAAACTGTTTGCCACTGAGTTTTATATTACCTCTTGGCAAAATGAAGGAGTAATTAGTAGCCATTAGAAAAGGAACCTTTGCTCACAAAGAGCCAAAATGACTATCAAAGATAGAGGTCACAAAGGAATGAAAGAATGCTGATTTTTTTTCCAAGATGTTTACAAGTTTACAGAGTGCTATAATGAAGGCTCTTTTTGGTCTTCCTAACTACTTTTTGAGTATCGTTCCCCCCTTTTCACATATGAAGAAATCAAGATGGTTTGGTTCCAAAATTAGGTGACTTAATTGTAGTCATATAGCTAGTAACTTTAGAGTTGGAGTACAAACCCGGATCTCTCCTGATGCCAGATTTAACACCTTTCTACTCTACCATGGTGTCCTGGATGTCAAAAGACAGAGAGAGGAGAACCGACTATTTCAGGTGCATACAAAGACATGGAGGTTTACAGATTATTCATTCCCCCAAAGCTAGAATATTGGGCCAAATCTTGTAAGATAGCAATTTACTAGGTATAAATAGAAAGTCTTATACTTGGGTTCAGAGAAATCAACTTCAAACACAAGATGGTGAAGTTTGTTTGAAAGTTTTAAGTGAACTGCAAACTTGGTGTGTTAGCAGTGTGACATGGTAGCTAAAAGCACTAAGGTGATCCTTGGCTTCATTAAGAGAGGCGTAATGTCCAGGATGGGGATGATGGTCCTGCTTGGAACTCTGTGGTCAGATCACATCTGGAGATGATAAACATTTATCAGTCATTGTGCTAAGCATTTACAGGGAGGCTGTGGGAGGCATTTTTGCTTCACCCTCTTTAAGTCTCCAGTCAAAGGGCAAAAACAACCAAAGGTATTGCTGGGGGTATAACAGTCTCCATGATGATGAGTTTATCCTGGGAGAGTGGGAGGGAGGATGTTGATGATGGTGTTTGAGTCCAAGTCAAGCTAGGTAGCTAGAGGCCAATGACCGGGCGATGGTATTCAGTGATGTTATATTTTTGGAAGGACATTGATAAATTTTCAAGCCTCCAGGAGTGGGCAGCCTATATACTGAAGGACACTGAGGTCATACCATATGAAAATCAGTTGAAGGAACTGGGGACATCTGGACTTAGGAGAAACGGGTAGCCGTCACCAAGGAACTACAGGGTTTTCACTGAAAGAGGTCTGCCCTTGTCCTCCTTGATCCTAGAGGTTTGGATTAGGAACAGTGAGGGAATTTAGCAAAGGAAAGAAGCCAGTTTAGAAGAAGTTCTAATGTAAGGGAAAAAACTTCCTTAGGTCTCTAGAAAAATGAAATGGCTACTGTCCTTGGTTTCCTGTCACCTGGGGTCTTTACGCCAAGACTGGATGACTCTTTGGCAGGGGTTTTGGATAGGGGATTTTTGTTCAGGTAGAGATTGGTCTGGAGGGTCCTCTGAAAACTCCTTCCAAATTAAGCCAACAAGCATTGTGGTTGTCATTCAGTCAATGTACACTCTTCGTGACCCCATGAACCATATTGTTCCTTGGCCCAGATACTGGTGTTTGCCATTTCCTTCTCCACTGGATTAAGGTAAAATGGGTTAAGTGACTTACCCAAGGTCACACAGCTAGTAAATATTTGAGGCTAGATTTGAGGCTAGATTTGAACTCCAGACTCAGAGCTCCATCCACTGAGCCACCTAGCTGCCTCCTCTACAATCCTATATTAAGCTTTATGTGCCAGACACTGTACTAATAAAGTGCAAAAATACAAATACAAGCAGAAAGAAAGGCCATCTCTGCCCTCAAGGAACTTTCATTCCAATGAAGGAAAATATTACTTCAAAGGAACTGAATGTTGGGGGAGAAGGGGGGAAGGTACCTGCAAGAGGACATGGTGGAGAAAGTGCTTAGTCAATAGTAGAGCTCAGAGAGGAATGAAGACATATATGCCCTGGGCACTTTCCTCAAAATGGAAATTCTAGGAAGAATCCAGTAGTCCAAGGAAGGGATTGAAGTGGTGGAGGTACTTGGTGGGTGAAGAGAATGCACTGGCAGAGGGAACTGCCTGCTGTGAGGTGGTGCAGAAAGTCCAGACAATCAGAAGGAGAACCTCTCTCTTTACTGAAGCTCAGAGGGATGCTTCTAGAACAGAACAATGGGAAAAAAAATTTAAATAATTTGTGTCATAGATTTTTGTAAAAAACATACCTGAACTCCTCTTCTATATTATAAGCCTGCAATTTTGTTTATTGGATATAAACATGAAAGAATTTTATCCATAAATAATGTTATAAGAAATGAATTCTGGTAGAAATTTAGTAGTTTTACTGTAGTTACTCTGTTTATTAACTGAATAAGTATAGATTATAAAAATTTATATCTTATGAAGTAGATCAGAGAAACTTAAAGTTGTAAGTTAACAAGTTACTTTGTTTTGTGAGGCAATGGGGTTAAGTGACTTACCCAAGGTCACACAGTAAGTAGCAAGTGTCTAAGGCTGGATTTGAACTCAGGTCCCCCTGCTTTCAGGGCCAGTGCTCTATCCACTGTGCCACCTAGTTGCCCCCAACAACTTATTTTTAATTCTTGGATTGGTATGGCTTAATGAATTGAATATTCACAAGGTTTTTTTAACTTGTATTTCTTCAAGTACAATATGAGTTATTATATGTGTATTTTCTTCAGTCTGATATGTTTTACATAATGTAGGCTAGATTCCCAAGTTCCCTTTTGGTTTAAGGGACTTAAATGACTTATGCATTCAACAAATTATTTAGTAATAGCCATAATTAAGAAAATATGTTGATTATCTTTAGTAAGAAGTCCTAGATATTTAATATGTGAATTGTTTAGAATGTTATGTGGGGAAAAAAGCTTAATTTCCTATAATCTTCTGCTGAGAAATAACCCTGTACTTTTTGTCTTATTCCCTGATTTAAAACTCCATTTTTAAGGACCTTATAGTTAGCAGCTATGTTTTCAGAAAGCTATACTTAGAAAGTGATTTATTAACAATATATTAACATTCATTAGATAATCAAATTAAGATACAGCACTACATTTATGAATATCTTTTACTCATGTTTTCAGTATGAAGAACTGATGGAAGGTTTCAAAACCTTACATAAAGAATGTGAACAACTCAAAACATCTGGATTTTCTACTGCAGAAATACGAAGGGTAAATACAAGGGGAAAATACTACTAGCTTAGAGGTATTTAGATTGCTTATGATTACTTTTCCCTTCTAATTGAGGGAACTTTTCTATCTCACTCAGTAAAAATTTTAGACCTAAGTTAGTTAGCTATAACAATTGACAAGTTTATTTGATGCAATTGGTCTCCATTGAAGAAGACATTCATAAAGTTATGGTCAAGATGACATTTTATTTATGGATTTGTACACTACATGGATAACCACTGTGGAAAATTTTTTTAAATGTTTGCTGTAAGTAAACTACTAGTACTTTTTTTTGAGAGAGGCTTTAGGGTTGATTAGAAGGGAGGGAGGATTACTTATTATGGACATTATTTTCAAGACGTGGATGGATAAAATTCTCTGTCTTGAGAAAACCATTGTCTTGAAATAATTTTCATGAGAAATTGGCAGATTATAGGTCATTGTGCTTCTATGTTGGTTTGGTATTTAATCCGTGCAAAATAAATATAATTGCAGCAATTTATGAGTGATTAAGACACATGTACCTCTGTTATGAAAGGTTTTTGGTAAAAATCTCATTCTTCTCTTTGGAGTCAACACAGAAAATATGTTGTTGGTAACCTTACCTTGTTTCATTCTAACCTGTTTTGGTTGCTTTTCTTGATTGAATATCATGCTGCCAAACTAAACTTTTCTACATAAACAGCCCCAGGGAGAAAATAGAAATGAGCACCTTCTAAAACAGGTTGTTTTCCTTAGTGTCGTAGCTATGAATTAAGAATATGGCAGTAGTGTTTTACACATGTAAGACTTTCACACAGCCCATTTTCATTTTTAAGTGTCTCCTTAATTACTTTTTAGGACATCAGTGCAATGGAAGAAGAGAAAGATCAGCTCATTAAGAGAGTAGAACGTTTGAAGAAAAGGGTAAGGAAAAAACTAGCAATGTAAGGTTTAAGTGTCACAGTTCAATGACTTGAAAAGATTCAGGAATGCAAACAAGGATTAAGATGAGCTGAGTGTTCATGAGGTTGGAATCAAGTAAACTAATGGACAGAGAGGAAATCTCCACAGGCTGAAGGCCAGAGCTTTGAAAAGCCCCTGAGGCCAGAACCTTGCTGTCATATGGAAGCACTAATATTTATGAAAAGGAAATGCTCAATGGATTTCTGAGTCACTTTTGTTCTCAAACCTAACAGTGCTACAGACTATGAATTGCTTTTTTGTCTAGGTGGAGACAGTGCAGAATCATCAACGGATGCTTAAAATAGCACGACAGCTTCGAGTTGAAAAAGAAAGAGAAGAATTTTTAGCGCAACAGAAACAGGAACAAAAAAACCAGGTATTCACAAGAAAGTCCTTATAATGACAATAGCAAATAGTTGTTCATGATAATAATCCACATGAAACAAAAAAGTTAAAATTTCAGAATTTATTGTAAACGTTTCCTCAGGTCTGCGTCAACATTTTGGCTTCTGGTATTATGAAATAAAAATAATTTACTAAAAAGAGCATTTTAGAATGAGAGACATTGCTCTTATTATGTTGATTCATGTGGTCCTTGTGTCCTGCTTTACACCTCAGGTGTCACCACATTCCAATAGATTCCAATGGCCCAAACACCAGCAGTCTTTTTCACCTGCTTGCCTCTGGGCATCATCCTCAGAGATACTTTACTTGACTTAGTCTGAGATTCTCACTATCAGATAAGGTCTCTGAATCCTTTAGATTTTCCTTGGATTTTGAGGCTATGAGAGCTTTCATAGAAGTAGAGACTAAACTCAGTGAATACTATCAAAATTCACAAAAAGATAATAAAGAGATCTTGATATTTAAAAAGTCAATTTAAATGTTTACATTCAACTGTAAAATAGTGGTTTTAAACTTATTGAGTCCTATCTTGACATCTGAGTTATGACAAGTAAAACCTATATGATTTCAAACCAGTTTGCTTTCTGCTAATTTGACAGTTCATATATGTGGTTTTAGATTTGGCCCAACATTACAAACAATTCAGTTGAGCAATTTCATGGTCCAAGTTCTGAATAGTAATTTAATATTTGCCTAGATATTTCTCCTCCTAAGCTGTTAATTTAATGAATATTCATATTCTTTAATTTGAAAAAATATTAATTGACCAAAAGTGAACATATAAGCTTCTTTTATTATCAAGTGTTTAATTGACAATAGGACTATTTCTTACTCTGGATCCAATACTTCTCTTGACACACAGGTTTAAATTGTCCTAGCTTTTGTGGCTAACATGACACTGTTGCCCTATTTTGAACCTATAAAAATCCCATCAGACTATAGAAAACAAAATGAAATCCATTGAAAACAAAGCTCAGAAAATAAAAGGTAAAAAAGACTATAAAAGCTTTTTTACTCTGAAAAGGGATAGCAAGAGCCCATTGCATTTGACTTTAATAAATTCATTTCTCTGCTCCTTCCTTATTTAGTGGTCATGTGGGGTTTATAATTTTCATTGCTTAAGTTTATAAATGGAACATTTCAGTGGAATATCAAAGTAATTTGTCTGTGTTTTGAAGCTATTTCATGCGGTGCAGAGACTGCAAAGAGTTCAGAACCAGCTGAAAAGTATGCGACATGCAGCAGCTGATGCAAAACCAGAAAGTAAGTGAAGGTCACTGGATGAAAGGAGTCTTATCTTATTGGGATCTCTCAGTTAGGAAAAAGGAAAAGATTAGTTGGCACTCATTAATGAGGTTGAGGAATATTTGTCCTAATTTACCTTTAGCTTCCCAACCTTTAGCTATTGGACATTAATGAAGAGATTCTTAGTGCGGAACTTTGTCCTGGGTTTCCTTAATGCTGTTTGCTAGGTTTTGAATCTGGAAGGTAGAATGAAGAATAGAGACCTTAACTATGGCATATTAACACATAAGTCAGAATGAATAGAGAGACCTTATCTATGGCATAAGTCAGGACAAGTGAGTGGATGAAAGACAATGGCAGAGTTCACAAATTGATTAAAATAAAAGAACACATGATATGGCGCCATTAAAACTGAATATTATCTGTAGCTCAGTTAGTTGGACCCATAGTATTAATGAAACCCCTGGTCCTTGCTCCAGTCTGCTTCTGACTTCTGCATGGAGAAACTTTCTGTCCATCATAGTTAGCTGTCATCTCTTGGCATCTGAGACTTAGTGTGGAAGGATATCTGAAAGCTCATAGCTTCTTGGACTTGGGGATCCAAAACATCCTCCTCAGATGTGATGGGTATACTTAAATGACCAAAAGATAATGTTCAAATTCACACATTAATGAAGCTATTTGGGAGAGTCAGAGGTGCTGACAGTCCGTGCACACAGACCCTGTCTGAACTTAAGCCATTGTCAGTTCATAAGCACTTTTAGTGTAGACAGCATGATGATGATGATGATGATGACAACTAACATATAGCATTTACAGTTAAGTACTTGTAATTATCTCATTTGATCCTCATAGTAACCCCTGGGAGAGCTGGGTTGCTATTATTAGCATCCCTATTTTACAGATGAGGAAACTGAGGGAAATGGGACTTGGGACTTGCCCAGGGTCACACATCTAGTAAGTATCAGAGGTCATATTTGAACTGGGGTCTTCCTAACTCTAGGTCTGGTGCTTTATCCACTGCATTAAAGAGCTGCCTCATCTGGAAGACAATATCTGAAAACCACTTTATATTGAGTTGCTAGTGTCTCCTTATTCCCTCTCATCACTATTTATAACTTTTTTCCCTAAATGCTTAAATGATAGCATTTTATAGGTCTGTTTGGTATATTCTATTTAGATCTGATAGATATTATTTTACCTCTAGGCTACGAGTATCAGAGAAAGATCTTCAAAACAAATCCTATTGTTAGGATCCTTTTCCTTATTGAATCAATATATAATTTGCTTTCACATGCCTGATCATTGTTTAAAAAAAATGTCAAAACCATTCATTACTAATGATTTTTTAGAAATAAAAATGGGACTCAAAGAATTGAGATAGTGGAGAAAAAGAGTTGGTTGATCATTCAGTGCAGTATATTTGCACTATCTTATCCAGTGATTCTACAATATCTGTGATTCTTCATTTAATTATTTCTTGATATATATGTTCTTGTGGTGAAATAGTGTTAGCTAAAATAAAGATCACCAACTTCTAAATTATGGCAGAATATATTTGCAGATAGCCTATAGAAGTATAATTTGGGAACTTAAGACATATGCCTTTCAGATCCCCTTTCTGAAGCATTTTCTTTATTTTGCTTTGAGTTTCCCTTACTGTAGAAATATAAAATGTACAGGCCACAAGAAAGAAAGAAGTACTTAATATTTTAGTCTTTAGTATATTGGACAAATACAGGTATTAATTTTTTCCATTGACATAAAATTTTGGTCTAATTAATATAGCTAGTCATGTATAGAGAAGCTCATCTCCGACAGGGTTCAGTCAATTTTGAGGACACTTAAGGATGTTTTTGGTGAGGCAGGGCAGCCACATCAGCCAAGAAAGAAGGAAGCAAAACAGCTTCTTCCACTTCTGTAGTTCTTGAAAGGGGTAGAGGATATCAAGAACTACAGTTTTAGACCAAACATAGACTTTAATATTGACTGAAAATGTGAGATCCTTGAGTCCAGTGATCAAGAAAGAAACCTAGTGCTGGAGGAACCAATTCATATTAATCATAATATTCTTGTTATTAAAAAAAAACCCAAATGAAGAAGTTGCAACTAAAGGAAAGGATAGCTTACAAAAACTTCTTGGAGGTACATAGAGAAGGGGCGGCTAGGTGGCGCAGTAGATAAAGCACCAGCCCTGGAGTCAGGAGTACCTGGGTTCAAATCCGGTCTCAAACACTTAATAATTACCTAGCTGTGTGGCCTTGGGCAAGCCACTTAACCCCATTTGTCTTGCAAAAAAAACCCCAAAACAAAAAACCCTAGAGATACACAGAGAAGAGTTGGCCAGAGTTTTTTATTATATGACCAAAGTCAACAAAAAGCATTTCATTGGCTATTCTAAGTCATCAAGTACTACAGTACTAATGATGCATTTTGCAAAGAAATCACCATGAAAATAAGCTTATGCACCAACATTGATAACTGAGGTGGAAGAAAAGGTAGAAAAATTCTACAAAGCAATTGAGAAGCCCTTCCAAATTAAATCATCCTAAATTCTCATACTTGATGACTTGCAAAGACAGGAAAAGATGAGGATAGTAAGAAATATTTGGAAATGAAAGCTTGGGTCAGACAAAGAAATGACAATGGCCAGAGACTGGGACATGACATCACACAATATCATGAACGTTTTGAAAAAAGAGTTGGCAGGTGCAGGACCTACCTAAGATACAAACCTTACCCTATTGTGAGCTCCAAGTAATATCATGAACCTATGATATAGAATACTAGTTAGAGATAGGAAAAGCTTAGTTATTGATATGGTGATTATTTCTGAATCAACCTCTTGTCAAATCATATTATCTACTTAAATATTATTAAATTATTAATAATTAAATAGGATTAATTAATAATAAAATAGAATTATTAAAAAGTAAGAAAAATAATGAGAAATTATGGCATAAAATTGAAACAGTTCTCAAATATTTCAACAACTAATTGAAAATTATAAATGAGAAATGGACAACAGAAATGACATTGATAGTTATATAATTTTATGCAAAAGTTTATCCAGTAGAAACCATTTGCCACAACAGGAAGACTAAAGGAGCCTAGGAAAATGCCTTAGTGAATTACTTGTCAGAGAGATGACTGCCAGAGACAACAAACATTATTAGTCAACAAACATTTGGAATGTAAACACATATTAAAACAAACTTGTTTGTAAAATCAAGCAAAGAAGGATGATTTACAATTCATGAACAGTGTTGCTCCAAAGCAGAGAGAAACAGTGAAAGGTAAAGCTTGTCAAGCAAAGTCATCCCAACAGTATGGAAGGAGGAAAACAAGCAAAAGAATAATGGGAAAAGATTTGTAAAAATCATTATTAAGGGGCAGCTAGGTGGCACAGTGGATAGAGCACCAGCCCTGCAGTTAGGAGTACCTGAGTTCAAATCTGACCTCAGCCACTTAATAATTACCTATCTGTGTGGCCTTGGGCAAGCCACTTAACCCCATTTGCCTTGCAAAAACCTAAAAACAAAGCAAAACAAAAAATCATTATTAAAATCTTTTCTCCAGGAATGGTGGTTGGACTCTTAAAATTAACATACAAAGTGTATGCTAAATAGAAATGATACTAAAGAGAGCAAAGTCAAGAAAAGCAGTCCTATTTAACCAACTGTATTTGGAAGAGATCCACATGAAAATAACACAATTGTGAGGGAATTGAAAGATCAACATATGTTATAACTGAAAAAAAGGAATATAGCAAAAGTATGGGGGGAAAAAAGCTGACCCTAATATTGAAAAAAGCACTACTATCAGTAATGACTCCGTTTTGCACTCTCATACAAAAATCTTTATGAGTATAAAACATGAATGGAGGACCTCTTTGATAAGGGAACAAGATTTTTTTTTCCAGTTAACTGAGAAGATCCCACTAAGATTATTATCCATTGATAATGAAAAGTATAACTTAATAGAATAAAATGCTGCCCTGTAAACTGTTTTTCAACAAATCTCCAATACAACAAAATTATTCAAGATTCTTTGAAAGATGTGGAAGTAGAAATAGCCCTCTGATCATAAACATATCAAGCTAAAAATAGCGATCTGTGCTCACTGAAGGTGTTTGCTGTGATGAAATTGATCCAGCACATGGCTTCAAGTTTGGAAGAAAGATTCCATGTGGATGGTGAGATCCTCCAGATGCTCCTTCCTGACTCCAGATGTCATCAAGCCCCAGAACATTGTAAAATCTCCTGGCAGAAATTTGTAATTATTCAAAGGAGTTTTGGCCTGATGAACCATACAGGAAAGACCAAGAGGATAAAGAATGAGTTTTGTCCAGATTTTTAACTGAATTTGAGTGGACAACTTATCCGTGCTATCCATCAGTTTGTGTGTCTGGAACATTGACAGTACAGATCCGGTCAGTGAGTTGGTGAGCCCAGAGTTGCACTGGAGGAAAGAAAGCTGGGTTACCTTTGAGAAATTGGAAAGTCATCCTAATAGTACCGCAAGCTTCCCATGAAAGCCAAGGCCCATTTTTTTTTTATAACAACATTCTACCAGTGTGACTGTATGGTAATTTTTAAAGAATTAAAAAGGCGGACCTCTCAGAAAGAGGTGAAGAAGTGGGAATTAACAAAGAGCAAGTACAAGTGAGAAAATTCAGAAAACAGGGAATTCTATGACAAAGACAGGTTGATCGCATGGTAAAGGCATTCCTTCAAGATGCAAGTCAAATGTTACCTTCTGTAGTAGACTTTTCCTAGGTTTTCCAGGTACTAGTGCCTAACCTCCTAAGGTGACTATATTTACCCTTTCTCTTTTGTTTATACCTATTGCCTGCCTCATTTGAATGTAAGCTTCTTGAGGGCAGCAACTCTTTATTGTTGAGTCCTTTTTTATTTTATTAGGTAAATAGAAATTTGCCATTTCATTACACACTAGTCTCTTGTCTTCAAAAGTAAGGGGAGAAAATTCTGTTCCCTCATGCCTACTTCCCTCGGGAAAAGGAGGAATGCTATTCCATTACACCAGCTCTTCTGCCTGGGAAGAGGAGAAAAGCATTTCATTATGTTTCTTGCCTTTGGGGTAAGGGAAGAAAATTCCATTCCATTCCATGCCAATTTTCATGTTTGGTCTTCCTCCCTCTGGAAGAGGAGAAATGCCATTTTATCCAGTACCAGACCTTGTCTGCTTTGTTCTTGCCATTAGTTTCCTTG
This sequence comes from Macrotis lagotis, assembly GCF_037893015.1. Classification (NCBI taxonomy): domain Eukaryota; kingdom Metazoa; phylum Chordata; class Mammalia; order Peramelemorphia; family Peramelidae; genus Macrotis; species Macrotis lagotis. The sequence goes on from NC_133666.1 coordinate 670,804,122, forward strand.
GTAACCTACCATGGCAGGCTGCTTGTGTGGAGGGTCTTTAATTCAGTTTTCACTCTGCTCACTTCGGGTCACCTATTAACTACATCTAACTTTCTCTTCTCATTTTTAATCTCTCTCCTTTTTCCCCCACTGATCTATTTTTTACTCAGTCTTAAGAGCTGCCTTTTCCTGAATCCTTCAATTCCTTTCCCTCCACAAGTCTTACTGATAAAGACTTTTCTTGGTTGTCTTCCTTTTTCTTCATTTCTCAAGTCCTCTCAAATTTCTCCTTTGCAAATTTATTCTTCATAATTTCAAAGCTTTCCAAATAATTATGATTATTTCTCCTTCCTCATTACCTTCTTCATGTATAGTCTATGTCTGTTAACTTTTAAAAGAAGGAAAATTTAGTAATGAAATAACCCTAGATCAAAAAGATTTGATAGGAATGCTGCTTAGTTATTGATTTTTTTTATCTTCAATTCTCTTAGTTCTAATCCCAAAGCAAAAAAAAAAATCTGAAAACCTTAATGGAAAACATAAGGTTTGCTGTTAATATCTTTACATAGTTCAGAAAACACAACTAAAAATAATTTCAAGGCGTTGAGCCAATTTTATTATGTAATTTATGTATGTAGATTACCTAAAACTGGAAAGTCAGTATTTTTATAAAAGTGAAATCAGAATTTGTAAGTGTGTAATGGAGATTTGAAATAAGCTTCTATCAGTTATGCCCAGAGGACTGCAAAATTGCAACTCTTTGATCCAGTGATACATTACTAGATCTGTATCACAAAGAGATCAAAGAAAAAGGAAAAGGATCCATATGTACATCAATGTTTATAGCAACTGTCTTTTGTGGTAGCAAAGGATCAGAACCTGAGGGGAAGCCCATGAATTGGGGAATGGCTGAACAAGTTGTACTAAATAATTGTGATGGAACACTGTTATTCGGTAATAAATGATGAGCAGGATAATTTCCAAAAAATCGTAAGAGAATCTATTACATAAACTGACACAAAGTGAAGTGAGCAGGACCAGGAGAACATTGTACACAATATTGTATCAATGATCAGCTGTGAAAGACTTAGCTACTCTGATCAAAACAATAATCCAAGGCTATTCCAAAGGACTTGTGATGAAACATGCTATCCAACTCCAAAAGAGAACTGGTAAACTATGAGTACAGTTTGAAGCATACTTTTTCACTCTTTATGTTTTTTTTTTAATTTGCTTGTACAGCATGGCTAATATAGGGAAAAAAAGAAAAAAGCTTCCATCTTAACTCTTTGGTCTGAGTTTTTTAAAAAGTCTGTTTCTGTATATATGTATATATGTGTATATATATGTATATATATACATATATATATATACATTGTACCAAACTAAAAATTTGTAACTACAATAATAAATCTGTTCTAATATCTGACATTTGCACAGAATTTTATGATTTACAAAGCACTTTACTTATATTATCTCATTTAGTCTCACTTTATAGAATTTATGTAGCAGCCCAATTCCCTAAGATTTCAGAAGATAAAATATACACAATCATTAAAAGCCTAGAATGAATTATGAATGTTATTAGTTCCAGGTTTTAACTTTTCTATTTTGCAATGTCATATTACTTAATTGAAATTGAGAAATTACATCAGAGGCTGTTACTACCATTTTTGAAATAATGATGATTTAAAAGTTTGGCACAAGCCTCCCATTTCACTCTCTGTGAAGAAGAAGCTCCAATAGCTCCTAGTTCCCCCTTGAAAAATATAAACTCGGGGGCAGCTAGGTGGTGCAGTGGATAGAGCACCGGCCCTGGAGTCAGGAGTACCTGGGTTCAAATGTGGCCTCAGATACTTAATATTATCTAGCTGTGTGGCCTTGGGCAAGCCACTTAACCCTATTTGCCTTGCAAAATCCTAAAAAAAAAAAAAGTAAAAGAAAACTATAAACTTTTCTATGAAGAAGCCCTTTATGTCTAGATCCAAACTACCTTTCCGAGCTTCTGTGATAGGCCTGGCCTTCATGCAATTTCTTGTTCCAATTCATGCCTTTGCCCAGACCTAGAATACCCTCTGACTTCCCTCTAGACTCAGCTCACACCTCATCTCTTGCCCAGCACCTCCCTTTCCCCTATCCCTGGCTATAAGAATTATTTGTATTTTCTTCTCCATGTCCATATTGTTTTCCACCAATGGAATGAAAGTTCCTGAGGGTAGGAACCATTTTAGATTTCTGTTTTATCCCTAGTACCTAGCATACTTCATAGGACTTTAGTAAATGTACACAGTGAATGTATGAAGGAATGAATAGAAAGCCTCACTTGTATCTTTTTTGCATCACATAGAATGTAAACTAAGATGATATGACTTGTCTTTGTGAGCAGACTTTGTAACTCTTAAAAAATGACTAAATCTTGAATAAACATGGAAAAAAGGAATAGAAGTATTCTTTGACCAGGCCATCATCCAAGATTTCCATTTGTTTATTTGTGAAAGTGAGAGATAGTTTTTTCCTTTTCTGACTTAGAACTTTTTTTAAACAGTAGAGCCCCAAAAGAGAGAACCAAAAGAGAGTGCATGTTATTTTAAGTTTATGATTCCTTCCAGAAAACTTTCTTGTTAAGTTGTAATCATCATCATCATCATCATAATCAACATTAGAAACATTTTTGTAATTAACTTTGCTTTGTACTTTTGTTGTACATAGTACTGAATGATTTAATAATCAAGGCTCTCCTCCAGGGCTTCCTATCTGAGATGGAAGGCCTGCATCATCCTTGTGCTCTCTGCATTTTCACCTGAATTACCCATTAATTTAATATTTTTAAGGTTTAATGAAGAGACTTGAAGAGGAAATAAAATTTAATTCATACATGGTATCTGAAAAATTTCCTAAAGAATTGGATAATAAGAAAAAAGAAATGCATTTCTTACAGAAAGTAGTTTCAGAACCAGCTATGGGACATTCTGATCTCCTTGAACTTGAAGCCAAGGTATTGCAGAACAAATCATTTACTTTTATTTCTTATCCCAACACATCCCTTCCAAAGTCATATTCAACCTCCATTTATTTTAGAAGTTTGTTTTATAAAGTATCCCAGTCTTAACTTTTGCAATTGGAATTTGTAGATTTTAGCAAGAATGACATATTCCTTTATAAGTAGTTGTGAAATGTGGAGCAGTTTGTGCTCTTCTGTTATGAAAACGATTGTGAAAATGAAAAAGTAATTTATTTTTATACAAATTAATTTATGCATAGGTATTGTTTTATACTTTAGTACAGTCATACAGAGTGCAAAAATAATTTGTATATTTAGTCATCTTTCACATACATTTTTGTTTCAAATAGCAACATCCTCACTAACTTCCCTTCAACACTAATGTATTTGATTACTCTTTTCTGCCAGATATTACTTTATTAAAATTTAAAACTGTAATTTTTTTGAAAACCTGATCATATTAGGATTTGGAGTCCTTAAGTAATAAGCATTAAATCATACACATTTTTAAATGATCCATTATGTTGAAAGATAATTTTAATGTTATGATTTGCTATTCCAGTACTTCATGACTGGTCTTATAAAGACTTTTAAAAAGAAAGAAGCAATCATATTAAAAAACACGACATTATTTAGGAGCCACTGAAGATACTGTATATTTCTGTCCCATCATCCTTTTAACTGATCTCAATTGATGAAATACATTAAACAGACTTGAAGGACCTTTATTCATGCATAGGTTAGATTGATGAGAACCATGTCATTATCATATAGCTACTTTTTAATTATTAAAACGTATAATGTCTGTACTCTTAAACAGCTTTAGTTTTTAAGGTTTGGACAATTTTAGATTTTCAAAAAGTGTATACATGTGTTTGTACAAAACATACACACATATACACACACACACACACACACACACACACAGACTATTTTTTTCACTGTGGATCTTTTAAAACCATCTTTTTATGAACTGGAATTATAGAAATGCACTGAATTGCAAATTCAACGTGATTCACGTTAGCACAATATAATACGTTAGTAATTAAAATTATGTTTTAATTAGACTATTCTTTTGTCAATATCCTGAGGTACATGAAAAGGCATGTTGTTTATATAAACATCACTTTTTTAACTTTAGGGAGCAGTTCCCCCTATTAAATTATTAACAATATTGTTTCTTGTATACATGGATATTGCTAAGAGAGAGTTACAAATGGTTTGGTCTGATCATATTTGGTTTGTGTAGTCAAATGGATTCCCAGCCCAGGGAAGAATGGGAAATCCTTAATTTTTTTTTAATCTTGGACTTGTTTCAGATAAATGAAGTGAATACTCAGATCAATCAGCTCATTGAAAAGAAAATGATGAGAAATGAGCCAATTGAAGGCAAACTTTCATTATATAGACAACAGGTAAGGCTTCCTACTGTTCTGCCTAGTGCATTTAGAGTTATAATCCTATCCCAGAGGTGCCTTTAAAAAACTCTGGAATGTGCTATCCTCAAGTTACAAGTGAGAAGGAAGTAAAGAATAAATGTTCTTTTTCAGTACTAATCTACAGATAAGAATTTGTAGAAAAACTACAAAAGGTGTGTGTTCAAGTATGAAACTGAATATGTTTCCTGATAATGACTAGTTTCCTTAGAGTCTGCCTTCTGTGGAATTGTTTTTCTACTTCTCTGTGAATATGAAGTTCTGTTGTGTTTTTCATGAAGATTCCTTTGGGCCTTAAATTTTTTCAAAATTAATGAATTAAAAAACTTCATAACTTTTTCAGTTAAGGGTTTTTTATATTTGTATACATAAATAAATAAGGGTACAGTATTCAAAACTCATTATTTTAATAACAACTATTAGAGTGTCTTCCACTGAAACCCTACTCTGATGCCTCACTGTAGCATTGTTTCCTGAAGGTCATGTTGGTAGAGCACAAAGCATGGCAAATCTTGGATGACTGTCTTCTGAAGGACCCTTTGGCTGATTTGTAAAGGCTTATCATTGATTTAGTCGAAAAATGATGCATCTGTCAGCTGTACTAACTCAAAAGCCTGGATACTAAGTTGTACATGAAATTGTGGTCTGTATCAATGGAGAAAAGACATAGACAAAATCATGGATCCTTGATGTATTAGATTGTGTGATAGTTTGGATTTTGATCAAATGCCTTTGGCAAGTGTGATTCATCATAGCTAACTAGAGAGAGCATAGGTGCCTCCTCTGGGTAGAGAACATTTTATAACCCTAAATTTTTTGTTTTGTTTGCCATGTCTAAATTATCAAATAAAGCCCTCTGGGGCACTTGTGGCAATTTTTGAAAAGCTTGTACAAGAATCCCAGCTACTATAGAATATTTTCAAAGAACTATGTGCACCATTCTCTATAGATAGTTTGCCATATATTTTGACCTAGGATCTGTGGCTCATTTGGGGAAGTCTCACAATAGTTTCCTACCAAAGTATAAGTTGGTAGTTGTGGTTATAAACAGAAATCAATCTAGTAGAAGCCTTATCTAAATACAATCAATGGAACCTCTGGTTTTGAAGCCTGTATTTGAACTATTAGAACTTAACTAAATAAAATGACTATTTGGTAACATATTTCAATGTACTTACCTTCTTAATTAGTGTATGTTATTTAGGTTAGTATTTAATTTCTTTGTATACTCTGATTTAAGGAACTAACAACAGTTGAGAGAATTGAGAATAACCTCAATATTGTTAATTTATCTGATTATTCACAGTGACTTATTTTCACATGGATAATTGATAATTTCATTATCTGATCATTTTATTTTTAAGTAACAATGCACTATTTTGTTGGACTGATGATATTAATATACTTTGAACACACAGGCATCAATAATTTCTCGTAAAAAAGAAGCCAAAGCTGAAGAACTTCAGGAAGCCAAGGAGAAAATGTCCAATTTGGAAAGGGAAGTGTCAATGAAGGCAACTCAGACTCGAGAGTTTGATGGGACTGAAGTTCTGAAAGGAGATGAGGTAAACACAGGGACCTGCGCTGTTACTGGTCAGAGCTATGAATGCACTTGCCTTTCTAAGTCTGAATTAACCTAAAAAGCCATCCCTAATTTATTAAAATAATGAAAATTCAGAAAATAGTAGAATATAGTTTATAAACCTTTAAAACTAAAATGAAAATGTTTTCACATTTTGCTGAGGTTTCCTCAATATAAAAAAGCTCACCAGAAATTTTCAAATCCATTATTTTTAGATTGTCTGGTGTTTTTATTTTAAACCAAAAATATTTTAAAAACAAAATATCTTTATTATCAGGTTTATTTGACAAATCAGAAATGTCCAGTGAAGCAAAGTAAATGGTTATCAGTCAATAAATGTATAATTCCAGATAAGTTTATAGGAATGACCAAAGCAATATGGTATGTATAGTGGTTTAAAAAAAAAAAAGCAAACTATTATCAGGAGTCAGAAAACCTGAATTTTAGTTGTGTCTGTGCAGTTTCTTGTTATCTATATGACCTTGGGAAGTCACTTAATCTCACTGTGCTTTAGTTTCTTCATCTGTAAAATAAAGATATTGAACTAAAATGATTATTAAGTTCAGTGACCTTAAATTGGTTAGAAAAATTTTTTTTTGCCTAGAGGTTTCCATTCCAACAATTTTTGGTTATTAGCACCTGAATTATTACAATAATAATCTAACTAATAAAAGCAAAATAATGCATTATATCTTTTTTTTTGTTTTTTTGGTTTTGCAAGGCAAATGGGGTTAAGTGGCTTGCCCAAGGCCACACAGCTAGGTAATTATTAAGTGTCTGAGACCGATTTGAACCCAGCTACTCCTGACTCCAGGGCTGGTGCTTTATCCACTATGCCACCTAGCCGCCCCTAAAATAATGTATTTCATCTTGATAGTATTTTTAAAATTATTAATTGATTTCATATTTTTACCTCATAATTGTCCAGGTATGTTGGTCAAATTATATTTTTCATATTTATAGAAATTAAAGCGGAGAGTTTAGATGATTTGCCCAAGTTGACAAAGCAGTAATACAAACAAAAACTTGTCTCCTGTCATTGAGCTTATTTTTTTCCATGATATTAGAATTCTAGTCATAGAAATCCTACAATAGCTCCATTTGATTTTCATGAATCAGTAATCTCATATTAGTGCCTACTATGTGTTAGTTACTATGCTATGCTATATATATATATATATATATACATATACATACATATATATATACATATATACATATATATATATATATATATATAATATACCTAAGATAAAAATTAAAAGGTAAAAATCTCCATTCACACGGGAGCCTGTATTTTACTGGTAGGAGAAATGTCTAGACATATAAATGAATACAAAGGAAAGGAGAGGCATTGTACTGAAGACAGAAGAGGTGACAGAATGACTTGAGCTTTTCTTTTTTTTTCATTTGTTAATTCTGAATTGGATAATCACCATTCATGAAAAAGATCAAATCATCAAATCAGAAAAAGAAGAATTGCATATAAAACTATATAGACTGGGCTTAGTTTTTCTAGTACGAATGAGTAGTACTCACACTGCTCTTCTTGTCTTTGTCCTCTTCTAAACTTCCTTCTCCTCCCTTCCATATATTTTTATATAGGGCAGCTAGTTGGCTCAATGGGTAGAGCATTGGCCCTGGAGTCAGGAGGACCGGAATTTGGATACAACCTTAGACACTTGACACTAGCTGTATGACCTTGGGCAAGTCACTTAACCACGATTGCCTCACATTCAGGGCCATCTCCATTCGTTCTGATTCATATCTGACCACTGGACCCATATGACTGGTGGACAATGTGAGGCTGATGACTTAACACAGCAACCCCTCATTCAAATCCAGTTCATGTGCTTGTCATGGCATCACCAGAATGAAGGACAGATATCATATGTTTATATATTTGATGAAACATCTTTTCTTCTTTTTATGGCATCAGTGTCTTTCCTCCCATTATTTTCTTAAACTAGATCTTTTCTTTAATTTTATTATCTTTAAAAAAATTGCAAATTAATGAGGTTAAGTGACTTGCCCAAGGTCACACAGCTAGGTAATTATTACATGTCTGAGGCTGGATTTGAACTCAAGTCCTCCTGACTCCAGGACTGGCTCTCTATCCACTGCACCATCTAGCTGCCCCTCGCATTACTTTCAACAAATCATCCCTTACTCCAATAAAAGTCATTCCTTGTAACCGATTAACTTAATCAAACAAAATAAATTTATGTTGTATTGGCCATGTTTGAAATTGTAGGTCTCCATCTGTCTCTACAGTCAATCACCTCTCTTCCTAGAGGGGTTTTTGCTTTTTCCATCAGTTTTCTGGAGTCATTGAATTGATTGGAGTTCAACTGCTATTTAGTGTGGTTTTCATTTACTTTATTATATTCACTGGATATATTAATTCTCCTTCCTTCATTCTGTTTTAATTTATTAAAAGTCTTCTCCTGTTTCTCCAAATTCCTCATATTTATTCTTTCTAATGCTGGCATAACATTACATTAAATTTAAATAACATAATTTAGTCAGTCATTTGCTAATTGATGGGCACTTAACTTTTCTCTCCTTTGTGATAACACAAAGTACTGTTATGATACTTTGGTATATGTGGAGCTTTTTTTTTAATAGCTTTGACCTCCTTGGTGTTTGTGACTATTATAAGGATTGTTGGGTCAAGAGTAACATATCTCAAATAATTCTCAGTTTTTTTTCAGATAGTTGGACCAATTCATAATTCCATCAGTAGTTTGTCAAGTGTGCCTTTCTTTTTGTTGTTGTTGTTTTGTTTTTGCAAGGCAATGGGGTTAAGTGGCTTACCCAAGGCCACACAGCTAGGTAATTATTAAGTGTCTGAGACTGGATTTGAACCCAGGTACTCCTGACTCCAGGGCCAGTGCTTTATGCACTGCGCCACCTAGCTGCCCCTTGCCTTTCTTAATAATAGCTAACATTTGTATATTGCTTACTATTGTGCGAGGTACTATGCTAGCACTTTACAATTATTGATTCTCATAACAACCCTGGGAGGGTAGGTACTATTATATCCATTTTACAAATGAGGAAGCTGAACTTAACAGAGATTATATGACTTACCCAGGGACACACAGCTAAGTGGCTAAGATTGTATTAGCTTTTCCTGACTTGCGGTTCAGTACTCTCTCTCTATTATGTCACTTACTTGTCTCATTAGCAAAAGTTAATTCAAAGAGGCACATAATTAAATTCCACAGATATTTACTGAGCACTCAGTTTGAGTAAAGTACTATTTTGGATAGATTTTGAGATTGAAGGAAGGAAAGAAAAAGGAAATGTTTTATGGATACCCTTTCTCTTTGCAGTAAATTAGGAAGTGAGCCCATTTACTGAAACTGAATTAAGAGATTGACAATGGCATCAGTTTGTAGTAGTCACCCTGGGGAGACTTTAAGAAATAAATTGCCAAACCCATAATGAGGCCCCCACTGAAGTTAGATAGCATCAATTGTCAAACCAACAAAAGAAGCTATTTTAGCAAGGTATTTAAAGCATTAGGAAACACATTAAAGTGACTTGGTTGTGGGGTTCAGCAGGCCAGGAAAGACATGGGTTGAAGAATTTGGGGGAGGCTGGGATAGGAGTAAGGGAGGGTGGGGAAAGTTGGCTAACTTAAAGTCATGAAGGACACATTGAGTAGGAGTGAAGAATTAAGAGACTGAAAGTATAACATATTATGGTCAGAAGGACTGATGGGTTTGAGATTTTGAAGGTCACAAAGCACTTTTGAATCATCAGGTTTAAGTACATCAGTAGATGGTTATTAGAATTAAAAGAGATAAAGAATGTGGGGCAAGGATGTTAAACGAATTATGATGAATGATGAAACTGATGAGGATAATGGCACATAAGATGAAGAGAAAGACTTTGAACCAAAAAATTGAACCATTGAAGTCATCAAAATGTTTTTTTTTTTGCTTAGAAGATACTGAAGTTGGCAACAGGCCATCACTATTTCAAGATCAAGTCAATTCTTAGTACAATGCCATTTTTCTCTGTAGTACTACTAATTTGGTCCTTCAGCTTGTTTTTTTATGTATTAAGGAAGTGATAGCCAATATTTGATAAACAGTATTTGCTTGGAATATTTCCCTTTGTCCTTTAGCACCAATGCCCATGTTTCCTGATGCTGACAATGCTTTTAATGACTTTCAGAATCTGATGATCTGTGTTCTATGACACAGCTTTTACTGTGTTTAGGGGGGAAATAATTAATTACCCAACAGGCTTTACAAGAGATCCTACCATCTACTAACAGTTTGCTCTTTTTACACAAACACACACACACACACACACACACACACACACACACACATACACAGTGTTTCACAGCTTTGGATTATAATTCATAAGCACTGTGTGTGTGTGTGTGTGTGTATAAGGACATGTTTGACCCAATACTTATAACTTAGACCATCTGCTGGTGCCAGAAAGTTTTCTTTGTACTAGAAAAGTAGCTTTATGCCAAAATATTACTATGTTGTTTTTGAGAATGCATGATAGATTGGGGGGGGGCCAAGATGGGGACAAGAAAGGATTGAGTCTTAGGCGCTCTCTGATAAAACTTCTAAACTAAGGACTCTAAGTAAACTTTCAAGTGACAGAACCCACAAAGGGACCCAGAGAGGCAGTTCTCCTACTCAAGGTAACCTGGAAAAGAGCAGAAAGGCTCTGCTCCCTGGGGTTAGAGGGGTGGCCTGCCAGAGGGGTGTCCCACCAGAGCAAAAGAACTTCAGCCTACTGGAGGCAGCCCCAGGGCGCTGGGAGCCGCAGCTCACAGCAGTGGGGGAGTCTCCTGAGCTGCACCCTGGGGAACACCGTGCACAAAGTGGGGGAACAGCGGGGGACCTCTGCCAGAGCGAGCACATGGAGCCCAGCCCTCAGGGCACACAGCTAGCAGCTTTCAGCAGCCCAGATCTGGAAACAGAAGCAGGCAGAGCCGGTAAGCAGGAGCCCCCAGGGTATGAGCCCATTGAGCTGAGGGAGGGGAGTGAAGAGAGACTGCAGAGCTCTGTCCTCTGCCCCTGGAACAGGACTCTGGGGCTCTGACAAAATTCAGATCCTGATCGCAGTCTAGGCCCCCCCCATAGAACAGCAGGGCCCCCCCCCACCTCAGCCCCATGGCAGAGGGGGGTGCTTATGATCATTCACAGACCAGGAGGAAGGACAGAGCCTCACACATTGAGGCCCTTGTGGGAGTGTCCCAAAAGCTCAGGAAGCACCCCAAAACCAGGCCCAGGCTGGGAAAATGAGCAAGCAGAGAAATAAGAGGAACACCATTGAGAAATATTTTGCAAATGAACCCAAGAAGGATCAAAACACTCAGTCTGAAGATCAGGAAGCACAAGCTCCTGCATCTAAAGACTCCAAGAAAAACAGAAATTGGGCTCAGGCTATGACAGAGCTCAAAAAAAGACTTTGAAAATCAAATGAGGAAGTTAAAAAAAAACCTGGGAAAAGAAATGAGAGAGATGCAGGAAAAAAATGAAAATAAAGTCAGCAGCTTAGTCAAGGAAATCCAAAAAAGTGCTGAAGAAAATAGCATGCTAAAGACCAGCTTCGGTCAAATGGATAAAACAGTTCAAAAAGTTATTGAGGAGAAGAATGCTTTAAAAAGCAAAATTGGCCAGATGGAAAAAGAGATGAGAAAACTCTCTGAGGAGAACAAATCCTTCAGACAAAGAGTAGAATTCAGGAAGATTGATGAATTTACCAGAAATCAGGAATCAATACTTCAAAACCAAAAAAATGAAAAATTAGAAGAAAATGTGAAATATCTCATTGAAAAAACAACTGATATGGAAAACAGACTTAGGAAAGATAATTTAAAAATTATTGGAAAACCTGAAAGTCATGATCAGGAAAAGAGCCTTGACATCATTTTCAAAGAATTACTACAGGAAAATTGCCCTGATATTCTAGAAGCAGAGGGCAAAATAGAAATGGAGAGAATCCACCGATCCCCCCGAGAAAGAGATCCCAAAAAACCAACCCCTAGGAATATTATAGCCAAGTTCCAGAACTCCCAAGTCAAAGAGAAAATATTACAAGCCGCCAGAAGGACACAGTTCAAATATCGTGGAGCTGCAGTCAGGATCACACAGGACTTAGCAGCAACTACATTGGAAGCTCGTAGGGCTTGGAATGTAATATACCGGAAGGCAAAAGAGCTTAGAATGCAGCCAAGAATGAACTACCCAGCAAGGCTGAATGTCCTCTTCCAGGGAAAAAGATGGACTTTCAATGAACCAGGGGAATTTCAAATGTTCCTTTTGGAGTGGCCAGAGCTGAACAGGTTTGATCTTCAGATACAGGACTCAGGGGAAGCATGGAGATTGGAGGAGAGGGGGAAAAATATGAGGGACTTAATGATGATGAACTGCATGTATTCCTGCATAGAAAAATGATACTGATAATACTCATATGAACCTTCTCAGTTAATAGAGCAGGTAGAGGGAGCTTTTATAGTTGAAGCACAGGAGAAAGCTGAATTTGAAGATAAAATATGGTGTAAAAATGGAGTCAGTAGAAAAAAAGGAAAATGTAATGGGAGAAAGAAAAAGGAGAGGGGGGAATAGGCCAAGATATTTCATATAATAAGATTTTTCTTTATTACAATGAGATATTGCAATGATATGGAAGGGGAGAGGCAAGGGGGAATGAGGGAACCTTTGTTCTCATCAGAGGTGGCTAGGAGAGGAAACAACAAATATACTCAATGGGGTATAGACAACTGGAGTAAGAAGGAGGGGGGACCAGGGGGAAGGGGTGGGGATTTGAATAAAGGAGGAGAGGATGGACCATGGGGGGAGAGTGGTCAGATATAACACATTTTCTTTTTTACTTCTTGCAAGGGGCTGGGATTGGATGGCCTGCCCAGGACCATAGGGCCAGGTGGATTCTGGGCCTAAGGGGTGGTATGGGGGCTCAGGGCCTCTTGGCCCCAGGACCAGGGATCTGTCTGCTGCGCCACTCAGCTACCCTACAGCAGAGTCATAGTGAAAGGAGAGAGAAAATATAGTACATGGTAGTGGAGAAATAAGAAAGGAGGGAGTTGCGATCAGCAATGGCAACGGTGGAAAAATATGGAAGGAACTTTTGCAATGGACTTACCATAAAGAATGTGATCCACCCATGACAGAGTTGTTGGTGTTGGAACAAAGACTGAAGCACATTTTTTATTATTATTATTTGGGGGAGGGTGCAGGGCAAATGGGGCTGGGTGGCCTGCCTGGGGCCACATAGCAGGGTGATCTTTGGGTGTCTGGGGCTGGATTTGGACCCGGGTGCTCCTGGCTCAAGGGCCAATGCTCTGTCTGCCACCCAGCCACCCCTACTATTATTACTATTTTATTTTATTTTGGGTCTTTTTTTTTCTTCTTTTTGGTTTTTGCAGGGCAGTGGGGATAGGGTGGCTTGCATGTCACATGGCTGGGTAGATTGTTAGGTCTACAGGGCTTGGATGTGGGCTCGGGTGCTCGTGGCTCCAGGGCTGGTGTTTCGTCCATTGTGCCACCTGGCCATACCTACAATTATTACTATTATTTTTTTATTTTAATTTTTTTTCTCTCCCCTTTACTTTATCGCTCAAGCAAGTCTATATTCATGGGGGGAGGGGTTATTTCATTTACTCTTAAACAAGAATTTTTTATTAATGTAAAAAAAAAATTTGTACAAAATGAGAATAAAAAAAATTTTTAAAAAAGGATATTGTGGGGGTGGCTAGGTGGCGCAATGGATGGAGCACCAGCACTGGAGTCAGGAGTACCTGAGTTCAAATCCGACCTCAGACACTTAATAATTACCTAGCTGTGTGGCCTTCGGCAAGCCACTCAACCCCATTGCCTTGTAAAAACCTAAAAAGATAAAAAAAGAATATATTGTTCTTCAGTCATTTCAGTCATGTGCAACTCCCCATGACCCCATTTGGTGTTTTCTTGGCAGAGATACTGTAGTATTTTGCCACTTCCTTTTCCAGATCATTTTACAGATGAAGAAACTGAGGCAAACAGGGCTGAGTGACTTGCCCAGAGTCACACAGCTACTGAAGCTGGATTTAGAGAGATGAGTCTTCCTGACTCCAGGCCTGGGACTCTATTCACTGTTCCACCTAGCCGTGCCTCTTAGTGTTTAAGCTCCTTAAAGGCAAGAACAATGCCTGATAGATTTTTTTTTTAATATTCCACAGTGCTTAGCCCAAATAAGAAAATTATATATAAATGACTTTATTATCTAGAAAAAAAAAAGAGAATGCATGGTAAACAGGAGAAGTCCCTTAAGACTGGGAAAGAGAGGGGCACCTAGGTAGCACAGTGGATAAAGCACCAGCCCTGGAGTCAGGAGGGAGCTGAGTTCAAATGCAGTCTCAAACACTTATTACCTGTGTGACCTTGGGCAAGTCACTTAATCCTATTGCCTTGCCAAAAAAAAAAAGACTGGAAAGGAGTAGATGTATTGCTCATTTATTTCAAAAGGTTAAAAAAAAGATGCCTCTGATTATTATGATAGTTGATTTTGATAGAATACCTAGACAGTTATTAGAACAAATCATCCAATAATCATTTGACAGTTAACTAAGAGAACAGAAAGTACTAGGGTGCAATCAGTGTGATTTTGTGAAGGGCAAATTATTATATGCCAATTTTACTTCCTACTTTGATAAGGTGATAGGTCATGAGGAAAATATGTGGGAAGTAAAATATGTATTATGTAATAGATGTGATTTTCAGGGAAGTTTCTAATCTTATAGTTTCAACTACAACTGGGAAGTATGTTCTACTCTTCTTAAAGTTTTTGTAGTTGGCTAAAGGGTCACTTTAATAAGTGACTTAGTTACTGCCTACATGTGATTGCTGACCCAAAAGGTCACTTCTGACATTTAAATTTTTACCACAGAAGACCCTACCTTTTCTTTTTTTTTTAGGTTTGTTTTTTTTGCAAGGCAAATGGGGTTAAGTGGCTTGCCCAAGGCCACACAGCTAGGTAATTATTAAGTGTCTGAGATCAGATTGAACCCAGGTACTCCTGACTCCAAGGGCCGGTGCTTTATCCACTGTGCCACCTAGCCGCCCCTGACTCTACCTTTTCTTAGGGTGTAACTATCAGGCTGCTACTGTAAAAGAACTCACAGTCTATGTATGGATGATATAAATGATGTCACAAATTGGATATAAAATAAGAAATAGGAAATCAAAGAGAGAGGATTAGTCTCAAAAGATTAAGAACAGGGCATTTTGAATTTGGCAAAAAGAGAATCATTAGTAACCTTAAGCAGACTTAGGGGAGACATGATAGCTGTCTTCAATTATTTTAAGAATAGTCATGTGGAAGCATGTGGAAGCAAGGATTACCTAGTCTGCTTGACCTCTGAGAACATAACTAGGAGTAGTGGGTGGAAATTTTCAGAGTGACCAATGTAAGTTTTTGTTTTTTGGCAAGGCAATGGGGTTAAGTGGCTTGCCCAAGGCCACACAGCTAGGTAGTTATTAAGTGTCTGAGGCCGGATTTGAACTCAGGTACTCTTGACTCCAGAGCTGGTGCTCTATCCACTGCACCACCTAGCTACCCCCCCCCCCCAATTTAAGTTTGATGTCCAGAAAAACTTCCTATCAGAACTGTCCCAAAGTGGAATAAGCTGCCATTGGAGTAATGTGCTCCATTGGAGGAGGAGGAGGATGTTGAAATCTGGGAATAGATATTCTTCATCTGCTCTGTCTTTCCTGTATGTATGGATGAATACACCAAACACCTTTGAATGATTACAGATCTCTTCAGGAGCCTCACCAGGAGCCCCTGCAGGGTTCTGGGGCTTGATGAATTCAGTACCAATCATCTGCACATAGGAACATCTGGAGGATTTCACCATCCCCAGGGACTCTCCTTCATCCTAGCTCATAGCTCAGGGTCTGTCCCATAGTAGGTGCTTTATTAAGTGTTTATTGACTAACCATTTCAGCACTGAATAATTTCAACAAACATCTGTTTCTTCAGCTGAGATTTATTATTAAAAGTCATTAAACAGGGTTATTTCTCTTATATCTTCCAAGGAATCTTGAATACTTTTGATGTATGGATATGAAACAGTTTATTATACCCTCATCAAGGACGTCCTTTATTCACACATGTAGATGATTCTCATTAAGATTTTGTATAGATGAGAAAATCAGCTCAAAGGCCAGTAGTTGTTACTCTACTAATTGTTGTGGGTCTTTTTTCAGTATTAATAAGGTCTGAGTTTTTTCCCCCACACTTTTTATATCTTTTCTCTCCTTTGGTACCTACCATATCCATCCTTCTATGTCTTCAAAACTGTTTCACTTCCAACAGAGATATTCTCTGTATTAGTTCAATGTGACCGCTTTTCCTGTTTCTGTTCTCTTCAGTGATATTTTTTCCTCTTCTATAAGTACATCTGAGACTGTTATTTTAGGGTCCAAGTATTATTCTGTTGTCTGTAGTGGAAAAATTTTTGTTAAAGTGATTTTCCTAAATCTCTTCTGGGTTTTTTAGTGGTTCTTCCATTTCTAATCCCTTGATGCATTTGCAATGACTTACTTAGTTAGATATCTTGCCAAACTTTCATTAAACCTCTTTTGCCCTCCATTACTTCTCTCTTCTTAATGAGACTGCTCATAACTATCCATCATCCTTCTTCATAAGATTTTACAAATGAGCTTATATTCTATCCCAGTGTTGCCTTTGGCATCATCTTCATTTGACAAGTAAGTCTGATGTTTGCTGTCTAAACCACTTGGTAGACTCTTTTGGTCATATAGTGGAGGTTAATTTCTGTTGCTTAAATGGCTGGTAAAATTACCTGATATTGGGGTGGCTAGGTGGTGCAGTGGATAGAGCACTGGCCCTGGAGTCAGGAGGATGTGAGTTCAAATCTGGCCTCAGACACTTAGTAATTACCTAGCTTTGTGGCCTTGGGCAAGCCACTTAACTCCATTGCCTAGTGAAAACCTAAAATGAAATTACTTGATATTGATGTTGTTTCTGTAGTTTAATAACTCATTTCTAATTTTCAACCATGAGTTTAAATAGTTCAGGATAAAGTTATTTCAATTGTAAATCATGCCTTTTTCTTACTCTTTTTTTTTAAAAATCTAATTCTGATCCAAGCTTTGATGAATTGAAACTCTAACTATATATTAATAACTGAGGCAAGAATAATTCCAGCATCTATTAGCAAGTCTTTCTTGGTCCTTTAATATATGATCTGTTTTGTTTTTTGTTGTGTTATTTTGTATTTGTCATGTACCATATCACCAGTTCTTTCCTCAATGGAAGTATTCATGATACAGAAAGACATGACTTTTGTATAATCTACAAGTCCTTCATCTCGCTAATTCCTTCTTCCTGAATTGTGCTTTCCCATATGGTTCCTCCCCATCCTCATCTTTTCCCCACTTTGTACCATGCACCAGTGAATGTTGATTTAATTGAAGGGTCTGGTCAATTTTTTCCATAGAATTTCTTAAGTACCTTGTCTTCAGCAACCCAGGTTGGTGCAGCAACTGCAATTGTTTTTAAGGTGATCTTTTTGCAATAATACAGCATTAGTGCCATAATAGATGGTGATCAAGGTATTTTCTTTAGGTATCCATTAAAACCCACTCTACCAACTCCCCTCTTTGCCATTTGAGCCATCCTTCTATTCAGTTGCAACTACCTTCTTTCTTTTCATTTCATATGTATGGGTAACTAGCAGGGTGTGGAGTCATCTTCCTGAGTTCAGCTTTGGCCTCAGACACTTATTAGCTGTGAGACTATGGGCAGGTCACTTCACCCTGTTTGTCTCAGTTTTCTCATCTGTAAAATGAGCTGGAGAAGGAAATAGCAAAGCATTCCTGTATCTTTGCCAAGAAAACCCTAATTGGGGTCACAAAGAGTTGGACGCAACTGAAAAGTGACTGAACATGGTATGTATATCAGGATTGATTGCTATTCATCTTCTCTAGCAACTTGTCTACTTATTGGTCTTTGAACAATCACTCAGTCAGTATACACTTATTAATATGTTCAGGGTGGGGGATGCCACTGATAGGGAATCCATGGAAATAATGGGGAAAAGGATTGTAGACAGGTAGGAAATGAAAAGATGACTGACATGGTTTCCTCTTTAAATGGAGGTTTTGAGAGGAGCTTTTCACTCCTGCCCTCCAATGATAGGGTTTCCAGGGGCAGAGGATACTGATAAGAAGGCATTGATGAGGACCAAGGTTGATGCAGTCTTGTAGGATGATGACGTCCCTGGTGATGGGCTTTTTCTAGACATGATAGAAGAGTCCAGAGGAGTAGATAATGAGCTTACATTTGAAGAATTGTGTGCTTCCCTGTTCTTGCCCCTCTACCACCTCTTATCCCTCCCCCCACCTGGGAGGAGAAAAACATTTTCTAGTTTTGCTTTGTTTTGTTGGGTTGGCATAGCCAAAAAAAATTAGCCTACTGATAACCTTTCCAGAGTTAATTCAGAAATAAAATAAAGGTGATAACTTTAGTTGGTATTCTTGACAATTTGATTTTAAAATGTTATATAAAATCAGAATTAAATTTTTGCCTGATTTACTATATATATATGTATATATACTTTTCAAATTACCTTTAATTCTTAGAGTCTGTTTCCTTTCAAGGATGATTTTATCAATTTTACAGGTCAGTTTAATATCAAAAATACTCAAAAAACAGCTCTTCTCATCTTCCAGCAGTTTCCTTTCACCCTTTGGTCATCTCTCTCTCTCTCTCTCTCTCTCTCTCTCTCTCTCTCTCTCTCTCTCTCTCTCTCTCTCTGCTGAAAGTGAATAGCAAGAATTAATTTATATAGTGTTTTAAGGTTTCTAAAGCCCTTTTCTCATCAAAACCTATGGGTGTAGAGTAAAGACAGAATTATCCCCTTTGTTTGGATGAGGAAACAGAAACCATCCAGTAGTCTGCTGAAGGTCACATAACCATGTAGCTTCTCTGACTTCCAACCCAGCACTTGCTCCATCCACTCTGTAATCTGATCACTTCTCAAAAGGCATCTGGAATGCCATATCTTTCTTTATACCACAAGAGAAATAGAAGGAAAAAAAGGAAGAAAATATCAGACAATATTGGTGTGAACATAAATACCTTTGTTGTTCTCAAACTTGTATTTTCAACATTTACATTTAAGTTTTTGTACTGTTGGCAGTTATGGTTAATTTTGCCTGAATTTAAATTGAATGATGTCTTAAGAAGCATAATACATGCATTTGTTTTTTAATAGTAGATTTGAATTGTTTCTAAAATCTCAGCTATAGTAAAACATAACTTTTAAAAACCTATATAAGCAGAGCAGATCAAGATATTTAAGTGAATAAAATGCCTTTTCTACAGTGACTTTCAATTTTCATGATTAGTAGAAGTAGTTACTTGTAACTGTATAACTCAAGGAGGATGATTAATGGATGAGGATCTTCTGAGAACAATGTTTAGAAAAATATCACTAGATGTTCCTCCTCTGGCCCTGGTCCTAGTTATTATCTTTATTAATAATATGAGTGAAAACTGAGGGTTAATAAATGGGGACTGAATTCTAAGTGAATGAAGTCATGATTACCATATTTTCAAATAAAATAAAGCTGGGAATGATAACAAATACATGAGGAAAAATTCAATTTAAGCTAAAAAATAGCTGTTAATCATATCACATTCTAATGCTTGCATAGCTCTTTGGCACATATCACATTTTTGATTCTCATAATAGTACATCATTTGTACATAATAGTACATAGTATATAGCAGTACAATATTTGAGTCTCATAATAATACATCATTAGTCCTACAGATGGTATCCCTATTTTACAGATGAATTAATAGAAGCAAAAAGAAATTTGCCTATGATCACCCAGCAAGTCAGAATTTGGGGGGGAAGACATTCAAACCTGGTCTTTCCTGATTCCAGATCTAGTGCTTCTTCCAGTGCACCACCCTGCCTTTGGTTAAATTGTCCAAGTACAGGACAGAGGCTGTCTGAAGTGTCAGTGTCTGTGGATTTTAGTCACCACAAACTAAGCCAGCAGTACTTTAAAAGCTAACATTTGCTTGAACTGTGTTCATTAGAAATGCAGTGGCCATATTATAGTCAGACTATCTGTGTAGGAATATATTCAGTACATGCACTATGTTTTTAGAAAAATTTCTGACAGACTGTTTCAAAGGAGAGTATCAGAATGATGAGAGTTCTAGAAACTTCTTAAATTAAAAAGTGATTTGGGTAAAAAAATGGGTAAAAGAATTAGGGTTTATCATGGATACTAAAACTTTTTTCAAGGGTTCTCATGAGAAAGAGAAGTTGCTTTGAGTAGGTTTGTTCTTTGTTGCCCAGACAGCAGAACTGGGATCAATCCAGTGTTCAGTTATATACAAAAATGAAGTGTCCTTACACATCCTCCTAGCTATCAGCATGTATGTCGTCTCCCTTTTGTGGCTAAACTTCTTGAGAAGGTTGTCTATGACGGATGCCTCCATTTCTTTTCCTCTCGCTCTCTTCTTAATCCTCTAAAATGTGCTTTCTGAACTCATCATTCAATTGAAACTGCTCTCTCCAGAGTTACCAGTGCCCTGCCAAATTCAGTGGTCTTTTCTCAGGCTTTTCTTGAGCTCTCTATAGTTTTTAGTACTATCACCCTCTTTTCCTTGGTACTTTCTTCTCAAGTATTCATGACACTGTTCACTCTTGGTTCTCCTTTTACCTAGGTTGCACAATGGATAGAACACTGACCTTGGAGTCAGGAAGATGGGAGTTTGAATCCAGTCTCAGACAGTTATTAACTTAACTAACTCTTTAACCTTGTTAAAAGTTGCCACTTAATACTTCTTTAACCTTGGGCAAGTCATTCATTTAACCATGACTGCCTTGCATCCAGGACCATCTCCAGTCATCCTGATTCTATCTGACCATTGGACCCAGATGACTCTGGAGAAGAAAGTGAGATTGGTGATTTAACACAGCTCCCCTCACTCAAATCCAGTTCATGTGCTTATCACCTCCCTGATGTCATGGTCCTCTCTCCTAATCGCTATCTCACATCCCCAACTGCCTATTAGATAACTCAAACTGAATGTCCCATAGCCAGTTTAAACTTAATGTACTACCAAAGCTGAGCTCATTATCTTTCCCCCAGAAATCCTCTCCTCTTCCTAACTTCCTATTTCTGTTGGGGGCACCATCATCCTCCTAGTCGCCCAACCTAGTTGTTATTCTCAGTTTCTTACTGTCTCTCACCTTCCTATCT
This sequence comes from Macrotis lagotis, assembly GCF_037893015.1. Lineage (NCBI taxonomy): Eukaryota > Metazoa > Chordata > Mammalia > Peramelemorphia > Peramelidae > Macrotis > Macrotis lagotis. The sequence continues at coordinate 670,825,416 of NC_133666.1, forward strand.
AATTAGTTGTCAAATCCTGTCATTTCTACTTTTAGAACATCTCTTCTACATGATCCTTTCTCTCCATCAACACTGCCACCACCCTGATGTGGACCCTCATGACCTCATACCTAAACAATGCCTGCTTCAGGGTTCTTTCCACTTCTACTTTTTCCAGACCACGCTCCATTCAGTAAACTCGGGGTAACCTGTTTCCTCTAGGATCAAAGGTAGAAGCCCCTGGTTAGTTTTTTTTAAGGTTTTTGCAAGGCAATGGAGTTAAGTAGCTTGCCCAAAGTCACACAGCTAGGTAATTATTAAGTGTCAGAGGCTGCATTTGAACTCAGGTACTTCTTACTCCAGCCCCCCCCCCATTAGCTTTTAAAGCCCTCCATAACCAGAGTCCTCCCTACTTCCTCCCCACCATCTACTCTGGGATCCCATGACCCCCCTTTCTTTTGCCTATATACCATCTCTTGACTCTGAGTCCCCTATGCCTCGAATGCTCTCCCTCCTCATCTGTACCTCCTAACGTCAGTAGCTTTCTTTAAGTCCCTCCTTCCCAGTCCTCCTTAACCTCAGAGCTTTCCCTCTGAGTTATCTCAGATTTGCCATGCATAGATCCTTTTTGGTGCATTGCTGTTTACTTGTTGTCCCCCCACCCCCACCCCACCCCCTTAGCACAAAGCCTAGCAACTAGTGGACTTTTGCTGTTTAGTCCTTCATTCTCCAAAAAGATCATGACATCAGAAAGGTGAGGCCATGACAAGTAGATGAAGTGGATTTGAGGGATGCTATGTTCAGTCACCAGCCTCTCTCTCCCCCTGGAACCAACAAGATCCCATAACCTCATATGGTTCAAGACAACTGGAGATGGCCCTGGATGAGAGGCCCTTAATAAATGATTGAACTCAGGGAGTTTATGCTCTAAAGGGGACTGGAGCATGAGCTTGGACAAAAGGCAAGATCAGAAGTGAAGGGAGCAAAGAAGAGAACATACAGTGTGATGTTTGAGAAGAGAAAGAACCACAACAGCTGGGGAGATCAGGGGAGGTACCATGAACAGAGGAGGTGGGATCACACCTGAGTCTTAAGGAAGATGGAGAATATGAAGGCAGAGATCCCAGAACTAGAAGGAACCACCTTGTCAGAGCTGGGATTTGAACTCAGGTTCTCTAACCCCCAGATCAGTGCTTTTTTTCATTATTGATGGAAAAGAAGCCCTGCCACTTTTGAGAGATGGTCAGTACTTAATGTATCTCTGTGAATGAAATATAGAATGTGGGAAGAGAAGGATGCCAAAGTGGATTGGAACCAGGCTGTGACTGACCTTAAATGCCAAGATTTTTCCCCAGAGACATCTCAGAACTACTGAAGACTTTTGAGCTGGAGGAGTGACATGATTAAACCTATGCCCAATGAAGAATTGCTGCAGCAGCATGGAGAGGGGAGAGATGGGAGCAAGGGAGAGCACTGACTGAAAGTTACAGCTTGGCAAGCATTTAACCTTATAAATGGGCCCCCTTTTACTGGAAGTATTCAAGTAGAGATTCAGGCTAGACTTTGTACTCTAAGATCTCTTTCTAGGATTTAGAAATTAAACTCCAAGTTTTAGTCTTTTGATCTAAGGCTATAAAGCTTGATGGGAGCTTTCCCTGGGCTTCTCCACATCTCTGCATTTAACAATTTCTTATCCAAACTTCTGACTCCTAATAATGCTGCCCTTGGAACCTGCACTGCCCCTATCTGGTAGCTCTTGAGGGTTCTTTCTTCTCGTGGCAGGAGAACTGATCTGGGAGTTAGGAAAACCTGGTTCTGCTCTAACCTCTGGCACCAAATTGAACAAATTACTTCACCTCTCTGTGCTCTTTTATCCTCATGTGTAAAATGAGGAGATGAAATTCAGTGTTTTCCCTACTCCCTTCCATCTCCACTGTTCTGTGGTCACTTAGTCTTTCAGCAATTTTTCCAGTGAAAGGTCAGCCCTAGCTTGTGTTTCAAGTGGACTGATATATGACATAACATGTGTACAGCCTTTTGCAAATATTAAAATGCTATGTGAATGCCAGCTGCTATCATTAACATGATGATTATTGGCATTATTATATTGCTTTTTCCATGAACTTAACAAGGAATTTCTTCTATCAATAACAACCAAGTCAGTAAGAAAAAGAAAATGTGTTTATTTACATCAATAATAGGGGTTGACCAGTTTTTTTTAATAGCAAATTATACAGATTGTAAAGCCAAACCATCTGCCAGGCTGTGAAATCTTTACAAAGGGCTTCCAAGGGACAATGACCCCAGGGTAAAGCTGGCAAGCATAGTGGCAGCTGACAGAGCCCGAAAAATTAGAAATCAAATTTGGACACTTCAAAGGGGAGATGGTTCAATTACAAGTGATCCCTGGGTAAATCTTTGATATTTTTAGATCCTTTCAAATCATATTGTCCTCCTTAGCATTCACAGCCAGGCCTGGCAGCCCTTACATATTCCTGAGAGTTGGAACAGAATAGAATCAAAGTAAATTTGGCTTCATTTGGTAAATTATAAAGTAACATATTAAACAATCTAGTCCAGGTTATATTGTCATTTTAAAATTCAAGTTTAGGGAGAATTTTGCATTTTCTTTTCTTTGAAGAGTCATTTGACTTGTTTGCCAAAATTTTTTTAAGCTGTACAAGAAATATAACAACAGCTGGTGGTATTTTGATTTATATGGCAATACAGAGGCCTTGGATGATAAGTGTGAATATGTTTCAGAGGAATGTCCCAATCCAGAGTTCAGAAAAGGACAGATTTCTCTCAGTACAGCAGATCCTTTTTTACTGGATCATTCAACAGTAGCTGGAATTAGTGAACCCTTTTCCATATGTACTGTTTATATTTGGCTTTCTAATGCTGACTAAGTTTAAAATATAATACAGATATAAAAAGGTTAGAATAGTATTTATTTATTTACATGGTACCAGTATGGGTAGGTGACTTGAAAAGAATTCCATTTTGGCAGGAAATAATCAAAGTATGTTGACTGATACAGAGCAGGCCTTCAGGAGTCCACATGATTTATTGGAGGGTTTTGATGCCGACAGAAAAAGATTGCTTTTTCATTTTTTTTCTTGAAGTCTAAGATCAAAAAGAAGATATACTATGACAAAAGAATGAAAATGTTTTGTGCGTTTCTCATACAGTTCTAAAATAGACTTTGATACTTGTCCTTGGCCTATTCTTAATTTTTTCCTGGACTTTTAGAAAAGTAAAACCTTGTAGTATAAGTCTAAGTCTAATTTTTAAAAATGGATACCATACACTGACTAGCTAGAACAAGGGGATTGAAGGCAGGAATACTAACATCTCATTTTTCCTTCTGACTTGTTTAACCTTGGATGAGTTGTCCTATTTTTCTCTTTACCTGTTCCCTTCTATATAACATGGAAATAAGTCTATTTTTAGCACTTTGTGAGTCTGAGATAAACAATACAAAATATATTATTATACCATTGTTTCACATACCAGTCTTCAATCTTAAAATTCATTGCTATGGAAATAATAACTTGTCGCATTGTAGATAAAAGTAGGAAGTTTATAGAAGGGGAACAAAGTTGGTTTTTTTTTCCATATAAATATCCACAATGATAGCTGCCTAGAAGAGACACTCTTATGAACTAGATAGATTTGAAAAGTATGCCCAAAATTTGCTTTTGAAGTGGATTTTTAGAAAGTACAGAAGAAAACAATGTGATTTTATATATATATATATATATAGAGAGAGAGAGAGAGAGAGAGAGAGAGAGACAGCCTACTTGTTTCCATTAAAACAGTAGACAGAGTTTAGTCTTTTCTGCCAAAGGCTCTATAAATATATTAAATGGAAGGAGAGGGAAAACTACTGTCAGATTCCTCTATAAATAATAATAAATACAAAGACGCTGATTCTGTGGAATTGTTGCTGAAATGAGAAGTTTGTACTCGTGCATTAATTCACTATTGAAATCAAACTTCTACTGTATTTCAGATATAAAATGCGACTTCACTTGATTGAATGCTCTCTCAGCACCCTTTGGTAGAAATTAGAGCATTAGCCTTCTTGACCCTCAGAATCTGGCATGGTAACTTTGGAATAAAATACATTTTAAATTAACAGGATATGCTATAATGGACTGTACTACCCAATGGCAAACTTCCTAGAAAATACTTTGTAGTTTATATTTAATGAATAACTTCCTTGATTTGACCAACTTGACTGCACACCATAACATTTTTTTTATTATAATGTAGTAGGAGGTCATTATTTGGGTTCTATGCTAGACTTTGGTGATCTTTATGATTTCTTATCACTTCGAATAATGGTCCAAAGATGTGAGACCTCTCTGAACTTCACTTTATTCTGTGGTTGAATTGTTTACAGATCTCATATTACTTTGCTATTTGGACTGACTAGACAATAACCATTACTTCTTAGCTCCTTCCATATATTTGGACCCTAAGACTTTCAGAAGCTTCTAACATTGTAAGAACTCAGGTGTACTATGTCTTGTTTAAAAACTGTAGTGTATATTTTCATTTCAGATAATATTCTTCCTAAAATCTCACAGTGTAACACTTTTTTATACTAAGGATATACTAAAGTACTTTTTAAAGTTATATGCAAGAATCAGTTCCTGAATTGATTACTAGATTATGTTGCATCCTATCCTTGTAACAGATAAGGATAATATAAAATTTCTCCAACTAAAAAAGTTCAGGAGGTCATAATGGAGATAAAATTAATTTTCCTTTTAGAGTATTATGCCTTTAAAATGTTGACTTTCAAGGATTATAATCTGATATCCATTAATTACTTGATGAAACCACATGAGGATCTGTGTCAGTTAAAATATCGTCATCTTCACTGCATAGAACTATCTAGTAATTACAAATTCTTTTGACAATTTTTTCAAAACTAATAGCTTATAATATGTATCATGTGTTTTTTGAAGACTGATTTTTAGAAGCAGATGGCAAAGTATCAGCTAGATTTAGAATTGAAATGTGCATATGAAATGCTGCTTATTCTGTGATGTATAAGACTTTTTTAATTTGATATAATCAAAAGTATCTTTTACATTGTAATTCTCTCTATATATCTTCTTTGGTCCTAAATTCTTCCCTTATCCATAAATCTGACAAATAAACTATTCCATGCTTTTAATTTATGGTGTCAACCTTTTGACCTAATTTTGATATGCATTATAAGATATTGGACTGTTCCTAGATTCTGCCAAACTTTTCAGTTTTTCCAACAATTTCTGTCAGATAGTGGATTCTTGACTCCAAAGCTTTGAACTTCAGGTTTATCAAACACTAGATTATTTATGGCCTTTTTCTTTTTGTATTGTGTACCTGGTCTATTCCACTGATCCATCACTCTGCTAATACCAGTTTGTCCTGATGATTGCCACCATAGGAGAGTTTGAGATCTGGTGCTACTAAGCCTCCCTCCTTCACGTTATTTTTTTCATTGATTCTTTTAATATATTTGACTTTATATTCTTCCAGATGAATTTTTTGGTTATTTTTCTAGCTCTATAAAATAATCTTTTGGTTATTTGTTGGCATGCTTGAATAAGTATATTAGCTTAGGTAGAATTTTATTATATTGACTCAGCCTATCCATGAGCAATTGATATATCTCCAGTTATTTATGTCTGACTTTATTTGTATGAAAAGTATTTTATAATTGGGTAGCTAAGTGGCACAGTGGGTAGAGTATTGGCTTTAGAGTCAGGAGGATGACTAGAGTTCAAAATCAGACACGTGCCCTTTATTAGTTGTGTGATCTTGGGCAAGTCATGTAACTCTGATGGCCTCACATCCAGGGCCATCTCCAGTGTCCTGATCCATATTTAGCCACTGGATCCAAATAACTCTGGAGGAGAAAGTGAAGCTGGTGACTTAGCACAGCCCTCCCTTAGTCAAATTCAGTTCACATGCTTGTCAAGGCCTCACCTCCCTGATGTCATGGTCTTCGTGGAGAAGGAAGGACAAACATCTTTTTGTAATTGTGTTCATATAGTTCATGAGTTTGTATTGCCAAATACATTCCCAATTATTTTATATTGTCTGCAGGTATTCTTTCTCTTCCTTCTGGAGATTGTGGGCAATATATAGAAATGTTGATAATTTATTTAGGTTCATTTTGTATCCTGTACCTTGGGGCAGCCAAGTGGTGCAGTGGGTAGAGTGCCAGGCCTGGAGTCAGGAAGACCTAAGTTCAAATGTGGCCTTAGACGAGTGTTAGCCGTCATCCCTGTGCAAGTCAGAATTTCCACCTCCGGTGAGAAAGAAGTGGCAAACCATTTCAATATCTTTACTGAGAAAACTCCAGATGAGGTCACAGAGACTTGGACCCCACTAAAACAACTCAACAACAACAACAACAAAATCTTTCCTGAAGTTGTTAATTATTTCAACTAGTTTTTTAGTTGATTCTCTAGGGTTCTCTAAGCATACCATCATATTGTCTGCAAAGAGTGATAGTTTTGCTTCCTCATTACCTATTCTAATTCCTTCAATTTCTTGTTCTTGTCTTAATACTCTAACAAGCATTCCTAGAACAGTATTAAATAACAGTGGTGATGATGCGCATCCTTGCTTCAATCCCTGATCTTATTGGAAAGGCTTCTAGCTCATCCCCATAAAATTAATGGTTTTGGATAGCTAATACATATAATTTTAAGTAAAGTTCCATTTATTACTATGCTTTCTAGTTTAATTGAAATGAATGTTGTTTTGTCAATAGCTTTTTCTGTATTTATTGAGATGATCTTGTGATTTTTGCTGGTTTTGTTATTGATATGTCCGGTTATGCTAATAGTTTTATTGAGCCATGCTTTAATTTCTAGTATACATTCCATCTAGTTGTAATATATGATCTTTTAAAAATAGATTTTATTTTTCCAATTTCACATAAAGACAATTTTAACATTAATTTAAAAAAATTTAAGTTCCAAATTTTCTCCATCACTTCCTTCTCTCCTCCGTTCCTAAAAAAAAAAAAGGTGAGAATTTTAAATAAAGGTGTATATGTGCAATCAGGTAAACATATGTTATGAAAGAAGAAACTGGATGTGGACAGCATTTGCCATCACCATCCTTTGAAATTTTCTAAGAAGAATTAAGTTATTCATAGCTGATCATCACACAATGATGCTATTACTGTTTATAATGTTCTCCTGGTTCTGCTCACTTCACTTTGAATCAGTTCATGTAAGTTTTTCTAAGTTTTTCTGAAATCTGCCTGCTCATCTTTTCTTATATCACAGTAATATTCCATTACATTCATATACCATAATTTGTCCAGCTACTCCCCAATTGATAGGCATCCCCTCAATTTTCCAAATCTTTGCCACCACAAAGAGAGCTGCTAAAAATATTTTTGTAAATGTAGGTCTTCTTCCCTTTTTATGATCTCTTTGGAATTCAGACAAAGTGTGATATAGTATTATAATCTCCTTAAATTTTATTTTATAATTTTGCATCAATCTTCATTAGGGAAATTGGTTTATAGTTTTCTTTTTCTGTTTTTGCTCTTCTTGATATTAGCATCAAACTTGCATCATAAAAGAAATTTGAGAACTCCTTTACTATTTTCCAAAAATTTATATAGTATTGAAATTGCTTGTTCTTTAAATATTTGATAGTATTCACTTGTGAATCCATCTGATCCTGGGAATTTTTTCTTAGGGATCTCATCGATGGCTTCAATTTTTTTTTTTCTAAAATAGGGTTAAATATTCTATTTCATCTCCTATTAATCTGGGCTATTTATATTTTTAAAAATATTCATCCATTCACTTCACTTGTTATATTTATTGGCATATAATTGGTCAAAACAGCTTCTAATAATTGATTTAATTCCATCTTCACTGATAGTGGTAATTTGGTTTTCTTCTTTTAAAAAAAATAAAATTTTTCCAATAGTTTGTTTTATTGGCGTTTCTCATAAAAATCAGCTCCTAGTTTTATTAATTCAGGGGTTGTCTTACTTTTGGGGTTTTTTTTTTTTTTTTAGATTTTTCAAGGCAATGGGGTTAAGTGACTTGCCCAAGGCCACATGGCTAGGTAATTATTAAGTGTCTGAGGTCGGATTTGAACTCAGGTACTCCTGACTCCAAGGCCAGTGCTTTATCCACTGTGCCACCTAGATGCCCCCCCCCCTTTTGGTTTTCTTAATCTCTCCGTTGATTTTCAGGATTTCCAATTTGGTGTTTAATTGGAGATTTTTGACTTGTTCTTTTCTAGGTTTTTCTTTTAGTTACATGCCCAATTCATTAATCTGCTCTTTCTCTAATGATATAAGCATTTTAAGATAAAAATTATTCTCTAAGTACTGCTTTGACTGCATTCCGTAAATTTTGGTATGTTGTTATATTGTTGTCATTCTCTTTAATGAAATTATTGTTGTGATGGTTTATTCTTTGACCCACTCATTCTTTAAATATTAGATTATTTCGTTTCCAATTAATTTTTAATCTTTGTTTCCATAGCCCTTTATTGAATACAATTTTAATTGCATTATGGTATGAAAAGTATACATTTAATATTTCTGCTCTTCTGCATTTGGTTGTGAGTTTTTTTATGTCTTAATATATGGTCAGTTTTTGTGAAGGTGCCATGTTCAGTGAGTAAATGAGGTACTCAGTTTTCTCCAAAGGCCTATCATATCTAGCTTTTCTTAAATTCTATTTAACTTCTTTTTTGTTATTTTATAGTTGAATTTATTTAGTTTTGAGACAGAAAAGTGTGTGTGTGGGGGGCCTCTCCTAGTAGTTTTACTGTCTATTTCCTCCTATAACTTATTGAACTTTTCCTTTAAGAATTGAATGCTACTCCATTTGGGGTGTGTGTGTGTGTGTGTGTGTGTGTGTGTGTGTGTTTAATATCTATATTACTTCATTGTCTATCTTGCTTCATTGTACTTTTACCAAAATGTAGTTTCCCTTCTTATCTCTTTTAATTAGGTTTGCTTTTGCATTTGCTTTACCTGAGTTCATAAGTGCTACCTCTGCTTTTTTGGACCTCAGCTGAAACATAAGATTCTGCTCCAGCCCCTTATTTTAACTCTGGGTGTTTCTGTTTCAAATATATTTCTTATCAACAAAAAATATCTTGGATTTTTGGTGTTTAATTCATTCTTCTTCTATCTGCTTCCATTTTTATATGAGTTCATCCCATTCACATTCACAGTTACGATTATTAATTGTTTATTTCCCTCTATCATATTTTCCCCCATTTATCCTCTTTCTCTCTTTTTACCCTATCCATTCTCAAAAGTTTGTTTTGCTTTTGACAAGTGCCTCCTTTTACTCTCCCTCTCCCTTCTATAGATTTCTATGCCCAGATGAGTATGTATGTTATTCCCTTTTTGAATCAATTCCAGTGAGAGTAAGGATCAAGTGTTTTCCATCATGCTCATCCCCTCTTCCCCTCCACTGTAAAGACTCTTCTTTTATGTGAATTAATTTTCCCCATTCTTCTCCCAGTGCATACCTTTTTCCCTTCCCTTAATTTTATTTTTAAATTATTACCCCCCCCCCCCAAAGTCATCTCTTACCTCTGCCCTTTAGGCTATCTATACTCCTTCTAATTGCCTAATAATGATAAAGTTCTTAGGAATTACAATTATCATCTTCCCATAAAGGACCTTAAACATCTTAACTTTATTGGTTCCCTTATGATTTCTCTTTCATGTTTACCTTTTTATGATTGTCTTAAATCTTGTATTTGAAAGTCAGATTTTCTTTTAGCTCTCATCTTTTGATCAGGAATGCTTGAAAGTTCTCTACTTCATTTAATATCCATTTCCCCACCCCTAACCCCTGAAGGATTATCCTGCTGGATAGGTTTCTCTTGGTTGTAATCCTAGCACCTTTGTCTTCTTGAATATCATATTCCAAGGCCTCTAATTCTTTAATGTGGAAGCTTCTTAATCTGATGTTATCCTGCCTACGACTCCATGATATTTGAATTGTTTCTTTCTGACTGCTAACAGTATTTTTCTTCTTGTCCTGGGAGTTCTGGAATTTGGCTGTTATGTTCCTGGGTGTTTTCATTTGCGGATTTCTTTCAGGTGATCAGTGAATTCTTTCCATTTCTACTTTACCCTTTCTTCTGGAATGTCTAGGTAGTTTTCTTTGTCAGTTTCTAGAAATATGATGTCTAGTCTCTTTTTTTGAACATGACTTTCAGATAGTCTAGCAGTTCCTAAATTATCTTTCCTTAATTTGTTTTCTAGGTCGCTTGTTTTTCTAGTGAGATATTTCCCATTTTCTTCTATGTTTTCATTCTTTTGATTTTGTTTTATTGTTTGTGTCTCATGGAATCATTAGCTTCCACTTGATCAATTCTAATTTTTTTAAATTTTTTTTTTTCAAGCTAGTGGGGGTCACAACAGCTCAGCAAGTATTGAGTGTCTGAGGTCAGATTTGAACTCAGGTTATCCTGACTCCAGAGCTGGTGCTCTATCCACTGTACCACCTAGTTGCCCCAGCCAATTCTAATTTTTAAGGAATTATTCTCATTATTTTTTGTTCATCTTTTACTAAATTGTTGACTCTTTTCATAATTTTCTTGTGTCTTTCTCATTTCTTTTCCCAGTTTTCTTCAACTTTTCTGATTTGATTTTAAAAATACTTTTAGAGTGCTTCCAGGAGTTCATGTTGTGTTTGTATCCAATCCGTGTTTTTCTTTGATTTGCTTGTAGCTGTGTTGACTTCTTTTTCTGCGTTTCTGTCTTGATTTTCCCTGTTACCATAGCATCTTGTGGTCAGGTTCTTTTTTGGTGTTTGCTCATTTTTCCAGTGCATAGTGGAACTGCTAGGTGACATATCCAGGTCTGAAGTCAGGAAAAATCATCTTCCATTTATTAGCTATGACACTGGGTAAGTCACTTAACCCCGTTGGGGTAGTTGGATGGTACATTAGATAGTGTGTCTGACCTGAAGTTAGAAAGACCTGAGTTCAAATTCTTCCTCAGACACTTACTAGCTGGGTGATCCTGAGCAACTCACTTCACCTTGTATGCCTCAGATTTCTCATTCTCAACGTAAAATGGAGAAGGAAATTGCAAACTACTCCAATGTATTTGCCAAGAAAATGCTAAATGGAGTTATGAAGAATCAGACATAACTGGACAATAGCAAGCGATTTTTAACCTATATCTTGACTTTGAACTTTGTATTAAAGTTGGACTCTGCTCCCAGGAGGAAGGGGCACTGTCTTGAGCTTCAAGCCTCTCTTGCTTCTGTGCTTGGAGCTAGGTCTAGATATGTGCAGGTTTTTATGGGCTTCCAAGGTGGTATGATCTAGGAAAAGGTGTAGTTACTGCTCTCCTGGCCCAGGCTCTGGTCTTTATCCAAGAAGGGACCTTGTTCCCCTCTAGCCACCATGCTAGCATTCCTCCCTGGCCTTGGGACTGTGATCAGGTCCATTCCCTGCTTTCCTACTGTCACAATTGCTGATAATCCCCTCAGAGTCTCTCCTTCCCCATGAGCAACCAACTACCAACTTCTCCTTTCTACCCTGTGACCACTACCAGGCACCTCCAGCTGTCAGTGTTTTTGGCCCTGGAACAGGGCTCCAAAATTGCATATGAGCAATGCAAAAATGCCAGGAAAGGATTCCTTACAGTCCCTCTGACCACTTGTTCATCAAATGCCTCCCCCCCACCCCCCACTGTGATCTGGTAGCTCAATATTCCCAAAGATGCTGCTCTAGGACCTGGCCTGGGGTGCCTGAGCTGTCTGGGCCTCCCAGTGAGACAGATCTTTCCTCCTGAACTCCGAGGTTGTCTTGGGCTGGAAAAGTGTTCCACCAACCCTTTTGTGGGTTCAGTCATTCCGGAATTCAATCTGAGGCATTCTTTTAGAATTGTTGGAGGGGCATTGAGAAGTGCTTAGCTTAGTGCGTCTCTATGCTATCACCTTGGCTCTCCTTTTATCAGACAAACTTCTTAAGTAGCAGCTCTTCCCAATTCTCCCTCCTTCCATCCCACTGGATACCTTAGGTCCTAGAATAATGCTAATACATAGACAGTAAATCCTTGTTTCATTGAATAAAGTGTTAATAGTAAAGCTTGGGAAGACAGAGAATATAGGTCACAAATCTTTTTGGATTTTTCCTTGCCATGTGCTATCTCCCTGTCAAAGAGAAGTAGTTTTCAATTAGTCATTTAACCCCTTTATTGCAATAGCATAAGAATTATCAATGGAAAAAATATTGGTGTAGTAATTTTGTTGTTACTAGATCCTAAAGCAATCATTACAAAATCCTCCTGTCCTTCTTTGAAGGAAATCTTCCTATTGTAGTCTAGAAAAAAATAGTAAATGGTCCTTTTTTAAATTATAAAAAATTTGAACTGTATTTTCTTGGCTATTTAATTAATGAATCTCAACATATTCACATTGTTTTCATATATTTGTGTATATATATAATCTATATATCTATTAAACTTATAAAATCATATAATAGATAATCTGTGTGTGTGTGTGTGTGTGTGTGTGTGTGTGTGTGTGTGTGTGTAGCAAGTATGGCAGAACCAAGTATAGCAAAAAATTATATTATGAATCTTCTCATGTTTTGCTGTGCACATGAAATTTTTTTATTTTGTATTTAGATTTTTAAAAATATTAAAATGAGTACCTAAAAAAGTTCACTAAGCCTAACATGCTTTTGAAATTATTCATCTCTTTTCTAAATCTTTCATAGTTGATCAAAAGTATATGAACAGGTAGTTTTCAGTAGAAATCAAAGCAATCAATAGTCACATGAAAAAATGCTTTAAATCACTAATTAGAGAAATTCAAATTAAAACAACCTTGAGGTACCCATCTCATACCCATCAGATTGACTAACCTGACAGAAAAGGAAAATGATAAGTGCTAGAGAGGATGTGAAAAATAGGGATATTATGGCAAAAACTAGATATAGACTCATATCTTAGACCCTATGCCAAAATAAGGTCAAAATTGGTTCAGGATTTAGACATAAAGTGTGACACCATAGATCAATTAACAGACCAAGAAATACTGTCAGATCTGTGGAGAGGGGAGAAAAAAGTACAAAATAGATGAGTTTGACTATATTAAATTAAAATTTTTTTCACTAATAAAACCAATGCTGCCAAAATTAGACAGAAAACAGAAAACTGGGAAGCAATTTTCACAGCTAGGGGTTCTGATAAAAATCTTAATTCTAAAATATATAGCGGGGGCAGCTAGGTGGCGTAGTGGATAAAGCACCGGCCCTGGAGTCAGGAGTACCTGGGTTCAAATCCGGTCTCAGACACTTAATAATTACCTAGCTGTGTGGCCTTGGGCAAGCCACTTAACCCCATTTGCCTTGCAAAAAAAAAAAAAAACCTAAAAAAATAAAATAAAATAAAATATATAGCGAATTATGTCAAATGTGTAAGGTTACAAGTCATTCCCCAATTGATAAATGGTCAAAGGATATGAACAGTTTTCAAATGAAGAAATTAAAGCTATATATAATCATATGAAAAAATGCTCCAATTTATTACTCAAAATGCAAATTAAAACAACTATGAGATTCCACCTTATACCTATCAGATTGACTAAGATGACAAAAAGGGAAAACAATCAATGTTGGAGAGGTTGCAGGAGAATTGGGACATTGCTGGATTGCTGGTGGAATTGTGAATGAATCCAACCATTCTGGAGTACAATATGGAACTATGCCCAAAGAGCAATAAAACTGATCATACCCTTTGACCCCGCAATACCAATGTTAGGCCTGTATCCAGAAGAAATCATAATAAAATGGGGAAATTCCCACATATTCCAAAATATTCATAGTAGCTCTTTTTGCAGTAGCAAAGAATTGGAAATTGAAGGGATGCCCATCAATTGGGGAATGGTTGAACAAGTTATGGAATATAAATGGTATGGAGTACAATTGTTCTATAAGAAAACTGTGAATGGTTGGACTCTAGAGAAGCATGGAACAATTTACAAGGAATTGATGCTGAGCAGAGGGAACAGAACCAAAAGAACAGTGAACATGTTAAAAGCAACATTGTGAGATGATCAGCCTTGATGGAAGCAGTTCCTCTCAACAGTTCAGAGAGCCAGAATAGATATGGGAAACCTGTTATGGGCAATGTTATCCCCATCCAGAGGAAGAAAAACAAATCAAAATAAAACCAAAAAATCATATAGAATCTGAATGAGCATTGCATTCACTTTAGGAAAAAAAAGAAAAGGAGAAAATAGTGTTACTAATGTGCTCTTGGTGGAGCTGTGAACTGGTACAACCATTCAGAACAATTTGGAGCTATGCCCAAAGGGCTACAAAACTCTGCAAAGCCTTTGACTCAGTAATACCACTTCTGGGTCAGTGCCCCAAGGAAATCAAAGAAAAATGAAAAGTACAAAATATTTATAATAGTCTTTTTTTGTGGTAGCAAAAGAATTGCAAATGGAGCTCATTTTCATCAGTTGGGGAATGGTTGAACAACCATATGATTGTGTTGGAATACTGTCATGCTAAAAGAAATGATGAGCTAGATGGTTTCAGAAAAATCTTGAAAGACTTAAATGAACTGATGCAGAGTGAAATGAGCAGAACCAGTCCATTGTAAACACAAAGTAATAACAATCAATTGTTAAAGACTTAGCTACTCTAATCAATGATCCACCACTTTCAAAGTGATGAAAACTGAGAGAGAGAACTCATGGAATGTGAGTGCAAATTGAATTATATTTTTCCCACTTTATTTTTAACTCCTTTTTTTGCAGCATGATTAATGTGAATATAATCAGTGTTGTATATTTCTTGAAACTGAAAATTTTTTAAAATTTGAATAAATACAAAACATCTAAGGTAAAGTAGTGGGTTTAGATATTGAGCAGTGAGCATGAACAGCTTATATACACCTTTGGATAACCTTTAATATAAATACATAAATGACTGAATGAATAAAGTGAGGCTTAATTGGCCTTCAGTTTATTGGAATGATTTTGATCATCATAGCAGTACAGTGGAATAAACACTTGACTCAGACTCAAAGGACCTGACTTCAAGTCTTAACTGTTCCTTGGTGACCTTGGGCAAGTCAAGAATCTTTTCTGGATAGATTAGATTGGATGCTGTCCAGGATCCCTCCCATCCCTCAGTTAGAGGCTTGTCATTTTTATGGGGAAGTTTTTAACCTATTTTTCCCTGATTTGATAATAATGATAATTTCTTTATGGTTCACTTTCCCCACAGCAACTCTGAAATTGGGGTGGGACAAGTTTTTGAGATTCCATTTTGCAGCTGAGGGAAGAGAGAGGGAGGTGAAAGGACTTACCTTAACAATGTTAAAACCTTCATTTGAACCCAAGTGTCCTAGCCTGGAGTCCTTGATCTGTAGCAAGGCTACCTCCCTAAATGTAAAGTGTTATTAGTAAGATATTTGTGTTGTAATTGTCTTTCTTATTTTCTTCCTTTCGTTGTCAGCTATTTGATACTGAAGTGATTATTAAAGGACCTCCCTTAAGGGCCGACCTTGTGGCAGGCAGTAAGATTTCTTAGGAAGCCTGCCTCAATAAATTGGGGGAGCTGAAAAAGCCTTGGGAGGGAGAGGGGGAGGGAATGTCAATCTGGTTCAAAACCATAGCTCTGAGAAAAAGACAGAGACTGGAAGGCCAGGGACCACAGTCAGGGTTTCGGTGGAGCAATGGGAAGTATTATAATTTAGATTACATTTTTCTGCCTATCTTTTAAATAAATCCCTTGAGTGAAGTCATCACATATCCCATTTATCTTTTCATTACCCATTGCAACTAGACAAGTGAATTGCATTGCATATGGCAGGTACTTAATCAATGACTACATAATGTATTCAGCATTCCTTTCTTTACAATTAGCTCCAGAATATCATTTTGTAAAGAAACAAATAAAATATTGCCATTTTCTAAGTGATTTCACAGTTGTCATAATGATTCAAATATACCTATCCTTATATGAAAACATTTCTTCTAAAATAGTTGCATGATTTATTTATTTTTACTGAACTAATTGTATTTTAAGGCTTTATTGAGTCAAAAAGATTTCTGTCATTCATCAAAACTACCTAGGATATGGGATGGGCAGCTAAGTGTCACAGTGGATAGACCACCAGACTGGAGTCAGGAAGAACTGAGATCAGTTCCTGCCCCAAACACTTAGTAGCTGTGTGACCCTGAGCAAGTCATTTAACCTTGTTTGCCTCAGTTTCCTCATCAAATGATCTGGAGAAGGAAATGGCAAACACTCTGGTACCTCTGCCAAGAATACCCCAAATGGGCTCATA
The DNA here is from genome assembly GCF_037893015.1 of Macrotis lagotis. NCBI lineage: Eukaryota > Metazoa > Chordata > Mammalia > Peramelemorphia > Peramelidae > Macrotis > Macrotis lagotis. The sequence goes on from NC_133666.1 coordinate 670,841,731, forward strand.
ACTGAACACAACAGAAACAACCAAACAGCAACAAAAGGAATAAGGGGAAGGAAGGAAACCAACCCCATAATCTCTTGCTTATAAGTAATGCATCTAAAAGAGTAGATACCCACCCCCAAAAAAGGAGAGATTAGAACAACAGGTACAAAAACAAATTACCCTAAGATAATTTTTCCCATCGCATATCTTGGTCTGAAGTATAAATAGCATTTTTTTGACTGGAGCATATGAATATTAATTCTTTTGGTAAGGGAGTACTATCCTAGGATGCTCGAGTACTTTCTTTCCCCCCAAGACAAAAGTCCAGAATTACTTTTTCTCGTTAATTGCATATTTAAGTATGTGGTTAAAAAAAGACAATGACAGCCTCAACACACTGATAGCTAGCTGCGACTTTGTTGTGTGGTAGGCTGATTTATTCGACCTTGCCTCTCCTTGTCTTTGGTGTATGTACTATGTAAAATGGTATGTAGTCAGAAGCTCCATGTAGTTCAGTCTGCATTGAGCACATTGAGTAATTTCAGGGTTTGTTCTTTCATCAAAAACTTTTATAGCTTTTCTCTTTAAAAATAGTTCTGGAGTACTGCAAGATAGAAAAAGCTCTGGCCTAGATCTTACAAAGGATAGCAGATGAATAGGGTTGATTTCATTCTGGGCACTTTGCCCAGGACACTTTAATAGAACATATATATATATATATATATATATATATATATATATATATATATATATATATATAGTTACTCTAGGGAATCTGAATCTATGGTTATGTCAGAGTTAAGCATTGATTCTTCAAAAAGAAAATTCATAAGTTATTAGACACTAGTTAATTTTAGTGAAATTTAAGTTTTTGAAACTGGTTTTCATTTACTATGAATGAATTGACCTTCTTTATTAGCAAAACATATGGAATAATCCTCCCCCAATCTGACTTCCAAATTCTTCTAAAATTTTGACGTAGAAAATCTTTTTCATGGGACCAAAAACTTATGAATTTTCTTTTAGTTTTCTTGCATATTCAAGGATCAGGTAATACTTTATTAATATTTGAATTTTATAGGGTAGAATGTGATTTTTAGAATCTTATAGTTTTAACTGTGTCTAGAAAAATTAGCCTTTAAAACACTGAATATTTAAATAATGAGATTTCAAGAGAGATTCTTGTCTATAAACATTTTCTAAATGCCTAAAATGGACCAGACATAATGCAAATAATTATTTTGAATTGATATGAATAGTTTTACATTTTTTAAAGTAGCAAGATTTTTTTTTCTGTTTGAAAATCTTCATTAATACATTAAATAAAACTTTATAGAAGTTGGTTCATAACAGAAAGCACCTAAAGTGAGCTGCATTTTTAGTATATGTAAGCTTACCAAAAAAGGCATGCTAGGTTAAAATATGCAGTTTCAGACGTACCAGAAATTTCTCCTATTGGTTGGAAAATTTTCAGGGGCTTTCCCTAAAAGCAACCAACTAGGAGTGGTATGATGTAGTTAGCCAGGAAATTAATTCCTTTAAATACTATTCTGCCTTCTGTCCATGGCATTTGTTTTTCAGGCTACTTGGCACAAAGTTTATATATACATATTCTTTTCTTAGTGATGGCATATATGGTTATAACAGAACTTTTTACTAGCAATGATAGCTGCATGATCTTATTTATATTAGCTTTATCTCCTATAAGTCTTCCTTAGGAGCCTTGAATCTCCTACAGTTTTCTACCACTTGAAGGTGCATTTCTCCCTGATGACTGAGACATAAAGATCATAGCTTCTTAGTATGTATGAATTTCTTAACCAAGAAATGGTAACACTACAATTGTTAAACTTTGTTTTTAATCCTAGTATGCCTCATACTCTGCTTCAAAAGAACAAAGCCATTTATCATCATTTTAAATTGTAGTCTTTCTCTTCTGTCTCCTTCCTCCTTTGCCTCCTACCCATTATTTGTTTCTTTTTTCACATGTGAATAAATTAATTCTACATAGAGAATGGATACAACTCAACTTATTTCAGCCATTTGTTTTCTATTGCTGAAGCTTTAGTATATAAGACAATTTTTTTTTTTTTGCTTTGGAGCATTGTAAAGCCTTTGTGACTTAAAAAGGAGCAATATTTCACACATTTGCTTTAAATCTTGAGGGGCAGGCTATTAGATGATAAATAAAAGCTGTCAAGAATATTTTAATTTAACCTGTGATTTTCAGTATTTTTTAAATGTCATGGTCCTGGCGTAGCGGATAAAGCACCGGCCCTGGAGTCAGGAGTACCTGGGTTCAAATCCGGTCTCAGACACTTAATAATTACCTAGCTGTGTAACCTTGGACAAGTCACTTAAACCCATTTGCCTTGCAAAAACCTAAAAAAAAATAAATGTCATGGTCCAAAATTTGCTACATGAAATACATACATGGAGTGACAAATGTTAAACTTGCATTTGTCATTATCAAATGGGGGGAAATCAGTAAAAATTTACTCACAAAAATGGGAAGTACAACAGAAATAATAAAGTTCTTTTACATGCTCTGATGTTTGCAAAGAAGTTTACAAGCATGTTCTTATATTGTCCTCATAACAGTCCAGGGAAGTAGGTGCTGGTATTATCTCTTTTCTTAAAGATGAAGAAACTAAGGCAGATGAGAAATTAAGTGACTTGCCTAGGATTTATACAACTAGCTAAATATCTGAAGCTGGCTTTGAACTCAATTTTTTTTTTTGCAAGGCAGTGGGGTTAAGTGACTTGCCCAAGGTCACAGAGGCTAGATAATTGTTGTATGTCTGGGATCAGATTTGAACTCAGGTCCTCCTGACTCCAGGGGCAATCTCTAGCAACTGTGCCCCCTAGCTGTCCCTGAACTTAATTCTTTATGATTCCTGGTCCCCATTCACTGTGCCACCTAGGTGCCTCAAGTAAAAGAGAATATAATGTGAAGTTCAACAATTTCTCCATTCTGCAATTACATGTCACTCTATTCTCCTTCCAGTTTAAACGTTATGTTAGTAAACTTCGGAGCAAGAGTACAATTTTCAAAAAGAAGCATCAAATAATAGCAGAATTTAAAGCGGAATTTGGTCTTCTACAGAGGACAGAGGAACTGTTAAAGCAGCGTCATGAGAACATTCAACATCAGCTGGTAATAGAATGTCATCTAGCTCTCATCTAAGAGCAAGAAAATGTATGGATTTGAACCTTTTTTGTTAAGTCGACATTTTCCCTAATAAAACCAGAGCGGGGTTTATTTAACTGCGAAGGAAAAAGCATTTAGTTTTGGATTTTAGTTTTGTCTTATGTTACAGAAATCCTTACACAAGATTGATGCCTTCTTTAGATTATTTTAGTCCCCTCTAATGATTTTGGTTGACTTTCTTGGATGATGTTAGAACCCAACATAAATACAATGATATAAGGTGCTAAATAGGCACCCCCATCTTTTAAAATCTTGTCCCTTGACTGTACTAGTTTACCATCCAGGCTGTCTTTGGCCTCCAGGATCCTTAAGTGTATAGTTCTCATCTACTGTGTTTACTTCCCTTCTTAATCCCTATAGTTTCACTTTTTTCATCTCCCCCAGCCAGTCTTTAGAAACTATTCCCTCGAAAGTTCCCAATGATTTTCTTCTTTCCAAAGACCTCCGAATCTTTTCAATTCCTATCTTCCTTCTAATTTTTTATCCCTTCCAGGCTTTTATGAACCTTCACACTTTTTAAAAAGAAAGCAGAGTTGTGCCTTTGAAGCATTCATTTAATAATTGCATTATAGACAAACTTTTTTTTTACAAACTGCTTCTTTTAGCATTTCTCTTTATATACAATAATCAGAAATCAAATACATCTCTAACTTTTAATTTCCACCTTTAGTACAGATATAAGTATGAAAATATGCCTTTTAAAGCAAATAAAGACCCCTAAAATTGATGAAATGAAAATTTCAGGAGAAAAAAAAATGCATTCTGTGGAATTTTCTTTCTCTCTTCTTTGCTCACCAGCAAACTGTTGAAGACAAAAAGGGCATCTCTGGCTACAGTTATACCCAGGAGGAGCTGGAGAGGGTATCTTCCCTAAAGAGTGAAGTAGATGAAGTGAAAGGACGAACACTGGATGGCATGTCAGAAATGGTGATTCTATGACTTGTTTTTCTTCCTTTCTTGGGTGTCTAGATGATGAATTAAAAATTGAAGTTAAAAAAAAAAAGCCAGTTCTGGGACAAAATGAAGAGAAATGGTTTCCAAATAAAAGTGTGGCATGCGTATTCAGACTGCCTTTATGAAATGTTTTGATAGCAATAAATAACTTCACTGCAGTATCTATTCAAAATAATTCTAGGTCCAATGTTTACTTTTGAGGGAAGGTTCTAAGTTTTAGCATCTTCCCAATATGCTGTATTTTTCAGAGTTCTTCATCTCATCAGTCTTTTTTTTTAAAAAAATGCACTTTATTCTAATAAGATAAGCAGGAACTTAGGTGTTGATGCTTTTTGTTCTGAAAACAGGTAAAAAAACTGAATGCACTGGTGGCTGAAAAAAAGACTGCATTAGCCCCAATTATCAAAGAGCTAAGACAATTGCGACAGAAATGCCAGGTAGGTAGCATGGAGGGGAGACACTGTCTATAAACACCTTTGTATTCTGTTTTGTCACTTTGCTGAAGTAGTTAGAATTGTAAATGTGTTCTTTCCTGTTTACTAAGACTGGTCATGGAAATTATGATTCATCAAAAATGAAGGAGTAAATTATGTGTCATAAAAATGGTTTTGTGCAATTTATTTTATTTAATTGTTGTAGATTTGAGATTATCTGAGAAATTATCTTAAACACAAATCAGTTAGTTGACATTCCCAATATGTAAGTAAATACTGTTAATATATGGTCACACTTTTCTGTGACCAGGTGAAGCCTGAGAGCTTGCTGTTGTGGAGTGGCGCCAGGCTACCTCCAGAATAATGAGTTAACTGTGTGGTAGGCCATCATATCTTGTGATAATGTAATGAGATGCCGTTGCTTGGAAGTTAGTTCTTACCACCACTTTAAAGATTAGCAGACTGAAGGTAAGTGCACTCTACAAATCCAGGTCATTTGGTCTCAGTTATTTGATATTACCAGTGTTTATTTAATCTCTCCATGGTCCAAATTTAGTTTTGAATTCCATTTGTTTTAATAGTGCTATATATGCCTTGAGGATATGACTCTAAAACTTATCATTGGAGCTATCAGACTTTCAGTGACTAAATAATGCCAGCTGCCAGTAGTAGGACTATTCAGAGTCTATGAAGCACAACTAATTTAGGACAAGTTTTATACCCTGCCGTGCCCAGGACAAATTTTAGTTTGGGATATATGGGAAATGCTTTAATAGTTAAATTCTACTAAGTTTGGAAAGCGATCTGAAATGATTGTAGCACTTCTTCTGGATCACTCCTCTAACTTGTTGGGGGGCCCCAGAGGGTGATTGTTCCAATTGAGCTCTCGAGGATAACCCTCTGGGCCTGTATGCTAACTCCATAGTTAACAAGTCCCCTTGTAGATTGTTTTCTATTAACAGTCAGCCAGTAGATATAATTAAACCTTAACAAAGGCATTTTTCTAAGAGGGCATTTTATTTTTTAAAGTAGCACATGGTCAGCACACACAACTGCTTCAGCACTGGATTTTGATGTCTTTTCTGTGCACATGGAGTTCTCACAAAACACTGTGGTGAATAGGTTGCTTAAGTGGGCTCCCCAAATCCACTTTTCCCCATAGTACGAAAGGGGACACACTATTAGCATGAAGGGCTTTAAGTTACAGAAAGTCCCTTCTCCCACTTGGTCACTCAGTGGGAGTGGACTCCAGTCAGTGTAAGTAGGAGTCTCATGGAATGCCACATGCATTTGAATTCACACTGTTAACAGTCAGAATTATGTAAAATATGGTCAGTGGAAATAGACTGCCTGGATAATAAAATAGAGTTGCTTCTGATTCTGGTAGAAAGGCAACTGAAATTTCCTCCTGTCTTTCTAGATTTCTGTTTATCTTGCTCTGGAACAGAAACTGATCCCTGCAAGTGCAAACCCTGCATATGGGCTAGATTCGCAGCCCCCCACCCCCCACCCCACCCCCGCTGGCTTGGGGCTGACATGGCTGTCTTTGCCTTTTCACTATAACCCTTACTGACTCCTCTAACCTGACTTTAGGACAACCTCAATTGGAACCTGAGAGTGAGAGGGGACTTTAGAAACCAATTAGTCTAACTTCTAGCCCTTTGTAAAAAAAAAAACCAACTTTTTCAACACTGCTGATATTGGTGTTGAGGCTTGTGTTCTCTCCTTCTATATACACTCTCCTTATGACCTCTAGTCTCTCTTCTCTCTTGGTTCTCTTCCCGAACTGTGACCATTCCTTTGCTGATTCTTCCTCAGATCATGTAAGTATTTTCCAAGGTTCTGTCCTAAGCCCCTACTCTTCTCTCTCTCTGTATCTTCTTGGCAACCTCATCAGCCCTATGCCTGTGACTCCCAGATCCATCTCACCCCTAGGCTCCAGTCCTGCATTACCAGCATTAATGTGTCCCATAGGAATCTCAAACTCAACAGATTCAAAACAATTCTTTGTCATTTCCCCCAATTCCAGCCACCTTCCACAATCTATTAAAAGTATCACCATTTTTGCAATTTCCAGGGATCATCACCTTGTGACTCCTCACTCTTCTGGCCACTTCTTCCTCCACAACCCCCTTATATTTCACCCCTTCCCTTTGCTCCCACAACCACCACCTTAGCTGAAGCAGTCCCCACTTCCTGCCTAGTTACTGCAGTAGACTCCTCATTGACCTTTCAGTTCCAGGTTTCCCCATCTACTTTCTTCTTTTTTTAATTTTATTTATTTAAGGCAGTGGGGTTAAGTGACTTGCCCAAGGTCACACAGCTAGATAATTATTAAGTGTCTGAGGCCAGATTTGAACTCAGGTTCTCCTGACTCCAGGGCCAGTGCTCTATCTACTGTACCACCTAGCTGCCGCCCCGCATCTACTTTCCTCAGAACATATCCCTCCCATAGTCACCAACTCCACTGTTTTAGTTAGTGTTAACTTTTAGAGCCCTTTCTAGACTTAGTGTGCAGTCTTCTCTTCTCTCTGCATTACAGCCAAACTTGACTTCTCTCTGCATCTCTTATCTTAGACTCTATTTCCCATGTCTGTGTCTTTACCCTATCTGTTCACCAGGCCTGGAATGCCCTTCACTGTCAGCTCTGTTTCATGGATCCCATCTTCCTTCAAGAGGCAGTTATAGCACTCTTCTCCTGATCTCTCCTTTGGCTAATGCCCTCTCTCGTAAGCTGCTTTATATTGAGCTAGTTTGCATTTATTTGTATTTGTCCACATGCTGCTGATGAGGTATGTAGTGAGACATATACATCTTGTCTCTCCTACTCCTTGGCAGTTCAGATGGCTTCGTTCTTTGTGTTTGTTTTCCCTGCCCAGCACAGTTCCTGACTAGAGTATAAGCGCCCAAGGGCAGGAATAATCTTGTTTTTTGACTTTGTTTCCTCCAGCACTAGCACAAGGACATGGACTTGGTAGACAAGTAATAAAGATGCATTAAGTAAATTGAAACTCTATCATTACATGTAAAATTGAAATTGAAAAAACATTTGAAGTACCATATACATGATCACAGTGTTATATTTCTGATTAGCCTAGGAAAAAACATCTGAACAGGGCTGTAGTATACAAATTATATATCCTCTTTGTCTGCCATAATTTTGAATATTGTTTATACATGTGGTAAGTCATTCACCTTAATAAATACTTAGAAATGTTATATGAATATCATATTTTTCTTTCTTTGGTTACTTCCATGCCCTTCTCTGTTCATTGCCCTAGTCCTAAACTCTAGAAATATAGGATTGCCTATTTCTAGCTTATACAGAGTGCTAGAACCATGTCTCTGTTCAGTTCAGTGTATTCTTCTCTAGTGCCACAGAATCCCATTCCAAGTCAGAGGAACAACTTAGTCGTTGAAGCATTTTCTTATAAAGTTGCTCCTATTTGGAAAAACCTACATACTCCATGTATTAGTCATGAGCTATTTCCACTCCTGATTTCTGTCTGCTCCTTCTCAAGAACTGGACAAGACCTCAGAAAGGGGACTGACTAATCCAGCCTCCTATTTTAAGGGTGAGGAGGCTGAACCATTGATCAGAGGCAGAATTTGAATTCAGGGCCATTTAAATCACATTGCTGATTGGTATGACTTTTTTTTTAATTCATGAGTTCTTCCTTCACTATCAGTCCCCAAATAATCACATTTTCAGAAAAATTAACATGAATTGCCACCTTCTTTCCTTATTAAGTCGTGTGTTGTGATAAATTTGATCAGTGGCATTGATTATAAAATAAAATACAGTAGAGCTGCTCAGTGCTCCATTTATTGCTCAATTTTAAAATTACCAGAAACCAATAACTTGAAAAATACCTTATTAAGCCTTTTACAAGAGGAAACTCCTTTTATCAATGAAGACCAGAGCCTGTTCTGCAATTCATCATCTTAAAGAGCAGCTTTGCTCAGAGTGCTGAGAGGCTCAATGACTTATCCTGATTACAAGCTAGGATAGGCCAGACTCAGAATTAGCAGTTGGGTCTTCCTTACTCCAAGGCTAGCTATCTCATACAACCTGCTAGTCTTTTTACCTATAATATTTATAATACAACTTCAGAATTGTAGGAATCCCCTTAGCCTCCTTTTGCTCCATTCTGCCACTGTCATGGTAAAGCAGGAGGGGCAGTGCCACTCTGAGAATTTTTTATTTATATCTGTTACATGTATCCCCAAGGCCCAAAAATTCTCATTGAGTGTCTAAGCCACTGAAAATTAGGCTTTCCCTAATTAAAAATAATGTATAAGTGAGGGTCATGTTTGAAGCTTTTTGAGTTTAGGAGAATGTGCCAGGCCTTGGGCTCTACTGCTCATCTCTGAAAATCTAGGCTTTGTTGTCATGATGCAATACTGAAGCAGGCCTGCATTTAATGACCTTGATCATGATTTACTACAAACATGAAGAAAAACTATAATGTATAGTCATTTCATATTAATTTTTATGGATAAATCTTTATTCCTGATCTCCACAACTGCTGGCATCTTCCCACACAAAAACTACCTCATATTTATTTAATATGTAGCTATGTATATATCCTCAAAAGAAAGTTAGCTCCTTCAGGAAAGGCACTGACTTGTTTATGTTTTGTATCTCCAGTGCTTGTACAGTGCCTGGCACACAAGCTCAGGAGGAGCTTAATAAATTTTTAAATTAAGATTAACTTCTCTTAATTATCTTTATTAATATTAAGGAAAGGGAAAAAGGAATAACCATCTAGTAAGCATCTTTCATTTGCTAAAAACTTTGCAAGCACCATCTCAGTTGGTTCTGACAGCAACCCTGGGAGGTAAGTATGATAAAGATCCTATTTTAAAGTTGGGGAAGCTGAGACAGGGATTAAGTGACTTGTCCAAGGTGACATAGCATATCGCTCACAATCTGAGGCCAGCAGGCCCAGCATTCATTCTAGCCACTGCTTCTAATGGACATCCCCATAAAACAGAAGAGGAGAGCAAAAGTGATTAGAAACCAGAATCCAATAAAATGTCATTTATGAGAAATACACTTGAAACATAAAGACTGAAAATAAGAAAAATCTATAGTGCTTCAGCTGAACTTAAAAAAGCAGAGTTAACAATCATGATCTCAGATAAGAAAATAATAAAAATAGATTTGCTTAAAAAAATAGTGAAGCTACATTAGGCTGAAAGGTACTATACTCAGTGAGTCAATATCAGTACTTAAGTTAGAGGCTCTGACTTGACACCCAAATACTTTAAAACTAAATGAATTACAGGAAGAAACAGTTAACAAAACTATAATTATGGGAAACTTCAATGTGTCCCTTTCAGATCTAGACAAATCTAATAAACAAATTAGAAAGAGGTCAAGGACCAAAACAGAATTTTAGAAAAGTTATATATATAATTGATTGCCTTTATTGTATGAGGATAAAAAGAAACTTATATATTTTTAATTGGTTATACTTCATTATAAAAATTCAAATGAGAAAATATGTAAAGCAATTTGCAAACCTTAAAGCACTATATAAATTTTAGCTATCATTATTGTAATTTAAATTTATCATGGATCAAAGCATAGAAAAACTAAGAAGTAATTAACATCTTTCAATGACTGTGATGCAATAAAAATTCTTTTCAATAAAGGAGTATTGAATAAAGGATTAAACATCAATTGGATTAATTTACTCCTTAAAAGAACAAATCTTAGAAATAGTATATAATGCCATTAAGAGGAGCAGAGCCAAGATGGCAGCATGAAGGCAGCATTTCCAGGGAACTCCTCCCCTCAACCTCCAAAAAACAAAGGATGGCTCTAGCCAAAATTTAGAGGGACAGAACCCACAGAAAGACTGAGCAATACATTTCCCCAGTCCAAGATAACTTAGAGGTTCCACGGGAAAGGTGTACTTCACCGGGACCAGGGGTTGGGAAAAAAAGTCACAGCTGCAGGGGCAGCATAGCGCAGCCCAGTACAGCCCAGCTCAGCTCAGAGATCACCAGCAACAGCTTGGAAGGGGCCGTGAGAGAACTCTGCTCCACCAAAATGAGTGTGGACTAAGGAGCACCAGCCGCAGTATCTGCAGCAAGAATCTGGAGAAAGCAGCCTGCACCCCCCAGAGACAGTAAGGGAAGTCTGCAGAGATTTCTCTGCTCCTCCTGGGTAGGACTCTGCTGTTTGCCTTCATGCATATATTGCAGTTTGGGCTTCCATACTAAATAGCCAAGCTGGATCTCTCCTTATAGCCCCAGGGCAGAGGGAAGTCCATCTACATATCAAAGCACAGACTAGAGAGTATAAGACCTTAGAGGAATAAAGGTCCCACAATTTTGGGGGGTGCCCCCCAAAAAATACCCAAAGCCTTGGAAGTGCTGTAAATTAGTCTTGGGCTGAAGAAATGAGTAAACAACAGAAAAAGAATCTGACCATAGAGAATTACTTTAGTCCCATGGAAGATCTCAGATGACGACAAAATCAAAGCTTCCATATCCAAAATCTCCAAGAGAAATAGAAACTCAGACTCTGGATGAGCTCAAAAAAGACTGAAAAGCAATTGAGGGAGGTGAAGGAAAAATTGGGAGGAGAAATAAGAGCGATGCAGACAAATCATGAAAACCAAATCAAAAGCTTGGTGAAAGATACACAAAAAAGTACTGAAGAAAATAATGTTAAAAACCAATTTAGGCCTAATGGAAAAAGCAAAACAAAAGGCAAATGAGGAGAAGAATGCCTTAAAAAGCAGAATTGGCCAGCTGGAAAAAGAGATAAAAAAATCTCTGAAGAAAATAACTCAGTTGCAAAATGGAACTAAAGGAAGCTAATGACTTTGCAAGAAATCAGAAAGAAAACTCCAAAAAAGCCAAAAATTAGAAGAAAATGTGAAATAACTCATTGGAAACACAACCAACCTTGAAAATAGATCCAGAAGAAATAATTTTAAAATTATCGGGCTATCTGAAAGCCACAACCAAGAGAAGAGCCTAGACTTCATTTTTCAAGAAATAATACAGCAAAATTGCCCTGAGATCCTAGAAGCTGAGGATAAAATAGAAATCGAGAGAATTCACCAGTCACCTCCTGAAAGAGATCCCAAAAGAAAAACATCCAGGAATATTATAGCCAAATTTCAAAACTCCCAAATCAAAGAGAAAATTCTAAATGCTGCCAGAAACAAACAATTCATCTACTGAGGCTCCATAGTCAGGATCTTGCAGCATCTATATTAAGGGCTTGTATGGATTGGAATATGATATTCCAGAAGGCAGGCAAAAGATCTTGGTTTATAACCGAGAATCAACTACCCAGCAAAACTGAAAATCCTCTTTCAGGGGAAAAGATGGACTTTCAATGAAATGGGACTTTCAAACTTTCCTATTAAGACGACCAGAGCTGAACAGAAAGTTTGATCTCCAAGTACAGTGAACCACAGAGAGAGTGGAAGAGAGGGACTAACTATGAGGAACTTGACGATGTTGAATTGTTTGTATTCCTAGTTTTTCTTCCAACTCCCTCATTTGATTTTCAAAGTCTTTTCTTAGCTCTGTCATAGCCTGAGCCCAATTTCTGTTTTTCTTGGAGTCTTTAGATGCAGGAGCTTGTGCTTCCTCATCTTCAGACTGAGTATTTTGATCCTTCTTGGGCTCATTTGCAACATATTTCTCAATAGTCTTCTTTTTGTTTCTCTGCTTGCTCATTTTCCCAGCCTGGGCCTGGTTTAGGGTGCTTCCTGAGCTTTTGGGACACTCCCACAAGGGTCTCAGTGTGTGAGGCTCTGTCCTCCCTCCTGGTCTGTGAATGATCATAAGCGCCCCCCTCTGCCACGGGGCTGAGGTGGGGGGGCCCTGCTGTTCTATGGGGGGCCCTAGACTGCAATCAGGATCTGAATGTGGTCAGAGACCCAGAGTCCTGTTCCAGGGGCAGAGGACCAAGCTTGCAGTTTCTCTTCACTCCCCTTCCTCAGCTCAATGGGCTCATGCCCTGGGGGCTCCTGCTTACTGGCTCTGCCTGCTTCTGTTTCCTGGTCTGGGCTGCAGAAAGACCAAGCTGCTCCCTGTATGCCCCGAGGGCTGGGCTCCACATGCTCTCTCTGGCAGAGGTCCCTGCTGTTCCCCCACTTTGTGACCGGTGCTCCCCGGGGTGCAGCTCAGGAGACTCCCCCGCTGCTGTGAGCTGCGGCTCCCAGCACCCTGGGGTTGTCTCCGGGAGGCTGAAGTTCTTTGGCTCTGGTGGGCCACCCCTCTGGCTGGCCGCCCCTCCGACCCCGGGGAGCAGAGCCTTTCTGCTCTTTTCCAGGTTACCTTGAGTAGGAGAACTGCCTCACTGGGTCCCTTTGTGGGTTCTGTCTCTCGAAAGTTTAGTTAGAGTCCTTAGTTTATGAGTTTTTATCAGAGAGCTCCTAAGACTGGATCCCTTCTTGTCACCATCTTGGCTCCGCCCCCCGAATTGTTTGTATTCCTGCATGGGAAGAAGATATTGATAACTCATATGAACTTTCTCATTTATAAGAGCTGTTAGAAGGAGCATATATAGACAGGACATAGGAAGGAGTGGAATATAATGAATGGTATGATGTGGTAAAGGGATGGAGTCAATGGGTGATGGGGAAATTGGGAGGAAGGGAAAGGAGATGAAGAAAGAGCTGAGAGATTTCACATAAGAGTCAAGACAAAGCTTTTTCAATGGAGTGGAGAGGGAGAAGGCAAGGGGGAATGAGTGAGCCTTCATTCTCATCAGAAATGGCTCAGGGAGGAAATGACATTCACACTTAATAGGGTGAGGAAATCTGTCTTCCCCTGGAGAAGGATGGGAGGAAAGGGACGGGATGAGGGGGAATGGGGGGAGGGAAGGGGGGGAATAGGTGATAGAAGAGAGGCAAGATCGAAGGAGAGGGTACTCAGATTCAACACACTTTTGGACAGGTCAAGGATGAAAGGAGAGAGAGAGAGAGAATAGAATGAGAGTGGGGAGAAATAGAGTGGAGGTACAGCTAGTAATAGCGACTGAGGGAAAAATATTGAAACAACCTCTCTGGTGGACTTAAGATAAAGAAGGCAACTCATCCCAAAGACAGAACCATTGGAATCTGAACACAGACTGAAGTACAATTTTTTTTTCTCTCTCTATTCTTGAGGTTTCTCATCTTGTGGGGGAGGAGGTTTATATTTATTATTATGTTTACTCTTAAACACATTCAATTTATATCAATGTGTGTCATGGAAACAATGTAGAGACTATCAGACAGCCTTCTGTTGGTGGGGGGAGGGAAGGGAGGGTGTGAGAAAAATTGTAGAATTCAGAGCCTTGCAAAAAAAAGATGGGTACATATTACTATTGTATATATAATTGGAAAACAAATAAAATGTTAAAATGTCAAAAAAAAAAAAGAATGGCAACTGGGGGTGACTAGGTGGCGCAGTGGATAGAGCACCAGCCATGGAGTCAGGAGGACCTGAGTTCAAATTTGGCCTCTAACACTTAATAATTACCTAGCTGTGTGGCCTTGGGCAAGCTACTTAACCCCATTTGCCTTGCAAAAACCTAAAAAAGTAAAAAAATAATGGTAACAATGATACAACATACCAAAATCTGGGAAATGTCATTAGTAATCATTAGAGAAAAATTTGCATGTCTGAACACTTTCATTAACAAAAGAAAATTTTTTTAAAAATCAAAGAATTGGGCATTTAGCATATGGAAACCAAGAAAAGTAGATAAACTCAAGCATAGACCAAAAGTGACATTCTGAAAACCAGAGAAAAAAAAACTTAACAAAATTGAAAGCAAAATAAAACCAAACATTTAATTATTTTCTTAAAAACTCAGAAATTTTTTGAAGGGACAAGGAAATAAAATATGTGAGCCTTTAGCTAATTTGTTCTTCAAAAGAAAATTTAGAGGGGCAACTAGGTGGCATAGTAGGTAGAGCACTGGCCCTGGAGTCAGGAGGAACCGAGTTCAAATCAAGTCTCAGACACTTAATTGCCTAGCAGTGTGACCTTGGGCAAGTCACTCAACCCCATTGCCTTAAATAAATTTTAAAAAAAACAGATAAGGAGTTTGAAGAAAAATAAGGGAATAGCTAGGTTTTGCAGGGGGTAGAGCCCTGGATCTGGAGTCAGGAGGACCTGAGTTTATATCCAACCTTAGACTCTTACTTAGTTGTATGCAAATCACAACTTCCAAAAGTTACTTCCAAAAAGAAAAATAGGAAAAGTTGACAAACATGAGGAATAGAAATTCCTGATTGGGGTCTAAAATAAAGTGCTTCTCAAGTTGAAAATTAGAATTAATGTCTATTGGGAGAAATATCAAATGCATAAAGCATAGGATTCTAGTGCAAGGAAAATTAATGTACTAAAAAGGTTAAATATAGTCCATAGAAATTCTCATTTTCCATTATAAAATCTTGTTTTTTTTTTCAATGAAAAGCTTTAAATGTAATTTAAACTGTATTCTTTAAAATAGTGGGGTTTTTTTTTTTACTAGTTCTTAAAATCTTTCCTGATGCATTTAGGGTGATATTTCTGATTCTCTTCCCTAAGATCCTAAATAACCTATTATTGAAGGGAACCTTTTTTTTCCTAGTATTTGTCTTTGTAGTACATGTGATGAACTTAGTGATTTAAATTTTTTTTTTGCAAGGCAATGGGGTTAAGTGGCTTGCCCAAAGCCCACAGCTAAGTAATTATTAAGTGTCTGAGGTCAAATTTGAACTCAGGTCCTCCTGATTCCAGGGCTGGTGCTCTATATAGTTGATTTTTAAATTTTAAAATCTTTATGACTAATGAGTGACACAAGTCAACCAAATGTGATGACACTAAATAAACAGTCTGTAATTGTTAGAGGAAAGTTTGTATGTTGTTTAGTCACCTGATCTCGTAATGTGCAACTTGACTAATTGCTTCACCTGTTAGGATTCTCATATGTCCCCTTGGTTTACAAAAATATTTCCAAGTATAAGGCTCAAGTTACAGGATTAACAAGAGCACATATTGCTTTAAAACCAAATTCTACTTTTCTTTTCATAATTCTCTGCCTTTTCCCTACCAGGAACTGACACAGGAATGTGAGGAAAAGAAAACCCAGTATGACAGCTGTGCAGCAGGTCTAGAAAGTAATCGGTCCAAACTTGAGCAGGTGAGTTGCAACTAAAGCCCAGTTTCTCCTGTGTGGATGAGCCAACAGGTCCTTATGTGATTGGCCAGGCAGTGTGTGAGTTGGCCCTGGTCTTCCTATGTTCACTGTCCTTTGCCATGCTGGGCCAGAAGAGTCAGTCCAGTTGACTGTCTTCTGAACCTTGACCTTTCTTCTCATTTTGATATCTTGTCATTGCTTCATTGTTGTGTGGTGGAGTAAACTGATAGCTTTCTCCAAATTCTTCAATCATGTGCACGTGAAGGTTCTTACATACATAGATAATATCTAAAGGAAAAATTATCTTAATATTTTTAATATGCTAAATTCTTATCCCATTGTAGGAAGTTAGAGGGCTTCGGGAAGAATGTCTTCAAGAAGAAAGTCGATATCATCATACAAACTGCCTGATTAGGGTAAGATGGAGAAAAATAAATTAGAAACTGGAGAGAGTTTTAGTCAGCAGTGTCTCCAAAGCTCTCTCTTTCCATTTAGAATCTAGAAGTACAGCTGCGGCGTGCCACCGATGAGATGAAAGCCTATGTCTCCTCTGATCAGCTGGAAAAGCGAAAGGCAATTAGGCAAGTCCATTCCTTATTCCTGACAACCTCATTCTGATCTTCGGTTGGAGAGTTCAGTTAGAAAACTCTTTAGTTAAGAAATGGGCATGTTCAGTTTTAACTCTCAAGGAATATTCTTTTGTTCCTGCAAACCATTCTACTCAGCCATCCAGTTGCTGGTTTGACTTTTTAAAAAAATTAAATTCTGGGCGGCTAGGTGGCGTAGTGGATAAAGCACCAGCCTTGGAGTCAGGAGTACCTGGGTTCGAATCCGGTCTCAGACACTTAATAATTACCTAGCTGTGTGGCCTTGGGCAAGCACTTAACCCCATTTGCCTTGCAAAAAATAAATAAATAAATAAATTCTACTGAATTGACCAATTATTTTGTTGTATAGTCAACCTAAAACCTAAAATTCTTATGCCCCAAGTCATTCTACTTACAATTACATGCTTGAAATAAAATTTCTCAGTTGCAGGTTTCATCTTAGAAACAAAAGCATTCCTACTCTAAGTCTTTAAAAAAAAACCTAGAAGTTTGTGATAAGGGGGAAAACACAAGCTTTGGAGCCAGAGGCCAAAAGTGCTTTCTAGCCCAGGGTCAATGTTAATAAGAACTTGACTATTGAAGATCCCCTTATTGCTGTTTTCTCATCTGAGCAGGGAAGACAATGTGATTGCTAAGGTCCTTTCCAGGTCTTGTTCCTATCCAAGCATGTTTGAAGGATGTTTCCAGCCCACCAATTTTCAAATTGGAATTAGATCAACTCAGGCAGGACTACAGGTTAGGGATATCTTCTTGATGCCGTCATGAAGACAAACTTTGCTCTCCTTTCTGTGGATCCGCCTTGTCCCATGATCTCAACCCTTTTGGAAGCCCAGAGCTTGGACTCGCCCCTTGTGGGTCTGGCAGAAGCAGCCTCTCTCTCAACACAGTCCATTGTATTGCGCCCCTGCTGTGTGCAGGGCCTAATAAACTGTGGTAAAGATTGAAAATGAGTGTTTAAATTCTAGGAGCCTTGCAGGGCTTTGTTCAGCTCTTAATAGTGCTGGGGATATAGGATGAAAAGCAAACCACAGCATAAATACAAGCTGTTTTATTTGAATTGTCAGCAGTCGTGGTTTTCCCATCCTGAAATGAAATGTTTTGCTTTGTCCTTAAAGTTTTGGAGTAAGGTTCTTTTACCTTCACTCATATAACAATTTTGAAGTAATAGTTTTCTTAGAAAGACAACGGAATTAAGAAATGAGATTTCTTTTCAGAATTTAAATATCTTTTCAATTTGTACAGAAATTTAAAAGAGTCTCAAAGTAGCTGTTTATGGAACAGTTACTTTCCTAAGGCTACAACATATTGGATCAAAAATGTACTTATGCAGATGTCTTTATCAAATATCAACTCAGCTCAAGTAAATCTGTATGGTCAATGCTAAGGAATGTAAAAAGTTAATTTTGGCCTCTAAAAATAGAAAGTTTTTCAAAATTAAGTTACATTCCTTCCAATGCTGTCATTATAAATAGTAAAGAAGAAAATGTTACTGCTGAATTTTCTGATCAGTTTTCCAGTTAAAATGCTTTGCTTCATTCCTTTATCATAATCTCCTGCCACTTCATTGTTTTTCCTCCCCCCCAAATTAGAATTGTGTCAAAAGTAGAATTATGTATAATGAAAGCATTAAAACAAAGTGTGATTCACTATGTTATGGTTTCAGCCATGATTGTTTGAATATTACAATGAGAAGGGGCAGCTAGGTGGCGTAGTGGATAAAGCACTGGCCCTGGAGTCAGGAGTACCTGGGTTCAAATCTGGTCTCAGACACTTAATAATTACCTAGCTGTGTGGCCTTGGGCAAGCCACTTAACCCTGTTTGCCTTATGAAAACCTAAATAGATTAGATAGATAGATAGATAGATAGATAGATAGATAGATAGATAGATAGATAATACCAATGAGAGACTTTAAAAAAATTTTCAAATATTTGTAGCTTTTTTTCTGGAAGATTCACAGATAAAAGTGATTAGTTTGGTTTAAAATTTGTCTCTAGTATCCCAGTTCTTATTTTGAATAAGGATATAAGTTTTTGGTTGCTGTTGTTTAAGAATTTTTGCCTTTTGCAAAACTGAAAAACAAATTACAATAATTATAACAATTCATTCTTAATATTTACAAAGTGCTTTCCCCACAGTAACGCTGAAAGATAAGTCATACAGATGTTAATAATCCCCATCCTTAGATAAAAAAAAAAAACCTGAGATATGGGTAAAGTGACTTGCCCAAAGTCACTGTAGTGAATTTGAGATTCAAACTCATTGTCTGAATACAGACTTTTCATAGTTCTAGCACAATCAGTGAATTGTTTTCATGTAATCTTTACTCTCCAAGAATACCTTTAACTGAACTGTGGTCTAAAAAAAAAAATCTCTTTAAAATGATGAAGTGACATTTACAGGAATGTGTTAATGTTATCTTAAAAGAAGATTAAACAGATAAACAGTATTTAACATAATTTGTTTTTTTTTTCATTAAAAGCAGCATGTTAGATGAATAATAAAGGACACTAACAATAATAACAGGTCACTTAGTCATATTGTCCTTAGCAATAGGATTATCACTATCACTTAGTTTTAACTCAATAGATGGAAAATAGGCCTAGTAAGATGCTGTTTTTATTTCTGCGCCACTCTTAGTTACTACAGACCTTCTCAACATAAAACAATTCTCAATTGGTTTTACCAGTATTTCCTTGAACTTTTCATGACCTTGTTTACAGATTTACAGAATTGAAAACAAGAGTTGAGTTACTAATATTAGCAAAGCAAATACCATTGGAGCATCTACTGCACCATCCTACACAGCTTTTTATAGCACATAATACTGAAGAAGCAATAGAGCTGGGAACATCCTACTGGTTATGAGATAGGATATATAATTGTAATCATTATGTAATATCCCCAGTCTGCAGTTTTTATGGCATTTTAGCGTTGTTTTCCCCTCATTTCTCCTATATAGTCATTCTTTCTACACATTTTAACTTTAGTTGTTTCCTTATTTGTTTTTGTTTTTATCCCCAGCCCCTAATACAAGGTCTTGTACAGAGAAGATACTTAATGAGTGCTTTTGCTTAATCCAGTATTCTGTATCCTCTTAAGTCTCACTATTCCAAATAGGTCATCCTCCCCTTTTGTTAAGTGACTATCTTTCTTCACTTAAGACTACTCGAGTCTTTTTTTTTTAATTCCCCTGATTATTTTCTAAATTTTTTATTCAAGAGTATATAATATAATAAATATACACTTGAACAAAGTGACAAAAAATGCAGTTTTCCTTGTCTTCTGAGTCATATGTCCTAACCCCACATCTTCTGTCCAACCTCCTTTACCCTTCCTACATTATTAGCCTTTTAAAATTATTGCTGTCTCAGTTTTTGATGAACACATGTTGAATTCTAATGGAACTTTTCTGTAAAAGCAGTTCAGAATATTCTTGTAGTTTCAATTTTCCATTTAAATACAAATTCTTTTGAAATCTCTTTAAAATGATGAAATGACATTTACAGGAACGTGTTAATGTTGTCTTAAAAGAAGATTAAACAGTATTTAACATATTTGTTCATTTTTTCATGAAAAGCAGCATGTTATAGTGCATAATAAAGGACTTATCAATGAACAGGTCCTTGGTAGCTCTCTATGAGTGAGGGATAGACAAGTTGAAGTTAAATATCATTGAGTAGAAAAAGTCTCTTCAATAGGAGTTTCCCCCACACCTGTGAAATCACAAAATATTCTTTAAAATATTTGTAACTTTATTTTTCTGGACTAAACAAAGTTGAGGATGATAAAAGTAATTATGATTATTAAAATACTATGAGGGGAATACTATATTCCTCATATTAGCATTGTAAACTATATAGAACATCTCAAAAGATGTTAATGTTATTGAGTTATATGAGTAAAATAGTTCAAATAAATTGAAGCTAACTTGTTATTTTGGCTCTTTAGGGAACAGTATACCAAGAATATTGCTGAACAAGAAAACCTTGGGAAGGTAAGAGCACACTGTTCATTCAAAACTATCTGTCCACCAATGTATAGACTACTGGTATACAAATCATGTTGTGATCCCTTATGTAGAGTATCATGTAGGATGCAGGCAAAAATTCTATCCTTAGTTGACTCCTTTGACAATTACCTTAGCCCTTCTGAATTAACTTAGCATGAATTGTTTTGAAAAGAAACTTAAACAGCTTTAATATCACATTCTCGACTATTCTTGTTGAACATTGTACTTAATTGAAATAATCCCTCAAGAGAAGTTTTGTTTAAAGCTTGTAAACAAATTCTGTATAAAATATTTAATGAATTATGACATTCAACAAGAATGATTGAAACATCCCAAGGGTTGTCATATGTTAAACCCTGGTTTACCTGTCTTGCTATTATGACATTTCATTTGGAAGGATGTTTGTGTTGTAGCTAACTGTTCAAGTCTGGTGCTGACTACTGTTCTTAGCCATCACAAAATGCTAAATTTGTGTAATTGGAGCATCCCACTGTTTTCTGGAAATGGTGGAAAGCTCAGCTTTGTATATTGTTTCCTAAAGTATATTAAAAATAAAAAAAGAAACTATTGCTACTACAAAAAAAAATCACATTCTCGGTAATAATCCAGTTAAGACTACCAAACATGACCCACAGCTCAAAATCTCTAAATGATCTTTTGACGATTCTTATTTATATAATTGTTAACATAAATTATAATAATCCAAAAACTGCATTGTATATTTGTTTCATCTTTCTTTCCCATCAAAACTTTTATCATAGCTGCTGAAAATAATATTTATTTTACTGAATATTATCTGCAGTTCTTTCTCTTGCTCACTTTCTGGTGGAGGAATCCCTGAACACTGAAATGACCAAGACATCGGCAGAAAAGGTCTTGAGAATCAGTCCCTGGGGCGGCTAGGTGGTGCAGTGGATAGAGCACTGGCCCTGGAGTCAGGAGTAGCTGGGTTCAAATCCAGTCTCAAACACTTAATAATTACCTAGCTATGTGGCCTTGGGCAAGCCACTTAACCCTATTTGCCTTGCAAAAACCAAAAAAAAAAAAAAAAATAGAGAGAGATAGAATCAGTCCCTGAATGTAAAAATAGCCAACCAAATAAAGCAATATGGGTACTATTAAATTTAAAGATTTCAGCCTTTGTTGTCATTGGAAATAATCTAAATGTATTGAGACATTAAGTGTTAGCATGGGGAAATGGAAACAACTCTTGAATGAGAGTTTGGAGACAGGTTCTGGTCCAGGTCTGCCACCAAAGAGAAGCACAACTGTAGGCAAACTTCCTGGCCTCCCATCTCCCTTCTTCTACTAAGTTTCTTTTCTTCTAACTTCAAGTTATGTAGTAAAGAATAATCCAGGCTGACTGTCCAATTTTCTTCACTTCCTGTATAATTTACAACAGAACATGGGTTTTGACATGCTTGTGTGCAGACATCTAAGATTATTGAATTGCATTTTTATTTGTCAAGTATTATTAGGGAATTCTAAGTCCATAATTGAAATGTGGGGGAAGTCTTCCACTTGTGTTAAGTCTAGAAAGGATCATTGTATTTAAAACCCAAGATTTATTCATCCTTAACTTACTTAAAAGTAAAAATAAAATTGTTAGGCATTTAACATTTATGCAAAAATATCTGTGATTGTGTTTTGTTTGTTTTGTTTTCTGATTTAAACAATTATTTACTTGAGTTGAATCAACTTCTTAATAAATTGATTACTCCAGAGGTAAACATCAAAAATGGAAAGAAGAGCAGTATAGAAGATAGAGCAAATATGGTAAAACAATCTCCCTTTACAATTTAGGGATAAATTTTCTTGATATTAATGGGAAAATGAAAGAACCCCTTAAAAGCATGTTTTTTCCCCTTGCCTTAGTTCTAAGTTGCAGGGTTATTTTTTTTAACCTCTTTGTACCAATATTGTCATCCCATTGAAGAACTAGACAACCTTATTGTTATATTGAAAAACGGGTTTTTAGCAAACTGTTGATGTCTGCTTAAAGTATCACTAGTACAGACTTAACATTACAAATAGAACACAGTATCTCCAGGATCGAGGGTGGGTCTGCACATTTCACTGCCTCAGTGATCTAGAGCAAATGACTGAACTTATCACAGCCTCCTCCTCCGTGAAATGAATGTTGTAATACCTGCCCTGCCTTTGTCAGAGGCTATGTGAGAAAGGCGCTTTTAGAGAAATGAGTTGTTGTTGTTATTATTATGATTATGATTATGATTACAGCCAACATGCCTCTGGGACATGCCACACACATCTTTTTCTAAATGTATTTTCTATTTTTAAAATGTTCTTTTTTTTGCTTAGAAAAAATATTACATAAACAAAACTGTCTTTGAGTCTTTCAGTTCTTCTGTAGGCCCTTAATTGGCTAGCTGTCATCTCAGAATTCTTTGTCTTTCAATTTGGGGATTCATTCTGGCAACGAAAGTATCTTTAAAGAGAGTTATTGTTGTAGAATTCAGCGAAGCAAAAATTGCTTCTCATTCACCTGTTAAACTTAGCCCAATCCCTTATACTCCTTTTATTCATTTTTTTTAAAGTTTTTGCGAGGCAATGGGGTTAAGTGGCTTGCCCAAGGCCACACAGCTAGGTAATTATTAAGTGTCTGAGCCCATATTTGAACTCTGGTACTCCTGACTCCAGGACCAGTGCTCTATCCACTGCACCACCTAGCTGCCCCCCTTATACTCCTTTTAAAAGTGGACTTCCACTACTAGGGCAGACCCACAATTAAGCTGGTCTTTCCAAACAAGAGAGACACAGATGCTCCAGATCACCATATATCATTCCCCTGGAGAATTACCTGGGCTAGACCTGCATCTCTACAGTTGCTGGTTCTAAGATCAAGTAGGTCAAAAGTTAGTAGTTTTCCCACTCTAGAAACCTTAGCTCATCTTCAAAAACTTGGCTAGTCCCACCCTTACTTAGTGGTATCAAATTCTAAATGACATCCCATAAATTATTTTTTAAATAACTTTTACAAGTACAAACGTAACAATTATTATCCTCAAAAGACTTAGTGATTAAAAAAAAAGTAGCAAGTAGACTATTGAATAAAAGAATTCCTTGTATTCATCAAGGACCCTTTTATCATCACAAGTTCTCAGAAACAGGGTGTACAGGGAAATGTTGAACAATTGTCCCTCAAGAAAATGCCCTCCTGACACTGCTAAGTTAACTTTGCTAACATTTCTTAAGTCTAGACAATGAACAAAACAATAAATCAAGGCTTGATTTGTTGTATTGCTGAAGTTCACTAGGAGTTTAGCCATCACCCCTTGTGAGTCAGTTCACGCTGGCTCCAGTACCTCCATACTTTTGAATATTAACTTGAGAATTGTTGTCCTTAAACCAACAGCATCTTAAACTTATTTTTTGGTTTGAGTCACTTAAAAATATTTTTGTTAACAAGTATAAAATATAAATGTTAATCAGCTGTTTTAGTAAGATCCATTTAAACTAAATGAGTTTATGTGCCATAAACTCCATAGTTTATGGAGTACGTTGAAATTATATCTTCTTAATTCTTTCTTTTTGCTGTTTATGGGAACTGTGACTATTGATTAAATCTAGCCTTTGGTTTATTTGATACATGGGGCAAGTCCTAAGAGAGGATATTCTAATTTGTGCATCTAATTGTAATAAAGCTTTCAAAAATTGTTAACATAGTATAGGAATGCAAAGATCTTTGCTGTCCTATTTCTTGTTTCCAGTTCATTATTTGAATTCGTAAGTACTTTGGGGATTTCTAAGAGGTAATAGCATTAACCACTCTCTCATGGTGGTTGGTTTTTTGTTTTTTCATTTATTCTTAAGTATTTTCACTCTCTTAGAACATACTTATTTCTTAAATACTTTATCTTTACCAATCTATTACTGTTTCTCCCTTTATTCTTAAATTTCTTTTCTTTCTTTATGTATTTATTTCTATTGTACATGTCTTTGGGTTCTGTATCTGTATCTCTGACCATTTCTCAGTCAACCCTTTTTCTACCTTCCCATCTCTCTTAACTAGATACAATACTAAAGTGAGGTAGATTTTTGTTGTTTTTTATCGAACACATGTTTGTATTCTTTGTTCTTAATGCACCTCCATAAGCATTTATCAAGTAGCCAGCGATTTTAAAACTGCTCCTAGAGCATTTTTCATTTATTCCAGTCCTCAATAACGAAAACAGTACATAGCAGTATTTTTTGCTTATCTATATTTTTCCTATTGTTGTCCATTACTAGACCTTTTCCCTTCTCCTAGCAAAAGCTCTTTGGAGAATTTCCTTTTTCTAGGCTCATACTGAAATTTTCAAGCTAAACCACAGAAACTTTGCAAGATATATTTTCTGTCAACACTTTCTTTTTTAAATTCATGACACCTCATTACAATTAAATTTCTATTGCTTCAGTTTTGATGAATGCCTAGGACAGCCTGGATAGAGTTTAACCAAGTAGTCAAATGTGCGAAATTTAGTATTTTCTTGTCACTAAAAGTTGTCCTGTTACTTAGATTCACTTGTTCTTAATATTTTGTAACAGAAACTTCGGGAAAAACAAAAAACTGTACGAGAAAGCCATGGGCCCAATATGAAGCAAGCTAAAATGTGGCGTGACTTTGAGCAGTTGATGGAGTGTAAGAAACAGTGCTTTCTGAAACAACAAAACCAAACTTCCATTGGTCAGGTAATTCAAGAGGGAGGCGAGGACCGACTGATACTCTGAATTCATATGTAATCTCTTTGGGTTGATGATAGGTACTAGCAATAATCTTTTTTTCCTGTGGTGTTTGTTAAAGTTTGTTGTTTTTTTTTTAAACCTGAAAACCGTCTGTCACTTTTATAGGATATGTTGGCTGCAAATTGGCTTTTCCCTAATGAATCTTAAATATAGGACTTGGGTTTGTAGCTTTGTTCTGTTTTTTTACTTAAAGGAATAAGCATTTTTTTCCTGTTTGACTATTAGTGGTGTCTTCTGATTTTTATTGGACAAGTGACTTAAATTTTACAACCTGGATATTTAAGCGTGTGCTCATAAGAAACATGTAATTTTTATAAAAATACATAATAACCCCAAACTCTTAATGTTTTTCTTAATCTTTTTTTAACTTTAGAGGAGTCTTTTAGGAACTTTTCTCTCTTGTTTTGAAGGAACATTTATCTGAGGTTTATCAGGTCCTTCAGTTTACTTTAGAGTTTCTCTTTCTTCTGTTAAATATAAGTAAAATTAAATTTATTTTAATATGTTAATAACTTTGTTCTGTTCATGTAACTTAAAAACCAATAAAACTTGTTGCACATACCATGACTGTTTCTTTTTTAAATGACGTGTCAAGACATATCATTTTTATAGTAGCTTTCCAAACTGTAGCATGAATGGAAATTAAGGAATATTATATGAAATCATAATTTAAAGCTAGAAAGGATCATTTCATCCAACCTCCTAATCTCATAAATGAGGAAGCAAAAGCAGAGAGAGGTGAAATGACCACCCTGAAGTCACACAAGTCACAAGGACCAAGATTTAAAAACCAGGTTTTCTGACTTTCAGGCTCGTGTTTGTCCCACTGCATCAAAGTGTACTTATCCAAAGTATTCTGCAGTTAAGTGGCCTCAGGAACTATCACTTTAAAGGACACAGCTGTTATAAAAGTCAGCATCATCTTGTACGCACATGATCGTAAATGGGATTCAGGAGTACAGGGTGTTACTCCAAACCCAACTTATGTCTCATTTGGGCAAGATAACTCAAAACTGTCTGTACTTTGGGTTTTTTCTCATCTAGATTTTGGGGCCTTCACAGGAAAGGGACTAATTATCTCCTGGTCTTTCAGTTCATTTTTTACATGTGCCTTGGCTCCTATAAAACCTTTTGTCTGTAGTTGGGGCACATACAGATTGAGCTATGGTTAGCCATCCTATAAAATCATAGGTAGTTAAGGCAGAAAATAAGAGAAATTACTAGCCTAATAGTCAGAAAAACAGAGTTCAAAGACTACCTCTGCTGCTGACCCTGGATACATGATTTAACCCCTGTTTCCTCATCTGTAAAATGAGCAAGGTTGACTAAATAAGCCCAGCTCTCAACCTGTGATCTGTAAAGTCGACACTTTAAACTAAATGCACAACCAGTGTGGTTTCCATTCAAATGTCGGCATACACAGAAACATATATTCCTGCAAATTCTGGTGAAAAACAAGGGTTGACATTGGTTTACAAGGTTTGTAGACACTTTCTCCTTTAATCCTCCAGACAGGATGGAAGAGTGACCAGAATGTTATCCCCCTCTGCAGGTAAGGCCACTGTTGCTCTGATCAAGTGACTTGCCCAAAGTCATAGCTCTAGGTGCCTGAGGCCAGGTTAAACCCAGAATTCCTCAGATTATCCAGGGCCAAGGTCTTTTGCGAAGCAAGTCACCTTAGGGAACAGAAAAAAACTTCTTACCTTGTAGAAAGAACTGTTTCTGGTGTGCTTCTGAGGACTGTTTTCTCTAATTACAGAAAATAAGCAGCTCTATTTAAATTTGGATTTAAGAAAGTTTGGAAGCATCTTGATTATAAGTAATTCTAATAGCAGGAATAGATGGTAAGAGGTGACCAGAGCCCTAAGAAGAAGGAACCACAGTTTGAAGCTATGGACCCCACATAGGAATATGTTTTACTGGATTTTTTTTTGAAATGAGAAAAGGAAATTTTCTACAAGTGAAACAATGCATGGGGAGAAAACAAAAAACATCTTTAGTTTAATGAGTACTTTTACCTACCTAGTTGTTTTTGTATAATGCCGATTACTGTTCTATGGCTTTACCCCAAAAGTAAATAAAAAATCACACTAAAGCAGAAATAAATGTTTTATTTTGTGAAGCAGAAACTTCTCAGAGTAGAAGCTGACATTTATCTGTGGGTGGTGTATGATCTGTTTTGGGAGTTTTCCCAGTAAGAAATCATAAGCCTTCAATTTAGTGACCTGTGTGTTTTGTATGTGTATTCATACATACGACATGTGTATATTCAGTAATATCTACATGTACGCATTCACTGTTGCACCTTGTCATGAATGAAAGATGAGCTAGGTTCCCAGAGACTATGCCAGTGTAGGGCAATCTCTAGTAAGAAAGGTTGAATGGCAAGCTCCATGGCAGATCTTCTGTCTTTATCCATGGACCAGTTTGGCTTACAGAGGTTCATCACCAGGATGGATCCAAGTGATGGATGCTTCATCTACAGCATCTCCAGAAGGTCAAGTGTTAGTGGGGCTTCAGCCTGTATGGATGGGGAGGGGAGAGGTGACCCACATCAGCAAAGTCACTGAGCCTGGAGGTACAGAATAGGAATTGGTATTACATACATACATGTACATGTGTGTTTATGATATACTTTAAAGATCCATGTCAGATGGATGGGTGGATAGATGGATAGGCAGGCAGACAAGATAGATAAGTAAAAAAGAGAGAGGCATTTATTAAGAACCTACTATGGGGGTGGCTAGGTGGCACAGTGGATAAAGCACCAGCCCTGGAATCAGGAGTACCTGGGTTCAAATCTGGTCTCAGACACTTAATAATTACCTAGTTGTGAGGCCTTGGGCAAGCCACTTGACCCCATTTGCCTTGCAAAAACATAAAAAAAAAACCTACTATGCATTAGATATTGTAGACAAGTAGATAGGTTTATATAGATGGATCAATAAGCATTTTTAGAACCTACCATCTTCTAGGTATCGCCCTGGGGACACAAAGAAAGACACAAAGAGGGGGCAGCTAAGTGGTGCAGTGGATAGAGCCCCGAGTTCCTTCCGACCTGACACTTAATAATTACCTAGCTTTGTGACCTTGGGCAAGTCACTTAACCCCATTGCCTTGTAAAAAAACGGGGGAAAAAAGACATAAATATAATACTCTCA
Source organism: Macrotis lagotis (assembly GCF_037893015.1). Taxonomy (NCBI): domain Eukaryota; kingdom Metazoa; phylum Chordata; class Mammalia; order Peramelemorphia; family Peramelidae; genus Macrotis; species Macrotis lagotis. The sequence goes on from NC_133666.1 coordinate 670,869,984, forward strand.
AAAAAAACTCACAATATAGTGAAGACAAAAATGCAAACAACTAAGACACATAAGAGATAGACATTGTTAAAGGGAATTTCTGACTGGGAACTCCCTCCAGAGAATTCATAAATCTAGACCCTCCCCCCCCTTAAAAAAATATTTGTGTATGTTAAGTTTTGAGAAAAAAAATGGTAAACCTTTGCTTGGGACTTGGAGTGTGTCTCCCTGTGCAGGATGTGGCCATGCTCATTTGACCCATTCTTGACTCAGTGTGGATCTTTTAGGGAAAAGTTGGATGCCTTGGATAGTTGTGGGTGGATCATGGGATCACAGAAGTAGAACCAGAAGGAACTTTGGAAGCCCTTATTTTACAGATGAGGAACCTGAAGCACAGAGAGATCTAAGTGACTTGCCCAGGGTCTTAGAACTAGTATGCATCTGAAGTGGGTTAGGAATCCAGATCTTTCTGACTTGGCAGTCCAGTGGAGTTTCCTCTACTCCCACCCTCTCTGTGCTGACCTGAGGAAGGAAGTTTTTGTAGAAGACTTGACAGTGCCCTTTTTTTCTCTTTTGGAGGAGAGAGGGATAAAGAAGTGGGGGGGGGGGGGGGGAATAGATATCTGAGCCCTAGAGGAAAAGTCCAAGACTTTTGTTCCCTCGTGTCACGATGCTACCCTACCTTCAAGAGCCATGTGTGTAATTTTCTCATCCCTAAGACTCTGGCACTGCTGAGGAGCAATCCTTTCCTCTCCTGAAGAATAGTTTCCTATCAATCAAGAAGTATGTGCTATGTGGCCAGTCATGCTCTAGACACTACTAATAGAAATTTTAAAACAAGACAGTCTCTGTCCTCAAGGAGCTTACATGCCACAGGGGAGACACGAAATGATTTGGGGATCACTTAACATAGAGAGATGATTGTTTTATTTCTCCAAGAACCTGCCTAGGAGCTCCCTTTCTCTATGTAGAAGGCGAGGGTGGAAGAAATCCCTCTAGTCACCCACATTGTTCTCTCCCGGCGGTGTGCTTCTGCTCCTCTCTCTCCAGCTCTGATCACACTCAGCATCTGGAAATCTCCTCATGTGGAAGATGTTTGGAGAGCTTGTGTTTCCCATGTGCCTCCATCTCAAGGCAGCCATCCATCCCCCAGGGAATCAGATCTGCTATTATTTCTACTTTTTTCTAAGAAGGAAAAGGGGCAAAGGCCAAGTCCATTAGGAAGACTGCTTTTAATCAGCCACTCCATAGGGATGGCTCCTTCCACAACACTGTCCCAACCATCAAAGTGAGCCATTTAATCTCCAGTGATTGGACAGTGTCTGTTCCCTGCATAAGAAGACATACTGAAGCCTCAAAGAAAGCTTCACTATCCCATAAACCCCTGAACAGTACTATCATCAGCACATGAATATGTATGTACTATTTAAAGAGCTCACTTAGTAAATAGTTCCCTGAAATTGCATATATATATATATATATATATTATATATATAATATATAAATATATATGTAAATGTATATGTATGTGTGTGTATATATAATATATGTAAAATGTTTATTTCTTTATATAACATGATAATACACCCTTATTTAATGTCAGTCTATCATATTTGTTCTGTTATAATATTATTATAGCATATAATCAAATTTCAGGGGTTTTTTTAGAAGACATCTCCATCCCCCTTCCCATAAATGAAATTTTTCCCCCAAAAGAATAGTCAGTGAAAACCCAGCCCAGTGACTGTTTTATGTTTTCATTTTAGCCTCCTACTGTCTCTGAAAAAAATATTCTCTTCATTTTAAAAAAAAAAATTGTCAATGACAGATAACTCCATGGAGCATAGTAGCTAAATCTACTAATGTGATTAGTCCTAGCTATATTCATTCTGCTTAGAAAGAGGCTGTGAATTCACCATGTTGGCAACTCTAACAGTACTTTGGTAACCAAAGTAGGAAGTCATTATTACTCCAAGAAAATTGAAAAATACAAGCAGCTACATGGCTAGCTATCATTTTGGGGAGGCATTAGTCATATACTTGCATAACTTAACAGCTTGGGTTTGGGGACTTTGCATTTAAAACCTCTGACTAATTTGGACAGGTCCTTTATAGATGACCCCTTTAGAAGAACAACTCATATTTTTTTTCCCCTTCAGGTTAGATAGCCTTATTGGGCATTTTGTACCAATATTTACTTATTCTGAAAAATTTTTTGTCTTCCTTGGGGTGGGGGGGAGAGGAGAAGAAATGGGGAATAGCCTGTCAAAACTGCTTTTGCATTCACAGATTTCCTACTTCTAAGACTTAGTGCTGCCAACAGTTGTGTGGGACGCGTCATAGGAACTGTACATTTCAAAAGGCCACTGCTCTTCTTGCTTTCTCCACTGGATCAGGAAGAAATCCAACTTTAAAGGTTGTCTTTTTATTTTAAAGAGTTAAAATAGTATTACATGATATTTGTTGTAAATCTTCATGCTCACTCCAAAATAATATTTTCTATCTTCAGACAAGTGTAGCAGCAGCTGAGTTTCTAGCACAAGGCCTAAAGATGTAGGGAAATCCAAGTGGGCCCAAGGAAATAGCAAGTAAACCTTTCTTCTCCTACCTAGTTCCTTCTGGGGGAGCTTCTTCAAGAACTGCTGTTTCACTGAAATCCCAGAGAAGCCCCAAAGACATCCTTCAGCCTACTTAGTTTGTCTAAGATAAATATATGCAGTTCTTAGAAAAATGTAGACTCCATGTAATTATCAAGCCTTTTGACTATCTTTTGACCTGACATGATTAGAGAGCCCTTTCTGGTAACCTGGGAAAAACAAGCTGTAGAAACATGTTGCTTAGATTCAAGAGTGGTTTCAGAATTGTTCTGAATTGAATTTGAAATGGGTGACAGGCCAAAACCATCTTTAGGAAAACAAAATAAAAGTGCAAATTGAAAAATGCTTTTTGTTTTGGAGACGTTTATCCTAAACCTCCTTGCCTTGTCACCTCTAGGCTTTCAGCCAGTGTTGGTGACCGATGAGATGAGTGTAAATAAAAGACTTGTTTCTACAAAGGGTTCCAGGTGCTCACGTCATTTCTCTTCTTTGGAATAAATGAGTGTTTAGCCTAAGGGAGCCAGTAAGACAGCACCCTAATGATTAACTCTCCCAAAGTTTGGTCTATTATACTTTTTAAATCCTTCATTGTGGTGAAAACTCGATCAGGATTATCATCTCCAGACGTCCTTCTTTGCCAACTTTGTATTTTTTGGTGACAGACAATTCATAGCAGCTCAGGAAAAACATAACAGTGCCTTTGGGACATGAATCTCCCTTCTGTCCTCAGCCTGAGCCCCTCTTCCCTTTCCCTTTCCCCCTGTAAGTGCTGTTTCATAGATTACAAACAGTCCAGGAGGTGGGTAGGGTTGTCATGTCAGATGATGGAAAGGGGTCATTTCAAATTATCTGTGTTTTTGTAATCCTTAACCCCCACCCTATCTCAAGGCTTAAAAAAATACAAAGTTGACTTCATCTTGGGTTTAGTTCCAACACATTCTGGCAAGGAGATTTAAAAAAGTAAAATACAGTGCCAGAATGACATTTAAGAGACTACAAGTTTTCTGTTGTTGGATGTTTTCTTTTGTTTTTTTTTTCTGCTCATGTGTGCCCTCTTTTGGCAATCCTAAAGTAGTTCCGCAGCAGACTTCCCCGAGAACTTGCCATTTTCCTTTTCGGATTGGTAGAATCATTTGGCATGCCAGAGGCCTATAGAACTGTGGAGGTAAATGAGTATTCATTATGAGAAGCAGGGGAGCTAGATTATCCATATTTTCCCATAAAAATATTAATTCTTGCTTCCATTGAGCGGTAACAGCCCAGCTGATTTAGTAGTTGACCTGATCAAGGCAAAAGAGAATCATGGAATCAGAAGAGATCTTACATCTAATCTAACCCTCTGCTCCCCCTCCTGCCTCTCTGACTTGGAATCTTATGCTCCTCGTGGAAGACATTGCATTACACATAGAAGGAGCTTAATAAAGGCATTTTGGAGATGTCTTGTGGTATAGTGAGCAGAGAGCCAGATTTGGAGTCAAAAAGCCTGAGCTTCAGATTCTACCTATGGACTCATGGTAGCTCTGGAGCCCTGCAAAGGCAACTCATCAGCCAAGGCTAAGATTGAAGAGGAGTGGCTGGTGTGCATTGGAAGAGAGCACCTTCTCATTGAAAGTTCCCCACCTCAATTAAGCATGGGCCTAGACCAAAAAATAAATACATTTTTAATATATTTATATATAATTCTAGATAACATATATTCATGTAATTATATATTATATATTTAAATAAGTATCTTTATATATCCTACATGTTTAAAGATATTTATGCATATATTTAAATGAATATATTTACATTTACTATGGATTTAAATATATTATCTATTTAAATGCATATTTACACATACTATATTTAAAGAAATATATTTATATATTATTAAATGTATTTATTTTTATATTATCTCTTTTAAAGTTACTAAAGCTCATGGGCTTATGAAGCAGTCTATCACTTTTTTGTACAGCCATACTGACTTCAGTTCTGAAAAGAGGTGAAGGGATCAAGGAGGGAAGGTGATAAGGTGGAGGGATGAGAAGAGAAGGGAAACGTAACAAATTTTTCCAATTTAAAAAGAACAAAATGAATAGTTGCAGGGTTTTTATTTTCCATAATTCTGGAATAAATATTACACAATGAAAAGAAAAGGTGATACAAATCTCTCCATTAAGGCCTTCTTCCTTCAAGGTCATTAGCATGGCATGGAAGTGACCCTGTGTTTTCAAATGCTCTGACTGAAGGAAACAAAGTTCTTGCAAATCCTTCCAAGCTAGAATAGCCCAGAATATTTGTCCAAGGACTAGCCTGGCTAAATTTGAAGAAGCTCATAAAAGAGACTGCCTTTGGGACTTGAAGCAACTCAGTGGTGCTCTTCTAAGTCAAAGAGCAGAGAGAATCAAGTTAGTTAACTGTTTGAAGAACCTGCTAAACCACTCCCAGTCTGACCTCATCAACCACAATGGAGAGAGTCACACTGGGCTCATGCTGAGCCCGACTCTGCAGCTGCAGATGCACTGGCTGAAATAGGAACCTGTCAAATGATACATGGAAGTGATCATTATCAATTTGGAATTGATTGAAACTTCCTATTATGGAAATCTTTCCATGTGTATATATTTAAACTGTTGAAATAGACAAAAGCATCCATTGAAATATCAAAACTATATTTTACTTAAGCATGTAGAATCTTCATAAAAACATTCACACTTTTCTTGTCTCCCTGAAGGAGAAATGCTGAGTCTAGACAAAAGAAATCAGCAAGGTAAGCTGTACCTTAAAGGAGAGTTCAGTGTATGTATGTATGAGAGCAGAATCCCTTCATAACACAAATGATTATTATTACTATTATTACTGTCATACAGATTAAAATAATTTCTAATCAAATAATTTTCCCTGAAATATAATCTGCAATCAAAGCCTTCTAATCTGGCTGACCAAGAGGCAAGCATTTAGCCTTTTAATTCAATTAAAAAATAGAACGGTTATTCCGTGCTTACTATGTATTGGTCACTATTTACATAGAAAGGGGGAAAAGAACAAGTTATCTGTCCTCAGTAGCTTAACACTGAAGTGAGCAAGGGGACGAACACAAATCTTGATACAAGGCAAAAAGATTGTGTTAATGATAACAATAGAAAGACATGGCCAAAGTACTCTTAAGAACCCAATGAAGGAGAATGGCTGAGTGGAAGCTTCATGAACAGCCAGAGCTGGGAAAGGAGTCTGCTTCAGGCAAATGCACCAAGAGAAGAAAGGGTGGTGCTAGTAGTTCAGTGCTGTTTGGACATAGTATCCAAGGGAAAGAAGGTGAAATGCAGCTGGAAAAGTCAGAGGCACTTCCTGCAGGGCCTTGAAGGCCAGGCCAAGGAATTGACTTAATTAGGATCTCTATTTTCTTAGTTGTACAAAGATGTATTAGAGACAGGAGATATAACCAGCACTGAATAGGAAGCATTTGCAGTGATGTAAGTGAAGGGATGAGGGGAGAGGTCTGACAAGAATGGTATCAGGGTAAAGGGGTGGCAAGAGAGGGCATGCCATAACTAACATTTATGGAGTGCCTTAAACTTTGATTTATAAATCTCATTTTATCCTCATAAAAATCCTAAGAGGTAAGTGTTAATATTATCCCAGGTGAGGAAAATAAAGCAGACAAGTCAGATAACTTACCCATGTTTAAGACTGGATTTGAACTCAGATCTTCCTGACTCTCTTCATGAACCACATAAGCTGTCTTTAAGATAAATCCAAAGGTTGTACCTGGGCAACTGGGAGGGTGGCAGTGTTATCCATAGAAATAAGAAAGTTTGAAGAAGGGATAGTTTTTAAGGGGGGGAAGATGATTTTCATCTTAGATTTGAGTTTTAGGGGGAAGCTAGGTGGCACAGTGAATAGAGTTCCAACCCTGGAGTCAGGAGGATCTGAGTTCAAATGCAGCCTCAGACACTTAATAATTTCCTGGGCAAGTCACTTAACCCCATTGCCTTGCCAAGAAAACAAAAAAGCTAAATAAATAAAATTTTTTAAAAAGATTCGAGTTTCAATGTTAGTGAGATATCTAAGTAAAAATGTTCAGCAAGTCATTGGAGATGTTGGGAATGTGCAAAGGAGAGACTGGGAATTTATATGGAGATTGAGGTGTTATGCGTTTAGAATCCTGGTGTTTTGTTTGTTTTTTATGCTTTTTAAGGGTAGATAATAAAATAGAAGCTGAAAACCAAAGACTGTTTTGAATGCCTTTGATTTTTGCCAAAATTCTAAGACATATTAAAGGGATAGCTAGTAGAAATCTAGGAAAAAATAATAGTGATCCCAGCTCAGCCTCATCCCAAACAGGTCATGCCTGATCAATTTTATTTCCTCATTTTTGGGAGGTGGGGAGAATGATAGAAGTTTTGGCTTCAGTTCTATCCTTGTAAGAGAGGATTGTGGGCTAGAATGATATTTTATGACAAATGATCCTTGAGGCAAGCTAGTGAAGGGCCTCAAGTGTGTCCCATGTGAGGACTGGTCATTCAAAGCATGTAGGTTAGAGAAGGGAAGTCTTGGGGGAACAGGAAGGCCATGGGGGGCAGGACCTCCATGTAGAAGGAGGGATGAATGTCAGTTGGGTATGACTATGGAGCCTCCCCCCCTCACATTTTGTGATTCTGGTATGAGGTTGGTAGTGGGGGGAGAAGAGAAGAGGAGCAGTTGAGAAGACAACTTTTTATCTCATACCTGGGTCATCAGTGAAGGCAAAGAAGAATCCTGATGACACAGGTAGGCGGTGAGTCAGGAGGAATACGTCAACCTCTGCATTCGCATTTTCTGATGTAATGATTTTTATATTTTGAATTTACTACAGAATTTGTCGTAACATTTTTTCCACTGTCGAGACAATGGGGGGAAAAAAGGTTCTGACAGGTGGGACAGTGGATAGAGTAGGGGGTTGGGAAGACCTGAGTTCAAATCCCAACCCAGATACTAGCAGTGTGACCCTGAGCAAGACCCTTCATGGCCCTCAGATTTAATTTTCTCTTCTGTAAAATGGGATGATCATAGCACCTGCCAGACAAAATTATCGTAAAGACCAAATGGGACAACATGTAAGTAGTAGTAGTTGAGTAATTATTTAGTTGTGTCTGCTTCTTCATGACCCCATTTGGTGTTTTCCTGACGGATATGCTATAGTAGCTTCCATTTCCTTCTCCAGCTCATTTTACAGATGAGGAAACTGAGGCAGATGGGGTGAAGTGATTTGCCCAGGGTCACATAGCTGGTGAGTGTCTGAGACTGGATCTGAATGCAGGAAGAGGAATTTTCCTGACTCCAGCCTGCTGTTTTATCCACTGTGCCATCTAGCTATCCCAGTAAAATGTAAAGCGCCATATACATTCTAGCTGTTATTACTCCAACAAGCTTTCAGAACCAGACATAACTGCACATTGGTTATCTTCCACAAGAGAAGGCTAGGCATCAGCTCTGTGTCTGACACTTGGCTAGGGTCTTTGTAGGAGATCCTATCCCCGCCTTCAAAAAAAGGATTGCGGCTATTTGTTCTTATGACAGGATTAGTCTATGTAAGACAGTAACAAAAATTAGAAAGCAATAGGATCAATTACAATTTTGTAATTCCAGTGATAGGGAAGCCAATGAGAGCTGATGTGGAAAAAGTGCATCATTGCTCTTTGGAAAATAAGGAACATTTTTCTTGGCACAGAAGAGAGAATTTTAAGTGGAGAGAATGATGCCTATGAAGGGCTTACTATGGGCAAGACTCTGGCTAAGCATCAGCAAATGAAAATGAAACGTGACAAGTTTTTGCCCTCAGGGAGCTGACAGTCTAATGGAAGAATTTACAGAAGTCAACAAGCAAATATTTATACATATTTAATGTTTGTACAAGAGGGTACTGTGGGAAAAGCAAGGAAATAAAAGATATTGAAAGTCTGACTGGAACAGTCAGATTTTGTGTGTGTGTGTGTGCGTGTGTGCGTGTGTGCGTGTGTGTGTGTGTGTGTGTGTGTGTGTGTGTGTGTGTGTGTGTGTTTAAATGATGAGGATTGGACCAGTGATTTTATTAGCATTGGAAAATCTTGCAGGAGAACACTCCTTTTCCTGAGGCAAACTTTTACCTTCTTTCTAATGTGGAGCCTTTCCTAAAGCACAAGTCATGATTTGTCCAGTCATATAGGAAGTGTCAGAGGCAGGACACTGAGCAAAAATAAAAAAGTATAATATAAATGCTAAATAGTGATACACAAAATAAAATAAAATAAAATAAAATAAAAAAAGAAGAGGGGCGGCTAGGTGGCGCAGTGGATAAAGTACTGGCCTTGCAGTCAGGAGTACCTGGGTTCAAATCCGGTCTCAGACACTTAATAATTACCTAGCTGTGTGGCCTTGGGCAAGCCACTTAACTCCATTTGCCTTGCAAAAACCTAAAAAAAAAATAGTGATACACATAATAGATGATTTAGGATTTGAGGGAAGAGTTCATCATCTATCATCTATTTGGTTGTTTCTTGTTCCTTTGTTATCTAAGACCACCAAAATGATCACTGGGTTTGAGACAAATGGCATCGTATCCTACTGTGTGTGTGGTTGATCGGACCAACATGAGCTCAGAATGCTGTACCACAGGTTGGGCACAAATAGTCCATGTGAACACCTGGGGTGGGTCTTCTAAACTTAAGAATGTCACATTTCCTTTGAGCTACTTCCATTCTGCCTTCCTCATAGAGCGTAGCACCCTCACTGATGAGGGCATGCCATGCTGGGCAGTCCTATGCCAGGGTCTCCCATGCTGTACAGTCAATTCTAAAGTTCTTCAGTGACCTTCAGGGTATCTCAGTATTGTTTCTTCTTAGCCCCTTGTGAGTGCTTGCCCTGTGTGAATTCTCCATAAAGTAAGTTTTTTGGTAAACCTACATATGGCATTTTAACAACATGACCAACCATCATATTTACACACTCCATAGTAATGTTGGATGCTTGGCAGTTTAGTTTGAGAAAGAACCTCAGTGTCTGGTATCGTCTCCTTCCAGGTGATCTTCAGAATCTTCCTAAGACAATTTAAATGGAAGTGATTCAGTTTCCTGACATGGAGCAGGGTAGATTGTCCAAGTTTCACAGAAATATAGCAATGAGGTCAGCACAGTGGCTCTGAAGATCTCCATTTTGGTGTCAGACTAATACCTCTTCTCTCCCACACTTTCTTTTGGAGTCTCCCAAATAATGAGCCATCTGGCAATGCATGTGTCATCCACCTTGAAAAGTGCACTGCCAAGGTAAGTGAACTTGTCCACAGTACTCAAAACTTCTCCATTTGCTGTAGTCGATGGTTTCACATATAGATAGTGAGATGCTGACTGATGGAGCACCTTGGTGTTAATTGTTAGCCAAAATGAGCACATGGGCAGCAGAGAATGATCCATACTTTGTTGCATCTCAGCTTCAGAGGATGCATTGAATGAACAATCGTCTTCAAACAGAAAATCCTGCACCAACAGACCCTCCACTTTGGTCTTGGCTTGAGGTCTGACCTTGAGGCCATGTTCATCCTCATTGAAGGCATTTGATGATATGGCTGAAAACATCATGCTAAAAAGTATGGGAGCAAGGACACAACCTTGTTTCACTCCATTGGTGACTGGGAAATCTCAAGAGCATCATCCACTATCCAGACCCCAGACATGCATGCCGTTATGAGACTGATGTACAATACTGATGAACTTCTCCAGGCAACCAGATTTTAACATAATTTTCCATAAACCCTTGCGACTGATGGTATCAAAGGCCTTGGTCAGATCTACAGTCTCCATTAGCTGGAGTAATCAATGAAGAATGGAAGAGGCAAGATTTGAACCAAGGTCTTTAAGGACACATGATTGGGGTGAAAGCTGAAGAGGGGTAATGTGAAGGACATACATGAAGAAACATGAGAAGACCAACTCCATTGTAAAGGAAGTTTTCATGGAGGGTAAGGTTGGAAAACATTATTTGAGAATATAATACAGCCAGTTTTTCATCTTGTCGTGAACTTTTGGCCACTTTGAAATCTCTAAAATTATCTTTAAATATTCTCCACTTATTCAGTGGGAATAAACTAATCACATCTTGAAGAGGTCAATTTTCTATGGCAAATCCAATGTCTTTATCAAGACCTAGTACCATCTTACCTGTAGTAAGCATCTGATGAATAAATGACAGTAACATGTAGGAGATGTATGTGTAGATGAGGAATCCAAGAACAAGACAATGGGAGGTGAGACAGTGATGGTGAATCTACCATTAGGTTATCATCTTATGTCCATCAGTAGTTGCCAGAACTCAATGGGTCCAAATCTGTGTGATCAGAACTCTTTGGATTTTTTGTTTTGCTAGTAACATTTTCCCCTCCAGATTTCTGAAAAGTACCTAGTCACTTTTTGTAGTGACAGGGGATTGAATAATTTAACTATAAAGACAAAAAGCTGTGTTTTTACTGGCAGGAATTTTTTATTCCCTCCCCAAATTTGGTAAGATTTTCTTCATTTCTGTAGAGCCGGGGAGAGAATTGGAAAGTGGAAAAACCTCAAAGCTTTTGTTGTTTCAAAGGGCTTAGCAATTTTTACTGAGAGGGGGAATAAGCCGTCTTCATATCCTTCTCACAGCTGCCAAAGATATTCTCAACCTTTAAAGAGATGCACTTGCAAGTGACTTGGGCGTGTCAAACTAATGTCCAACTTTTATTCTGACACTTCTTAAAGAATTTGATTGAAACTATATATGTCCAGATAACATTGAGCCAAGTGCCCCTCTTGCGTTTGTTTCAAGATATTTTTGGAAACAACAGAGGCGACCTTGGATTCAGCTGCTTTTCCAATTTAGGACTTCTCTGGGCTGCCGACTAATATTTCTCAAACACTCAGAATCCAGTAAATGGCTAAACATTCATGTATAGTGTTATCTAGTTTTCTCCCCCCGCCCAATATGTTCTGTTGCTACATACACTATTAGTGTTCTAATCATTACCCTCAAAATGGGCTTACGAGCACAGGCGCTTTCCCTAAGGTTGCCTCTCAGTAACCTTACTTGAACTATGCAAAAATATATACCTGTGTATTATGTGTGTGCATTCATTTCTGTTGTGTGTGTTTCTGTGTCTGTATGTATGTGTGTCTGTGCCTGTGTGTGTGTGTGTGTGTGTATGCATGTGGAGTTTGTGTACTTCTCACAAACAAAAAGTAACTGGGAATTAATTACTTGTCTTTTGTTACTGACATCAAAAGTTTGATTAGAAGCCAGGAGTTCTCAGGGACTTGATGTCAGGCCTAAATGAGGACTCTGATCACTGGGACAGATCCCTTTCAAGGGCCACTGCCACCTGTCCAAATCATAGGAGAGAAAAAAGTCTTGCTGACCCTAACCTCAAGCTTCAACCTCAAGGTCAGACTTGTGCACTCTCCATCTCATCGGAGGACAACAAAGTTTTTTCTGTCTTGGGGAGAGGGGTGTGGTATTTTTCACATTTAGAGTTTTAATTTTTTTTTTAGTCAAATATCATCTGACTAATCTTATTTGCCTTGACAGCCATGAGGTTGGTCTGTCCAGGCCTTCAGATAAGGCAGTCTTACAAGGCAACAGACAAAGGAAAGAGCATTCTTGAAGCAATTTCTGTTTTCCTGAGTCTTCCCTGATGCTATGGCTGAGGTGGGTGCAGTCAGAGGAGACTGTGGTTGGCATGGGCTCCTGGGATGTTCCCAGTGACAAGGCAGTTTGAAGTCTGAGAGTCTCTGGGCAAAGACTGGAAGATCCCTTGTCACATTTGACCCTTTGACCTCCCAGGACCTTTCTAACCCTGGGATTCTAGTTTCTCCCACATATATGACACCCAAGCATGGGCACCCAACTCCCCACCCTGAAGAGTCCATTGTTCTTGAAGATGTCTCGTGACTTGGTTTAGAATCAAGATGTCAACAGGATATGACTACAAACAAATTTTATTACCAAAACTCATCCCTCACTTAAGATACTTTAAAGTACACTCTTTCAAGTAACAGTGGCGGGGTTCCTTTAAGTTTCAAAACTTTTATATCAGCATCAGAATACATTTATTCAAAAAGTCTGTGATATATTTTTTAAGCTGACATTTACTCTTTTATACAAACAGGTTTTTCATGGGTGTGACTTCCTTGTGTAAATTTTCATTCTTTTATGGATGTTGAACTGGAGACTGAGTTAAATCACTCCACTGCTCTGACTAAATAAATAGGAGCTAATCATGGCCTGGTAATAGACTTTGCAAGCTAAGAAGTCAAGTTTACTTTTCTTGGTACCACAGACTTTTCTCTTCACTCATATGCCATCAAGTCGTTGACACGTACTTTTAAAGTAAGAGAACAAGATGCTTTTCTCTATTCTGGAACATGTTTCTAAGCTCCAAGGACTCTTTACAAGGTAGAAGCTGGTTCAGAGACGAGACATTGTTAAAAATCACAATTTCAGAGTTAGAAAGGACCTTGGAGGGCATCTAAACCTACAACTCTTTGAACAAGATTGTACCTGACAAGTTGTCACTTCAGTCCCTTCCTTCCTGAAGTTTTCAAGGTTCTCCTCACCCCGTGTATGAAGGCCCTCTCCTACCTCAGTTTTCCATGTTGTGTTTACATGTACCTATGCTGTGACCTCTTGTGGTAATGGGGGATGCCCCCTCCCAGAGATCTAAAAGCAATGACAAGACAACCACTCACTGGCTCTGTCGGATCCTGGTTCTGACCCAGCTGATGATCACTGGGACCCCTCCCAAGTCCAGGAGTCTATTTCTTCAAAAATCCCAGCAGTAGAACATGAGCTCCTTGGAAGCAGAATAGTTTCATTTTGTCTTTCTGTTCTCAGCACTTGCCCTGTGCCAGATGGGCCAATGGGCAGATAAAGAGAGGAGGCACCTGACCAAGGGTCCCTCCAGCTTTCCCTTGAAAATCTTCCAGTGAGGAAGACACAGTTACTTCCCAAAGAAATTCATCCCATTTGGGAATAATTCTCATTGGTAGAGTTTACTCTCCTAATTTTATATCACTATTTTCTCCTCTAGGGCCAAGATGAGCAAATCTGACCATCCAGATTCTGAAAGACATCTATCATATCCCCAACACAGATCTCTTCCCCAGGCTGAGCATCTCTTGGTCCCCCTTACCATGTTTACTGAAACTCCTCTAGACACTGTCTAATAACAGTGTTCTTTCTTGGGGCAGCTAGGTGGGGCAGTGGATAGAGCACCGGCCCTGGAGTCAGAAGTACCTGAGTTCAAATCCCTCCTCAGACACTTAATAATTACCTAGCTGTGTGGCCTTGGGCAAGACAATCCCATTGCCTTGCCAAAAAAAAAAATGCTCTTTCTAAAAATGTGTCCATCAACTTGTACTCTATTGAGCTTGCTTCCACTGAAACCTCCACAACTTTTTTGTATGAGTTGGATCACAGGGCCATGGGAACATAAGTTTAAAGAGAGTGGGGACCTCAGAGCTTTTTTACAGATAAGGAAGGCATACAGATACAAAGGCCAAGCCTCTTGATTGATCAGAGAGCCAGAATTAAAAGCCATGTTTTCAGACTCCAAACCTTGCCTTCACTCCATTGCTGCCTTGTCAGTCTGCCCTATCTTGTGTTTTTGAAATTGATTTTTTAACACTAAATATAAGACTTTACATTTATTCCCATTAAATTTCATCTTCTTTGATTTAGCCCAAGTATAAAACCAGGTGAAGGAACTGTCCATTTTCAAAACCAAGTTGTGTGTCTTCTTCCCTAGGAACAAACACAAAGCTCCATCAAAGTAAAGGAACCAAAGTGTTTTCTGGGGAACTTGGGTTAATTGGCACAAGGATATCTATCCAAATCCTCTCTGTCCCCAGAAACTGAATCAAATGAATGTCTCCTTTGATATTCAGTGGAACTGATTGCTTAAAAATAAGCACCTTTCTGTCTAAGATGGCAAAGTGTTCTAGCAACTGCTATACAGACCTGTTTTTCTGAACCTTATTGTCTGAGCTTGCCTCCTAGAAATCCAGGCTCAGATAGCTCTGAGATTATACAGAATTGGGTTTATCCAAATGTTTGGGGTGTCACTGAATCAAGGGCATTCTTTGTGTGCCTATAAATTCTACCTTGGTCTTTCTCCAAGATTAGATCAAGATGTGTTTGTTTATTGGGAACAAATCTAATGCATTTCCAGCAAAACCTTGTAATAAAAATTATTTCTCCCTCTGTCTCTTCCCTTCTCCATATTCTTTTCCATTTCTTCTTCAATTGTATCTGTTTATAGACCCTTTTCCCTTTATTCTAATGTGCTTTTTCTTTCACTATCATTCTTTCCTTAATAATCTTAGTCTTCTTGCTAGATTCAGTTAGATTTCTACCATCTTGGGTTATGATTGTCACCAAAGTGACAAGAGTTTCTTTTTCATTTTGAACAAAAAGGTAATTGTGACTCATTTAGAGGAAAATTTAAATTCAGTTCATCTGGGCCTTGGAAAGTGATTTGAATTCTTAACATGAGACAACTGTAAATACTCAGTGAACTGATCTCTGTCCTCTATAGAGCTCTTGGGATCTGCTTAGTGGAAAGAAATCTATCCATTGCTTCTCTGACTCAGCACTGTCACAACCAGGGCTACAAGTGGGTAGGTTTCATCCTTAGTAGGGTGTGATTTCATTGGGGAGACAGGGCTAACATTGCCTTAGCCCCTGTGGCAATCTGTGGCAACAAATAACTTTTTAAAAATTTGGAGGCCTTTATCATAATGGTGGTTATACCAGCAGACCAGAATAGCATAGGTTTATCTTGAGTATAGACTAGGGGGTCAGGGATGCCTAACAGTTGCTGATGCAGGTTGAGCTTGCTATAGTAGTCATGAATGGTGTCCTGGACTTCAACTCCAACCTAGTACATTTGATACTCATTGTGATACTCACAAATAGTGTGACCAGGGGCCCATCCCAGGAATGGACAGACTTGTCTTTCCCCAAAGATGATGGAACTGCCCATTTCCCAGACAAACCCTCCTCCTGGGCATAGAAGGAAGACCCCAGAGCTCTGCTGAATGAGCCCTATTGGCTGGGGCTTCTTCATCCGGGGGTTTATGAACTTGTTCTGTTTGTCTGTTTTGATAATTCTGTTTCAATATCATTGGTTTCCTTGTTAAGCCTATAAACTTTTGATGCATTTAGAAAACATTATTCTGAGGAGCTCTGTCATTTTTCAAAGAGTCCACAACATCCCTTCTTGAGCAGGGATAAGAAACCTCATTTGGCTTCCCAATTGGAACTAGCAGTTCTCCTCTAAATCCTGTGTTCAGGCTTCCACATCTTGAAACAGAGTCACTGTTTAAGATTTAAATTAAGATTTAAATTTTTGGTTAAAAATCTAATCTCTGTCATTTCCATCAGACTTAGTATTAAAGTGTAGAGGTGGTGGCCTCTTGCCTTTAAGATAGCTACAAGAGCAACTGCCTGGTGGCTTTTTTAAGACCCTGAAGATGCAGGGGAAAGATATGAAGTGATTGTGTTCACAGCTGATCTTTCTCGTGAGTCTTTTCATACGTCACATTGGATTGTCAGAGAAAGTTAGGCATCAATGTTTCTATTTTGGAATTTTGTTGACTATTGGGAACCCTTCTTGGTTCTTGGAATTGGTGCCTTACAAGATGGATTCCATGACCTTTCCAATTTACTAAAAGTGGAAGCTGGTGGATGGTGTCACTACTAAACAGATGAATTTGCTTGAAATAACAGTCCTAAGTTCGGAAGGAAGACAAATGGCCCAGTGGCTCCTGTGCCAAATTTCAGGTTTGTGTAAAAAAAAAAAAAAGTTTGATGAAAAATTCTCCTTTAGTATAATAGAGATGTTTTAGGTAGAGACTTAAATTTCCCCTCCCCACATTTGTTGCAGAATTGGGCAAGGACCAGGAAGTGAAAATTATTGCAAAATTAGGCCTAACTGGACTGTTTTAATTTCTCCAATCGGTAGAGAAAAGAAACAAAGATAAATATAATCAGCATGGTTTGTTTTTTCCATAATCACACTTTAAAAATCTTTCCAGTCCAGGTATAATTTCTCTAGCAGAAGAAAAGAAATTGTTGGATTGTGCCAATTGATCTATTATTTTAGTTCTCACCTTAGTGAACTCTGGTCCAGTCTGTCATCTGTATGCAGGTCATAGGCCATTTCAAAACACAAGTAAACACATTTTCTGACAAAAAGTAAGATGAAATGTTCTCATTCAAGCTTCCAGGCTCCTTGTAATCATTGAGATAGAAGTATAAAATAGGACTGCCTCAGTAACAGGAAGACTCTTTGACCCTAGATTAAAAGCTCAGCCCTTACCATGTCTTGCTAGACCTTGAAGGGAAACCACCTATGAGCCTTTTACCTCAGCAGACCCTTGTGATCCCTGGTTTTAGTTTCCAGAATCTTAGAAAAGCATTTTTCATGTTGTTAAGACATGTCCAGCTCTTTGTGACCTGGGGTTTTCTTCACAAAGATACTGATGTATCTAGCTCATTTAGCAGATGAGGAAGCTGAGGCAAGCAAAAGTCCAGGGTCATGCAACAAGAAAGTGTCTGAGGTTGAATTTGAACCCCTGACTCAAGACCTGGTGCTGTATCTACTGTGCTACCTAATTGTCCTTGTGGAACTTTTTAGAAATCATTTATAATCTATCCTCAAAGCTAGAATAAAAACAAATATGAAAAACAACTTTTGGGGTCTGCAGACATTTTCTCCAATCTTCTTAGGTCTGTGTCAGCCACACCTCTATTTACCATCCCATATTCTGCTGTGTAAAGATGGGCTCCTACCCTGGGGTACATGGGTGCAATAGGAGAAGTTTGACAGAGGAGTATGGGGAATATTCGGTGATGTGGTATTCTCTTTGAAATTAATGAATTTGTGTTTGTTTTGTGCACGTATGTGGTGAACTCTTCCATAGGTACTGTGGACTTGTTCTTTAAATATTTGACCATTCTGGAATTGGTTTCCTTTGCCATCATAGGTTTTTCTATGTACTTGAAACAGTTGTCCTGGGGTGGCTAGGTAGTGCAGTGGAAAGAGCACCAGCCCTGGAGTCAGGAGGACCTGAGTTCAAATCCGACCTCAGACACTTAATAATTGCCTAGCTGTGTTGTCTTGGGCAAGCCACTTAACCCCATTTGCCTTACAAAAAAAAAACTTAAAAAAAAAAAGCAGTTGTCCTGAGAAGTCTTGAAGGCTTTACTCAACAGGAACCAAGATAGCTTAAAAAAAAACCACCAAGTAAACCAAAAACCACTGCTTTAGAATTCATTTCCTTTTATTTTGAATGAGGCAGAAAAATGTCTAAGGAAAACCCAGAGAACCAGAGACCAAAAAAGGTTGGGAATCCTTGAATGAAGAGCATGCAGGTGCCAGCACTAGACTCAGTCCCAGATTTCTAAGAGAGACTTGAGCAATAGCAATAAAAAAGAAGAGGTGTTTGCTCCCATTTTGGGCCCCATTGCCTCTGGCCCATATGGGATTTCTTTCAAGTATGGGTTCTGTCGGCACATGTTCCTTGGAATTTCCACTTGGTGTCCATCTCAGCACCCCCTTTACATTTTTTGTTTCTGTTGTTTCTATAGCCATATTCGCATAAAAATTCTCCCTCATGATATCATCATCAGAACTGGTGCATCTGTCCTCAGTGTGAAACATGTATGAGAAGGGAGTTACACTCTAGGGAGAGTGTCTGAAAGGGACAGGAGGGAAGAGGACTTAGAGCAACTCACCTTCCTGGTCCCCTAGGCATAACCACTGTGACAGTGGAAGAGAAAGTGAGGTGCCTCTAGTAAATCCCCCCAAGATGCTGCTCTCACCCACAGACCAAAGAGGAATCTTTCCCCTGTTGAAAGCTGGGCCCTGAATGTGACCCTACAGTCCAACTGAGTCCTGGCAACTCCAGTACAGGGTCCTGCTGCCTGTCTAATTATCGCAAAATTATCTGCATTGCATTTTTTAAAATTTTGTTAAACTTTATTTTGTTTAACCATTTTTTGTTAACCATTTTTTAAATTTTGTTAAACATGTCTCAGTAACATTTTACTCTGGTTCTGGCCACACTATGGGCCATTTGCAGCCTGGCGCCTCTGAACTCTAATGCAAACTGAACTATAAAGTGAAGTCTCATTGGCTTGTAGGATGCCGGACCTAGGGCTAAAGGAAACCTTAGACACCATGTAATGCAACACCCTCATTTGACAAGGGTGACAATGAAGCCCAAGGAAGAAAGGAGGCTTGTGCAAGATTGACCCAGGGAGGAAGCATCCCAGACAGAATTGGAACCAGGATCCTGAAACCAGAACCAGGGCTCTTCTCGATGGACCAAAAGCCAACATGCTGATCCAGAAGAGCCCTGGAAGTTCTGGGTGACTCTGTGAGCAACAGGATGAGCAGCCTCAGTCTCCTCCTCTGAAAAATGCGAGCATAATGGTCTCATTCTCCACCTCCCAGGTGTGTACTGAGGAAGAGGTTTTGTCAGCTGTGTCCTGCTGCTGTTGTGATGGAGGCTGCCTTGGACCAGGGGCCGAAGATGCCATTCCAGTCTTGTCTCTGACACTTCAGTCCCTTCACCTCCCTAGGCTTGCATGACATCCCCTGGAATGAAGGGCAGCATCACGATCCCTGAAGAGCCTCAAGGTCTGACGTTCCTGCTGCTATTAGAAGTGGAACCATGAACTATTCATTGTAAAGGACGCAGATCAGCCAGGTCAGATTACTCGAGGTTAGATGCACTGTCAGCCCCTGAGCTCACTGGCTGCTCCCTCCTTTAAACCCAGGTTCTGCCAGGCCTCTGAAAAGGCCCCCTGTCCCACCTCCTTCATCTTCCCTGCACCTTTCTGCTGTGCAACCACCCACCCCCAACCTCCCCTCGCTCCTTGTTGTGTCCTTGGCCCAGGGCCCACTGGCCAGTTCTAGCCACTCTACAGTTTCTTTGCTCCTCTGTAGCCCTTGCATTGTCAGAACCTCTGCCATCCATCTCCCTTAAAGTGTACCTCAGCGCCTTGTTCTTGAGCTCCAGGTACTCAAGCCCTCTAATCGAGGGCACCGTCTTGACAGAGAATCAAAGAGCATCCATGTGGAACCCTCCATCTGCGTGTTTGCCTTCAACCTATGATCCTGACCTCACCTAGATAAATACAGTGTTTAACATCTATTAGACTATAAATACATATTACAAATGGATATTTATATATATATATGTGTGTGTGTGTGTGTATGTTTACATTAAATATAAATGTACATTATTAGCAATGTGTCGAGCCCTGTTCTAAGGGCTTTACAGTGATCTCATTTGATCCTCACAGCAAAATGGGGAGTAACTGCTATTCCATTTTACAGAGGAGAAAACTGAGGTAAATAACAGTGAAGTGACTTGCCCAGGTTTATGCAGTTAAGTACAAGATCAAATTTGAACTCAGCCCTCACTGACTTCAGGTCCTGGAGTCTGTGACTGTACCACCTAGCTGCCATATGTAGATTTATATATTTAAAAATATATAATAACTAATTTTATAACTATATATATAAAACATGTACAAAACTGGCTTGTGTATGTATGTATATACACATGTAAAAATGTAATTAAATGTAAAATAAAGGAGAGGGTCATAGCAAATGGAATCAAAAAAGATTCTTAAAGTTAGGATAGATACCGAAATGGTATTTGCAAAAACTATTCTTAAAGAATGAGAGAGAATCTATGCTGTAGAGGTTATTAGACAATGCAGTCTGGGGTGTGGGATGCAGTTCAAAGACATAAAAACTGGAAAATGGAGAGCCACGAGGGAGGAAGCAGAGAGGCCGCCAATATGGTAGGATAGTAGAGTTCAAGAAGGTGAGTAATGGCTAATGAGATGAGGAAATCACAGGCTAGGGCCAGGTTGGGTAAGGTTGTTTTTTTTTGGTTTTGTTTCTCAAAGCAATGGAGTTAAGTGACTTGTCCAAAGTCATACAGCTTAAGTAAGTGTTAAGTATCTGAGGCTGGATTTTAACTAAGGTCCAGGTCTGGTGTTATATCCACTGCACCACCTAGCTGCCTCCTGGGTAAGGTTTTAAACAGAGGAATTTATATTGATCCTGGAGGCTATCAAAAGCTACAGAGTTGGTTGAGTATGGGACTCAACACTGTCAGGTTTGTGCTTAAGGAAAATTATGACAGCATTGTATATGTAAGATAATCAGTGGTTCTACTGCCTATCAAATTAAGTTCAGAGTCCTTGGCCTATCACCAAAGGCCCTCCATAAGGTCCCAACATACCCTTCCAGTTACCTGCATTCCATGCAAATTGGATTACTCATGATTTCCCCAAACACTTCTCACATTTTCTTACCTCCATGGTTAGATTGTGTTGCTCTCTCTGCCTGTAATGCCCTTCTTCCCAAAGCTGCCCATTGAAACCCTGTTCATCCTTCAGGTTCTACTTTGGTCTGGCCACATCTGGAGTGTTATGTTCAGTACTGGGAGGTGCAGTTTAGGAAAGACATTGATAAAACTGAAGAGTGGAAGATAGAAATTGGGATGACCTTAAATTTATGACATTGGAAAGATTGGAAGATTTGTGGGTGATTAGCCAAGAGAAGAGACATTTTCGACAGCCTATGGGGAAAGATCTTTTTATTCTTTTTTTTTTTTAAGGTTTTTTTTGGCAAGGCAATGGGGTTAAGTGGCTTGCCCAAGGCCACACAGCTAGGTCATTATTAAGTGTCTGAGGCTGGATTTGAACTCAGGTTCTCCAGACTCCAGGGCTGGTGATGTATGCACTGTGCCCCCTAGCTGCCCCTATGGGGAAAGATCTTTACATCTACTGGAAAGGTGACCAAGCATTCTATTTGATCCCAGATGCAAGAACCAGGTGGGAGATGCAAAAAAAAGCCAATGTGGGTTTGATGTTGAAACGAGAGCTGTCCAACAAAGAACTGAGCTCCCTTTAACTCTTCACCGAATGACTTCTTATTGACTGGGCAATAGTGGGGAGTCCATTGGGGGTCTGGGTTGAACTAGATGCCCATCAAGATGCCATCTGAAATCATCCTCTGGTTTCCTCCTTCCCATGCCCTAGACTGGAAGTGATCTCTCATGGAACTTTCATTTGTCCCTCTAATGGTGATTGTCAATAGTTATATGGGGCTTTTAAGGATTGCAAGCACTGTCTATATATTTCATCTGACTCTTGTAAGAGGGTCCTAGCTCCAGTCAAATCTATCTCTGTGAAATTTGGGGAAAAATCTCAATCAAGGTGCTGAGTAGAGGTCGAGTACAATCTGTCCATATATGTGTGAGAGGCAGGATTTGAACTTAACTCTTCCCAATTCCAAGCCTAGTTAATATTTCTTCTTTCTTCCCTCTACTTCTTTGTTTTTTAGGTTTTTGCAAGGCAAATGGTGTTAAGCGGCTTGCCCAAGGCCACACGGCTAGGTGATTATTAAGTGTCTGAAGTCCGATTTGAACCCAGGTACTCCTGACTCCAGGGCCAGTGCTTTATCCACTGCGCCATCTAGCCGCCCCTTCCCTCTACTTCTTACAGAATTATCCTCATTTCCTATTTTAACCTGAATATGAAACAAAGAGCCCATAGAGCTGGAACCAGAATTGTTCATCATTACATGTTCCATGTCTGTCCAGCTCCTTAGACCTAGTAGGCACCTCCATCAGTGTTTTCTTTATTGATGAAGTGAAGTTAGGATAGATACCGAAATGGTATTTGCAAAAACTATTGTCTGGAAATCTGATCCCCAAGGGGTTCCAACAGCTTTTGAGAGAAGTTTAATTTTGAAGGAAGTTGTAATGGCTATATGTCTCCCCACTCCTCTGAGACCCCCGACAGGGAAGCTGCTAAGATTTTCTTCTCCGAGCAGGGTCCACTTGACCTGGTGAAGGACAGCCTGGAAGTTGGCTTTGGAACCTGGGGAGAAACACCGGTCCCCATTCTGAAAGGAGAGCTGCTGTATAGCAGGTCCAATTGCAGTGCCTTGCTAAAGCGACTACTTGAGACTGTTTTTCAGTAGTCAAGGTTTCCCAGAATGGCCTATGAAAAGCTTGGGAACACAGGCCGAGTTTTAATCAGAAAGAAAAAACAACCACCCAGTCCACTCCAAAAAAAAAAAAAAGGCAAGACGACTCCGAAAGCTCTTCTTCTTCCAGACCTCTCCCTGGCCCAGAAACTCTCTAGCAGGTTCTGGTACCAAGCCAACAGCCCTGAGGGTCATTTGTTTTTCTTTCTCTCAGTTTTCCTTTCCACTCTGAACTCTCTGTGAGTGACTGTTTGGGGTGGGTCACAGGTTATGGGAGAAAAAAATGACCTAACTCATCCAGTTTGCCTTCAGAGTAATGAATGGATAAACGAATCAGTGTGGTGCAGCCTGAAACATCGGCAGAAGTGCACTTATCCAAGGTTTGGGGGGCCCAAGGGTAGACTGATGGCGAAGTCTTTGAATGAACTAGCCATTAAAAAAGTCAGAATTCTCCCAATTCCCGTACTTTCAGTATCTTTTTATTTTATTCCTACAGAAAATCCCATTTTACAGATGGGTAAAAAAGTCTTTAAGCAATCAATCAATGGCCATTTACAAGAATGGTCCTCCTAGTTCCTAGTGTTGTCGCATCTAAGGTTACCTCCCTTCTGTTATTGTATTTCTGATATATATGGATTATCAATAAAAAAAAATTATCTCTCTAATTAGAATGTATGCTCCTTGAGGACTTAGACTGGATGACCTCCAAAGTCCCAAATCCTGGAGATTAAAACTCACTGACTCACTCAGAGCACCTGGATCAATTGGATTTAATGACCATTGCCTACTAAGTGCTCAGCTAGCTTCCACTCTGTTGAACGGGAAAACATGCTGACACAATGCAGTGCTCAATGCAGTGATTAATAAATGCTTAGCTCATTCAAACAAGGTGGACACAAAATTAATTGGAAATCTCAGAAGGAAGACACTAGCATTGAGGGGGGACTGGGAAAACTTTGTGTCACAGTATTTTAGCTGATAACTGAAGAAAACCAGGAGGTGGAGATAAGGGAGAGCATTCCAGGCATGTTGGGGCGGGGGGACACTCAGGGAAAAGTCACAGAGTTGGGAGACTTGTCTCATGCAAGGAAGAGCAAAAATACCAGCATCATTAGATCAGAGACTAGAGGGAGGGTAGTGAGATGTTAGACTCCTGGGAAGGTGAGAAGGGGTTGGGTTATGAAGGATTTTAAGACAGGATTTTATATTTGATTCTGGCCATAACAGGGAGTCATGGGATATGGAGGACCTGGAATTCCTAATCACCTGTACCAACCTCCCCATTCTCTACCCATTTATTAACAATAATTTGGTTGGCCCATCACAATAATGAACAAACTTATTAAAAAGTCCATAAAGTAACAATGTCAGCCCCATGGCTGGTACAATGGAATGAGGCCTGGATTTAAAATCCCAGTTCTGTCACTTTCTAGCTTTGTGACCTTGAATATAGTCTTTAAGTTTTCTCTGGCCTAGATTTCTTCATCTTTAAAATGAGAGATTATGTGTCGTCCAGTTGTAAACTCTTTTAACCATTCATGTAGTGATCTCTCCAGATCAATGGCCACCAGAGATAGAGGTGCCTGGTCCAATAGAGGTACCTCCCCAGTCTGACCTTGCTAAGAAATATAAAGGGGAACAAGATGATGCCACAAAATGGAGAGGTGGTGAAGTGTGTCTGTTTACCTGAAAATGTGCTGATTGCTTCAGCCCTGGAAGGGAGAGAGCATAGAGCTCCAAATGTGGAACAGGAGGGTGCCATGTCCAACCACCCAATATCCACTACTCAAATATCTTCTCTAACCCCTTTTCACTCCAAGTCCCTCCAATTTACAGTGGCTATTCAGGCTAGTCCCTGGTGCAGTCAGACCCCTAGAAGAATACAATGAAACCTTGGATCAGCTGCCCAGGCAGAGAAGCAACAGAGCATCTTGGGGACCTTTAGAAGTGTTCCTGCTTATTTCTCCCATCCCAGGATGGAGGGCTGACCACAAACAAAAGGCAGAAGGAAAAAGGGAGAAGAGGAGAGAACAGATTATTCTAATTCATCCTTATTTTAAAGGTATCTTCCCAAATCAACAAACATTAAGCCCCAAGTATCACATAATGGATTAAAAAGCTAGGAACAGGAGGTGGCTAGGTGGCACAGTGGATAGAGCACCGGCCCTGAGTTCAAATTTGACCCCAGACACTTAATATTACCTAGCTGTGTTGGCCTTGGGCAAGCCACTTAACCCCATTTGATTTGCAAAAACCTTAAAAAAAAAAAAAAGCTAGGAACACAGTGATAAATAGGGAGTATCCTTGCCTCAAGAAGCTTATATTCTATTGGGGGAAAATAAACGTATAAGAAGTTTAGGGGCGGCTAGGTGGCGCAGCGGATAAAGCACCGGCCCTGGAGTCAGGAGGACCTGGGTTCAAATCCGATCTCAGACACTTAATAATGACCTAGCTGTGTGGCCTTGGGCAAGCCATTTAACCCCGTTTGCCTTGAAAAAACCAGAAAAAACAAAAAAGTTTAAGGGGGGGAAGGAGGAAGTAGAAAAGGATGGAGAAAGTCTAGAGTCTGAAGACATGGCTGGCCTGGACACTTTCCTTAAAAATGGAGGTTCTAAGGAGGAGGATCCAGCCTCAAGAAAAATGCAAAATGGTCCTGAGATTCCCCTTTTTTTCCCAATTTTGGAATCAATGCATTGAGAAGGAAAATGCCAGAAAATAGAAACCCCTATTTCCAGCCTTCAAAGCCTTTTTAGTTTGGGGTACTTTCTATTGTGTGAAGGTTGCCTTGCAACACTTTTGCCTGGAAGATTTAAACAATATCGAGTTTCTCTGCTTAGCAGCAACAGTAGCCAAGGATAACTGAACATAAACTTTTCATTCTCTTTTCTCAGACTCTATGCATTAGGAACTACTTAAAACAGAATGTCCCTGCCCCCTGGCTTGAGGTTCTGGGGAGGAGGGGACTGTAGAAGGGGCTGAAGGAGAACATTATGTGTTCTCTTATCTTTCCTCCAAGTGGAACGGGACAAGCACCAGAATGGGAAAACAAAATATCTGGCTATTAATAATACATCTTAACTTTTCTAGCACATGCATTGGCTTTGTTTATTTGTCAAAAAAAGGGGAAGGATATTTTCCCCTGACCTTTGTAGATCTTCAGCCAGCCGGGAGGGAACCAGCCCCCAGAGTGCCCTCAGAAAGGTGAAGGGGTGAGGGAACCAGGGCATAGCATCCCACTGACACTTAAAGGGGAAAACCAGATGTCACAGCACAGAAAAATTAGGAACCCGAGATATCTTGTCAAATCCTTCATCCCCAACTCTGTCATTTATTGACTGGATGACTTTGGGTGAGCATCCAGGTAAGACTATGTCATTCACAATGCCAGAAATATGGGATGCCTTCTCTATATGTGTCCTTCCTGGGCCTCAGTTTCCTCAACTGTAAAAAGAGGTTGTTGGGACTGGTTGACCTCTGAGGACTCCAGTTCTCTGATACTATGATTCCTTTATAAAACTGAAAGCATTCTATGAAAATGATCTAACCTCTCAGATGATTTTTTGAACCCCTCATATAAGGGATTGCTAACGTATAGTATTTTCAAAGTTTCCAGGGCCCTGCGCATTATTTTATTTGACCCTGACAAGAATCCCAGCCCAACTGATAATGTTCTTGTGGTGTGGACCAGGTGCTAGGTAGAGGTAGAATTTTCAAGAACAGTTTTAATACACCCATTTTACAGATGAAAAAATAGAGGCTAAGAGACTTGTTCATGCTTACACAGCTACGAAATCAGTATCAGAGGTGGAATTTGGATGGCAGTGGTTTGTCTTTCCTTCTTGAAGAGAACCATGACATCCTGAGAGATGCTGCCATAAATTGGAGGTCTGTGCAGTCACCAGCCTCAGTATCTCCTCCAGAACCATCCAAGTTCAATGACTAGATATAGATCAGGTCATACCTGTGACTTCATTAACATAGACACACCCCCTCCCCCCAGTGAAAAAATACCACCTCTAGTATTGAAAGGTTCCACCTTCTCTGCAATTCAGTCTTTGATGTAGGAGTTCTGCACTTTTGTGTGTCTGTGCTGGACTTGTTGGACAGTGTTGGATAAAGCCCACAAATCCCTTCTCAGAATTGTGTTTTGTTTTTCTTTTTCTTTAAAAAAAAATCCTAGGGTGGCTAGGTGGTGCAGTGGATAGAGCACCAGCCCTGGAGTCAGGAGGACCTGAGTTCAAATCCCTCCTCAGACACTTAATAATTACCTAGCTGGGTGGCCTTGGGCAAGTCACTTAACCCCATTTGCCTTGCAAAAAAAAACAAAAAAAAAGCCTAGACTGAGCTAGGGGATGAGGTAAAGGAGGGAAAAGAAGAGGTGGGCATCTTGCATAGAGGGACACGAGAGAAATGAAAGAATTGCAGAATCCCACCCACAAACAAAAAGCAATGTTTACAAATGCATAAAATAAAATGCGTAAGATTACAAAGCCCAATTATATCAAAAAATAATTGTCAAAATATTTTTTAAAGAAGAGCTCCTGGCCCCCAGGGTAAGACATGAGCATTTGCTCCGAGCACAGAGGTCACATGGCCTGCAGCCAGTATGGGGCAGAAGGCTTCCTGGTCTTCCTTGATCTTCCTGGTTCTGAAGCCAGTTCTTTTTTCCATGATGCCACACAGCCTTTTATAGAAATGTCAGTCAGACAATAGGCATTTATTAAGCACCTGCTAGATGACTAATCATTGTACTAAATACTGAGGGTACCCAAAATACAATCCCAGTCCAGAAAGAGCTCGCAAAATCCACATCACTTTACAAATAATATCTCACTTTGTCTTCGCAATAACCTTGAGAGGCAAGTACTGCTATTACCAATCCCATTTAACAAGAGAGGAAACCAAGGCAGACAGAAATGAAGTGACTTTTCCAGGGGACACAAGCTAGAAATTTGCTAAGGTTAAATTTGAACTCAGGGCTTCATGACCAACCATCTGAAAGTTCTAAGTTGTTACTGTTACCAATTCAGAAACTGAAAAGTAAAGGTTGAAGCCTCAGGGAAAGTGACTTGCCTAAGCTGACACGATGACTCAAAAGGTAGATCTTGGATTAGAATCTAGGACTCCTGAGTTCTGATGTAGACCTGATCTGGGCACCCACTCCTGCCGCCTCTCTGTTATGGTCTGCAATATTGATCCAAACATTCATTTTATTTAGAATCAGAGTTAAAAGGAAATGAGGTCAACTTAGCAGTTCTCCTGCCTCCCCTGTAGACCTAGGTCTCCATGATAGCTACTGCAGTGTCAAGGGGGGCTTCCATGAGGATTTGGAAATTCACCCAAGCCTTCTAGAAATTCAAAGCCTCTTTCAGCATGGACAATTGCCCCTTGTACTTTCCTATTACTGATTTCATAGTGTTCAGTAAGTAAAAATTGGTGTAAAGATCCTCTGGGCAAGGGCAGGAAGGAAAAGAGTTAAAAATACTATTTTCTCAATTCCTGATTCTAGTCTCTCCTGCCTCTAATTCCAATTCATCTTTCATACAATTGCTATGGGGCAACTGGGTGGTGCAGTGGATAGAGTCCAAAACCAGAAAGATTTGAGTTCAAATCCAGCCTAACAGTCTAAGATACTTACCAGACATGAGATCCTGGACAAATTACTTAACCTCAGTTTTTCCATCTTTAAAATCAGGATAATAGATAGTATCGCCTCTCTCCTAGGGCCGTTGTAAGGATCAAATAAGAGAATAATTGAACCTGGCACATGGGCAACACTGTATCATTGTCGACTGCTCTTATTAACAACATCATTCATAAGGATGACCATATCATCCCCAAGAACAAAAGTCTTACATTGCTCCTGTTTTCCTCCAAAATCCCCCAAATGCCACCATTGAAGATTCTGCAATAGGGATCCAACTGTTTTTCCAGATGCTTCATATTTTCCAGGAGAATGTAAGTTTCTTGAGGACTAGTTAGTGTTCATTTTGCCTTGGTACCCCCATTACTTAGTATGGCATGGCCCTGGCACCTTACAGATAGGAAACAGATGCCTGTTGGATGGGACTGGACTGGTCTGGATTGGATAGGAGGAAGGAAGGAGCTTATTTTGGGATGGCCATTTACAATGACAAGGGAACCATAAAGAGGTGTGTCCATACACTGACAGCTTTAGCAACCCTTGGAGTCAGAAGATTGCTTAATCTGGCACAAAAGAAAGTATTTTCTTCTTTCTTCTTTCTCCACCCCTCCATTTTAATGTTTCTCAAGGTGACAATTTCATTGGCAGCAAGAACAAAACTCGAAAAGAGATTTGCTAGCTCATAGCTGAGGGCAGAGCAAGTAGGAAGGGCTAAAATCCCTTGGCCCCACCCATTCCTAGGGCATTGCCCTCTCAGGTCTCTTAGACACCCAACCTGAATGCTTGAATGACCTGTTACCCTGGGTAGGGACCAGGGTTTTAGAGAAGAGGCAAGCTGGTTAATGATAAGCCTGCCTTCTGAAAAGAGGCCAGGAAATGGAAGCTTTCATTTATGGGTGTGTTCAAAGACATCTAAGGCCACCCCCTAAAAAACCCTCTTGATTATCAGCAATCCTCATGTACCCTCAGTTGAGTGTAGTTCTCACTCACTAGCTGTTGGGGATATCTGATGAATCAGGAACATGGGGCAGAGACACAGCAAGAAGAGAGGAGTGTCTGCTTCCTGGCAGGTCTGCCTTCACCAAGAGCAAATAAGGGCAAAGGTTGGTGTGCTAACATGCTGCCTAACCCATCTTTCCTGCCAGGTCAGAGGCCTGGGTTCCCCGATCTTGCTGCATCATGCTAGAAGCAATCACTACTCCTCTGACAGAGAATGAATCATTGTGCCCTTTTCCTCCACCCTAACCCTACTACCCCAGATCTAATTCTAAGACAGGCAACTGAAGCTTAGGATGCAAAATTATAACCACTCTGGACCCCAACTGGAAGGCTCTCCCTTCTTCCTTTTTCATTAATTGGTTTTATTTATTATGAAAAAAATTCAAGATGGCAAAAAGGTTAATAAGGCAACAAGCATTTTGTCCTGATGGTGGCCTTGGAAAAGTCTCCTTTATGGAACAAAACTCAAGTATAAATGGACAGGGGCCAGATAAGATTATACCTTAGGGAATTAGGTATTTCAAAGACAAGCGTCTGACAAAGAAGTTTTTAGGCTAAGGAATCTTAACTTGGAATCCATGAACTTAAAAAAAAATAATTGATAATTGTATTTCAATATAATTTTATTTCCATTGAAATCTCATGCATTTTAATTTATGCGTTTAGAAACCTTATTCTGAGAAGGATCCACAGGTTTCACCAGATTGCCAAAGGATCCATGAAACAAGAAAGGTTATGTTCTAGAGGGAACTTGCCCGTAGAGGCCATCCATCCATCTCTTTCTTTGATCCCAGACTGAGATAATTTCCCTCCTGATTCTAAAATTATTGGTTTGGACTACAGAGGGCCTGGAAGGGTCAGGGGAGGTCTTCTTGGCTCAGTGTAACCCCAAAGTTTGGTTTGGGTCTCTTAGAGTGTCATAACTTCTATGTTAATATTTTTTCCAAAACAAGCATTTTTGGTAAGAATTATCCAATGTTTTCACTGGAAGGGACCCTGAGAGGTTATTTAGCCCAATCACTTTCCCAGCACAATAATTACCTTTCTATGGTATCTCTGACAAGCTGAGGAAGTCCATATCTCTCATTCAATTTCAAATGTCCTCTTTCAACAGATGACCATTTTAATTGTTTTTTAATTAATTTATTTTTTCCAATTATGTGTAGAGATAATTTTCAAAATTTATTTTTTATAGTTTTTCTCCCTCTTCCTCTTCCCCTCAATACCCCACGATAGCAAGTAATCTGATGTACAATCAGAGCACTTTAATTATTAATATGATCATATTAATTAATGGTTTAATATGGTTTCATATTCATTACAAAGAGTGGCATTTTCATAGCTTTCTGTCTGCCTTAGGCAATGTAAACTCCTTACATTTGTATATACCTTACATCAGCCCTTGTATATTTTCCTTGTCTATCCAATTAGAATTTTTTTTTTTTACTATTGTAATGTTTGTTGAAGTCATCAATGAAGAGGATAGTCAAAACTAATGCATTGCTGGTGGAATTGAGAATTGGTCTTAGGGGTGGCTAGGTGGTGTAGTGGATAAAGCACCGGTGCTGGAGTCAGGAGTACCTGGGTTCAAGTCCGGTCTCAGACACTTAGTAATTACCTAGCTGTGTGGCCTTGGGCAAGCCACTTAACCCCATTTGCCTTGCAAAAAAACCTAAAAGAGAAAGAGAGAATTGGTCTGGTTATTTTGGAAGGTCATTTACTATAAAGCAGAGAGAATGGCTAAAATGTCTATACCCTTTGATTTTTGTCTGATCACTGGACCCATCTGACTCTAAAAGAGAAAGTGAGGCTGGTGACTTGACTCAGCACCCTCTCATTCAAATCCAATCAATTGTTTGTCATGATATCACCTCCCTGATGCCAAGCTCTTCTTCAAGAATGAAGGTCATACCCAATGACCCAGAGGTTATACTGATGGGCATCTGCCCAAGGGGTTCAAAGACAGAAAGAAAGGTCCATAGTTTCCAAAATATTTATAGCAGGACTTTTTATAGCAAAGAACTAGAAATAGAAAATGCCATCAATTGGGAATAGCTAAAAGAATCCTGATACATGGATATAATGAAATATTTCTGTGCTACAAGAAACAATGGATATGCTACATTCTATATCTTATCCCCATGTCTTTGCACTAGCTACCCCCCATATCCCTGAATATTCCCCCTTCCTTACCACAGCTTCGTAGAGACCCTCTCTTCCTTTGAGATATAGATCAGGGATGCAGCTGATTCAGATCTCAAACTCTATTATAAAGAAGTAATCATCAAAACAACCTAGTATTGGCTAAGAAATGAATGGTGGATCAATGGATTATATTGAGTACACAAAACACGGTAGATAATGACCACGGTAATATAGTATTTGATAGCAAAGATCCAAGTTTTGGGGATCAAAAACCTCACTATTTAACAAAAACTAGAAAGTAGGTTGGCAGCAACTTGATATATACCAGCATCTCACACTGTATAACAAGATAAGTCAAAATCAACATATGATTTAGCCATAAAGGCTGATTTCATAAGTAAATTAGGGGAGCATGGAATGGTTTATCTGTCAGATCTATGGATAAGTGGAGAATTTATGACCAAACAAAAGACAGAGAGGATTACATGTAAAATGGATAATTTTTATTACATTAATTTAAAAAGGGTTTGCACAAACAAGATTAATGTGACCAAAATTAGAAGGAAAGCAGAAAACTGGGAGGGGGGGGAATTTTTATAGCAAAGGTATAGAGAACTGAATCAAATTTACAAGAATACAAGCCATTCCTCAATTGATAAAAGGTCAAAGAGATAGTTTTCAAATGAAGATATCAAAACTATGATCATATAAAAATAGTCTAAATGACTATTGATTAGAGAAATGCAAATTAAAGCAATTCTGAGGTATCCCATCTATTAAATTTGCTAAAATGACAAAAAGAGGAAAATAACAAATGCTGGAAGGGATATGAGAAAATTAATGCATTGTTGGTGGTGTTGTGAACTGATCTAACCATTCTAGAGAACAATTTGGAACTCTACCCAAAGGACTATCATACTGTGCATATCCTTTCACCCAGCAATACCCCTGCTAGTTTATATTACCAAAGAGATTTTTTTTAAAAGGATAAGGATCTACATTATCAAAAAAAAAATTATAGCAGCTCTTCTTGTGGTAGCAAAGAATTGGAAATTGAGGGGATGCCATCAATTGAGAAATGGCTGAACATGTGGTATATAATTGTGAAGGGATACTATTGTGTAATAAGAAAAAAATGAGCAGGTTGCTTTCAGAAAACCTAAGAAGAGTTATGTGAACTAACACAAAATGAAGTGAGCAGAACTAGGAGAACATTGTACACAGTAGCAGCAATATTTTATTGTATGATGATCAACTATGAAGGATTCTTAGCCATACAATGATGCAAGACAATTCTAAGGAACTTAAGATGAAAAATGCTGTCTACCTCCAGAGAAAGAACTGATGGAGTTGAAATGAAGATCAAAGCATACTGGTTTTCTACTTTTTCTGCGTGTGTTGTTTTTTGTCTGTGTTTTCACAACATGACAAATATGAAAGTGTTTTGCATGTTTAACCACGTATAACCTATATCAAATTGCTGTCTTGGAAAAGGGAAAGGTGTGGTGGAAGAGGAAGAGGAAGAATTTGGAACTAAAAATTTTTTTAAACAAACTGAATTCAGAATCCAATCCAGACTCTGACATATTAACTTTGTAACCATGGACAAATCACTTAACCCCAAATGCCTTTAAAAAAAAAAAGCTTA
The DNA here is from genome assembly GCF_037893015.1 of Macrotis lagotis. Taxonomy (NCBI): domain Eukaryota; kingdom Metazoa; phylum Chordata; class Mammalia; order Peramelemorphia; family Peramelidae; genus Macrotis; species Macrotis lagotis. Next base: position 670,903,034 of record NC_133666.1, read on the forward strand.
GGGGGCGGCTAGGTGGTGCAGTGGATAAATCCAGGTGGGTTGGATAGTGCATTAGAAGTTGAGCCCTGGACACAGAGAGGCTTCATTCATGACTTTGCCTCAGTTTTTATGGAGGTCTGCAGTAGAGTGGGGTGGACCAGGCACCTACACTCGACTTTGTGTCACTTAATGCTTTTTTTTTAATCAATAATTTGGATAGAGAAACATTTGGAGGGGCGGCTAGGCGGTGCAGTGGATAGAGCACCAGCCCTGGAGTCAGGAGTCCTTGGGTTCAAATCCGGCCACAGACACTTAATAATGACCTAGCTGTGTGGCCTTGGGCAAGCCACTTAACCCCATTTGCCTTGCAAAAAAAAAAATCTAAAAAAAAGTTTAAAATTGTTTTTATATGTAATTGTAAAAAATAAAATATTTTCAAATAATGTAATGAAAATTATAAAAATAAAAAAACAAAAGAGATACAGATCAAGTACCCTTTTCCACATGAAGCCTTTCCCAATCTCCCAATTCTTTGTTTCTTCCTTCTCGTTTGCCTATATTAATTATTTTACATATATATAATTTTCATTACATTATTTGAAAATATTATTTACTTCATATTTATTCTGTATCTGTTTTAACACATTCTTGCCTCCATTAGAACATAAGCTCATTGATGGGAGGGATTATTCTTTGTACTTGTATCCTATGCCCCAGCCCAGTGGTTGACACATAGTCGGCGCCTGATAAATATTTCTTGATTGAACAAATGCCACGTGAGGTCAGAAGAAACAGGAAAACAAGATGCATACTTATTACAACAAGGTAAATGGAAAGCAGAATGACGAAGTCATCAACACAAAAAGAAGACTTCATCATTACAATGACCAAGTATGGCCCTAGAGAAGAGGTGTGCGAAGGCATCTACTGCTACTACTTTAAGCTTATGGAGCACTAAGATGTGAGTTGGAGTTTTTTCAGTATGGTAGTTACTTTTGCTGCCATTTTTTCTTCTATTATAAGGAATGATTATCTGGGGAGGGAGTCAGAGGATGGATGCGAAAGGAAACAGGTGATATGAAAAACAAAAGCTATAAATAATTGTATTTTTTTTTAGCCAAAGAAGCTATGTAAGGACAAAAAATGAACATAGTCTCTCCCTCTCCCTCTCCCTCTCCCTCTCCCTCTCCCTCTCCCTCTCCCTCTCCCTCTCCCTCTCCCTCTCCCTCTCCCTCTCCCTCTCCCTCTCCCTCTCCCTCTCCCTCTCCCTCTACTGTCAGTTCATTTCAGAAATGTTATAACTCTAAAAAAATCTCAATAAGCCAGCTCCCTGGGCATTTGTGGACACTTTTCCCCTGAGACCCTGGAAGGTTTGAATTTCTTTCCATATTAGATGTCTACCATATGTATCCTTAGGGGATCTAAGGATTCAGAGATGCTGTGATTGTAAGTCTAACCTTGGTACAGGTATTTAAACATCAAGCATTTCAAGGGAGGAAATCACGGAACATCAAGGAAGGACGCCCAGAGGCATTCTAGTACATATATGAAAAAAAAATCCCTTTCAGGATCATGACTCTGTCATCCAGTGGGCTAGTTATTCCTCCCTGTAATATATCAGCTGCAGATCTGAAGCGTGCTCCAAATGTTTCTCAACTTTATATATATATATATATATATATATATATATATATATATATATATATTTTTTTTTTTTTTTTTTTTAGTTTTTTTCCCAAGGCAAATGGGGTTAAGTGGCTTGCCCAAGGCCACTCAGCTAGGTCATTATTAAGTGTCTGAGACCGGATTTGAACCCAGGTACTCCTGACTCCAGGGCTGGTACTCTATCCACTGCGCCGCCTAGCCGCCCCTCCAAATGTTTCTCTATCCAAATTATTGATTAAAAAAAAGCATTGACACAAAGTCGAGTGTCGGTGCCTGGTCCACCCCACTCCACTGCAGATCTCCATAAAAACTGAGGCAAAGTCATGAATGAAGCCTCTCTGTGTCCAGGGCTCAACTTCTAATGCACTATCCAACCCACCTCCCTCTAGTTTGTCTTGCTGGAATGTGAAACCCTTGACCACAAGGGCAGCTTTGCCATCATCCTTCTACTCCAGCATCTACCACAATGTGAGGTATACAGGAGTTTAATAAATGCTTTCTTATTTGATTCTTTGACAAATCTTTTACTAAAATCTAGATAAATTATATCTATAACATAATGGCAGGGTAAATGGAGTAGAGGCAATTGGGAAGCACCACAGTGTATGGAACCCTGGGTCTGGAATCCCAAAGAATTGATTGTAATTCCAGCCTTACACATCTCCAGTTCTGTGATCTTGAGCAAATCATTTAATCTCTCTGGGCCTAATTTCCTAATCTATAAAATGGGAATAATAATATCCCTACCTCCAAGGGTAACAGGATCAAATAAGATGATATTTATAAAGCATTCTGCAAACTTTAAAATGCCATTTAAATGTTAATTACTATTATTATCATTATTACTGGTCTGGTAACCCTTATTGAACAAAAACATGTGATGAGCCTGGTTTGACCAGCCTTACCAGTCATAACGCAAACAGCAAGGTGGTACAGTAGATAGAACATCAGGCCTGGAGTCAAGAAGGTCTGAATTCATATTTGACCTCAGTCTCTTACTGAGTGACCTTATGCAAGTCATTTACCTCTGCTGCCTCAACATCCTAAAACAAAATAAGGTTAATAATAAAGAATATTATTATTTATTATATTATATATTTTATATATTTGTATTATTTATAATATGATATATTTTCTTTTATATTATATATAATATAAATTAAAATAATAATAATAAAATAATGAAGTTCTCACCTTTCAGGGTTGTCATGAAGATCAAATAAGATAGTATTTGTGAAGCACTTGGCACATTATATTTATCCCTTTCTTTGTGATCTCTGATGTTGTTTTTTTTTATATATTCACTAGCCATCCTTTTAGTATGTTACAGGATACTGCCAGGAACAGAAATCAGTCATTGGCTTGTAGTTTGTAGACTCTCTTGCTTCCCTTTTGAGGAAAAATGGGACGCCACTTCCCTTTCTGCCCTCCTGCAGGACCTCTTTTGCCATCTTTTTTTTTTAGCAAGGGTTAAGTAACCTGCTCAAGGTCACACAGCTAGTAAGTATCAAGTGTCTGAGGCTGAATTTGAACTCAGGTCTTCCTGACTCCAGGACTGAAAGACAAAGCTATCACATCTGCTGGGTCCCTCTCATGTAGCCAGTAATCTCAGGTTTCTCTCCTCTGGCTCTCAGTCACAAATAAGAGAATATTTACAGGGGGAATGGGAACCTTCTTCATCTTACTGAAGGAATGTTCTATGACAGAGGGAGCAGCCATCATTATTCTACTTGGACCCAGGGAGCATAACTAGGAACAATGGGTAGAAGTTAAATCAAAAAAAAACCTCACAGATTATGAAAAAGGGTAAAAGCATCACTTGTACAAAAATATTCATAGCAGCCCTGTTTGTGGTGGCAAAGAATTGGAAATCAAGTAAATGTCCTTCAATTGGGGAATGGCTTAGCAAACTGTGGCATATATATGTCATGGAACACTATTGTTCTATTAGAAACCAGGAGGGATGGGAATACAGGGAAGCCTGGAGGGATTTGCATAAACTGAGTGAGATGAGCAGAACCAGAAAACACTGTACACCCTAACAGCAACATGGGGGTGATGATCAACCTTGACAGACACACTCATTTCATCAGTGCAGCAACTAGGTACAATTTTGGGCTGTCTGCAATGGAAAATACCATATGTATCTGGAGAAAGAATTGTGGAGTTTGAACAAAGACCAAGCACTATTTCCTTTAATTTAGGAAAAAATTGATATCTTATTGTCTGATCTTGTTATCTCTTATACTTTATGTTTCTTCCTTAAGGATATGATTTCTCTCTCCTCACACTCAATTTTTTGTTTTGTTTTTAGCTTTTTGCAAGGCAAATGGTTAAGTGGCTTGCCCTAGGCCACACGGCTAGGTAATTATTAAGTGCCTGAGACTGGATTTGAACCCAGGTACTCCTGACTCCAGGGCTGGTGCTTTATCCACTGCACCACCTAGCCGCCCCCATCACACTCAATTTGAATCAATGTAAAGATTGACAAATTGCTTTCTGTGGCAGGGTGGGGGGAGGGAAGTAAGATTGGGGTAAAACTGTAAAACTCAAAATAAATAAAATCTTTAATTAAAAAAAAAATCTCACAGGCACTGTATTGAGTGCTGACGACATAAAGAAAGGTCAAAAAAAAAAAACCCCAAAATACCCCAGTGCCTGCCCTCAGGGAGCTCACAGTCTAAGAAGGGAGATAAGATACAAAAACTAAATACAAACAAGAGAGAATAAATTTGGAATGTTGATGAGGTTAGTCCTTCATTCCCAAAGAAGACCTAATATCAAGGAGGTGGTCCCTTGATAAGTACATGAATTGGATTCGAGTGAGGTGATGCTAAATTGGGGGTAATCTCAGAGGGAAAGCACTAGCATTAAGGGACCTGGAGAATACAAAAGTCCTGCAGATAATGGGATTTTCATTGGATTTTAACAAAAAAAGTTAGTCTTGGTATCAGGAACAGCTTCAGCAAGAGCTACCTCAAATCAGAATGGGTGACCTTAGGGGGCAATGGGCTCCCCCCACACTAATGGTCTCCAAGCAAAGGACAGAGGACCACATATCAATGGACAGAATGATGGACCTGGAACTAGGCAAACCTAGTTCAAATCCAGCCTAAGACACTTTCTAGCTGGGTGACCCTGGACAATCCCCTGGTCTCCCTTATCTGCAAAATGAGAATAGTTATGCCATTGGCTTGTAGCTAAGAGTGTTATTCTGAGATTCAAGTGATGTAAGCAAAGTACCTTGTAAATCCTCAGGTGCTGCTGCAAAACTGACAGCTGGTTACTGTTATTATCCTGTGGTTGAGGATTGGGCTCTGAATAGCCCAGTACTGGTTGGGTTAGACTGACCTTCAAGTCCCATCAGCTCTGAGACTCAGAGGCAAAACATTGCAATAGGAAGAGGTCTTCACGTGGAGTCAGAGGTCCTGGGGCAAATTCCAATTTGACCTTACTGACTGAGTGATCTTTAATAAATATTATTACTTCTATAGACCTCAGTTTTCCTATCTGTAAAATGGGGAGGTCAGAATCAGGGATCTCTATCAACCAAACATTCCATAGTGCACAAGATCTCTGAGGGCAGGACTTTTTTTCATTTTTGTATCCCCAGCACCTTACAAAGAATGTGACATGCAGTAGGTACTTATTAAATTCTTAGTGATTGTATTTATTTTAGATATACAGAAAATGAAATTTTTAAGGGCAGGACCTTTTTCATTTTTGTCTTTGTGTCCCCAGAACCTTGGATAGGACTTGGCATGCAGCAGGTGCTTAATAAATTCCCACTGATTGTATTTATTTTAGATATACTAATTTACATATATAGGATGTAAACTCTTTAGGGGCAGGCCCTTTTTCATTTTTGTCTCTGTGTCCCCAGAACCTTGGATAGGACTTGGCATGCAAGAGGTGCTTTAAAAAATGCTTATTTGATTATATTTATTTCAGAAAGAAACTCTTTAAGAGCAGGACCTTTTTCATTTCTGTCTTTGTATCCCCAGCACATCACATAGTATTTGGCATACAGCAGGTGCCTAATAAAAGTTTGTTGATCCCTAGTACCTAGCACAGTGCCTTTCACAGAGTTGTTGCTGAGTCATTTTCAGCTATATCTGATTGTCTGTGACCCCACTTGGGGTTTCCTTGGCAGAGATAATGGAGTGGTTTTGCCATTTTCTTCTCCAGCTCATTTTCCAGATGAAGAAACTGAAGCAAGCAGGATGAAGCAACTTGCCCAGGGTCACACAGCTAGTAAGTGTCTGAGGCTGAATTTGAACTCAGGTCTTCCTGATTCCAGACCTGGCACAGAGTAGATGCTTAATACAATCTCCCTGAGTTGAACTGAAGTAAATCCTGGGATCTCTAGCCTTTTGTGTTCCAGTCTATCTTCTATGGCTTTCATTTTCCAGCATCCCTTTTAAGGCAGCAGGAAAAAGAAGGGAAGAATCCCAGAAGGGAGAGCAGCACTGGTCATGCATGTAGCAGACATTTCTTGGACTCTGGAGTCTACATGGTTTATGATCTGTGAGAGTATCAGAGGAAGTTGTTAACCTTTGGAACCCATGGCCCCCCAGGACTTCCAGAACTTGGGTGGGAGCAGTAAAGGGAGAACATTCTTTCTTCACTAGGTTCCCATCAAGGCCTCCACAAGGCCTTGCCATCTCATCTGGCCATGCCTGTGGTATTCTGGGAAAGCAGCACCACCACCATCACCACAGTCTTGAGTTGCCCATTCCCACGGCCATCCTCAATGTGGAAAGAGGCCAGAGGAAAGAACTTTCTCACCCTGCTTCCCCTCACCGCAGCTGGAGCAGCCTTGAAACCCAAGATGTGAAACTCTGACTCCCAGCAAAGCCGGCTAAACTGTGCAATATGACAAGTGTTTCCTCAGCTCAATGGGAAGCTATTTTGAGGCCAGGGGCCTGACCCAAACCGAGGTCCCTCATCCCAGACTTCCAGAATGTCACAGCTGGAAAGGATCTTAGAGCCTCACCCTCTGACTTTAAAGAGGAAGAAACAGAAACTAGGAAAGTAGCTTTCTTATGATCCCACAACCAGCTAATGGTAGGGTGAATAAAACCTCCCTCCCTCACTTGGTTCTTGGTCTAACATCTACACAGAATCTCAACACCCTGTATCCTAATTGGTCTAGGCTTCAATATGGGTGGTGTTCCTTGGATACAAGATAATAGACAGGATGATTTCCTTCTTGGTCTAACATCTACACACAGCCTCAACACCCTGTTTTCCAATTTGACTAGGAATCAAGAAGGGCAGTGTACCTTGGAAGCAAGGCAATGGACGAGATGATTTCCTTCTTGGTCTAACACCTAAACACAACCTCAACAACCTGCTTCCCACAATTGATCTAGGCATCAAGAAAGGTAGTGTTCTTTGGAAGCAAGGTAATGGACAAGATGTCTTCTTGGTCCAACATCTACACCCAGCCTCAACACCCTGTTTTCCAATTTGACTAGGGACCGAGAAGGGCAGTGTACCTTGGATGCAAGATAACGGATACGATGATGTCCTTCTTGGGCTAACATCTACAACCAGTATCCCAATTAGTCTAGACATCAACAAGGGCAGTATTCCTTGGAAGCAAGGTCATGGACAAGATGACTTCCTTTTTCGAGCATCTACACACAGTCTCAACACCCTGTATCCCAATTGCTCTAGGCATCAAGAAGGTGGTGTTCCTTGGAAGGATGTTCCTGACCTAATGGAATCATGATCAAAATCAGTCAAAGGTACTGTATAGTTGGTGTCAGTAAGCATTTTTTAAGCACTTACTATGTACAGGTCACTCCGGGGATACAAAGAAAAGTAAATATAGCCTCTGCCCTCAATAAGTTTACAATTTAATGAGGGAAACAACACAAAAAATTGTACATACACATTATATATTGTCTTCTTGGGGGCAGTTGAGTGGCACAGTGGATAGAGTACTAGGCTTAGAATCAGGAAGATTCATCTTCATGAGTTCAAATCTAGCTTCAGTGTGATCCTGGGAAGGTCACCCAACTCTATTTGCCTTAGTATCCTCATCTGTAAAGTGAACTGGAGAAGGAAAGGGGAAAACCATTCTAGGATCTCTGCCATGAAAATCTCAAATGGGATCATGGAGAGTTGGACACAACTGAATAGCAACTGAATAATAATTTTTCATGAACATGAGCAAATCACAGAAACCTTGATCTGGAGATGCAAGGGACCTCAGGGGTTATCTAGTCCAACCCCCTCATTGTACATCTGGGGAACCTGGGACCCAGAGAAGTGAAGGGATTTACTCATGGCTCCAGAGGGGCAGCAAGTGACTGAGGCCCTTCTGAATACAGTAAGAACCCTTGGCCTGGACCCAATAGTCCTGTTTATATCTGATCTTTGATTCTTGGTGGCAATACCACATCACTGGTTGAGGAACAAAGCTATGAAGTAGACTCACCACTAAGTTACACATGATGATGGGAGGATCCACTGCAGATCCACTGGGAGAATTACAAAAAAAATGGTGGAGTGGCAGCTAGGGGGGCAGCTAGGTGGCACAGTGGATAGAACACTGGCTCTGGAGTCAGGAGTACCTGAGTTCAAATCCAACCTCAGACACTTAATAATTACCTAGCTGTGTGGACTTCGGCAAGCCACTTAACCCCATTTGCCTTGCAAAAAGAAATGGTGGAGACAAGAATCCATACGGGGGAAGGAATGTCCCCAACAAGGATCCATGAAAATATGGAACCATGGAATAATCATTGCTGAAGACCAGAGACCTACAATGTTATAAAAACTGGATTGGGAAGTGACTAGGTGCCACGGTAGATAGAATACTGCCCCTGGAGTCAGGAGGCCCTGAATTCAAAATTCAGCTTCAGTCACTTAATAATTACCTAACTATGTATCCTTGGGCAAGTCACTTAACCTCATTACTTTGCACACACACACAAAAAAAAACAAAAACAAAAAACAAGCCAAAAAAAAAAAAACACCTGAATTGGGTATCCAAAGATCTGTATTTAGATTATACCTAACAATACTAGTTGTATCAATAAACATTTATAGAGCTCCCACTGTGTACCAGACATTGTTCTAAGTTCTGGGAACACGAAAGAAAGAAAGAAAGAAAGAAAGAAAGAAAGAAAGAAAGAAAGAAAGAAAGAAAGAAAGAAAGAAAGAAAGAAAGAAAGAGAAAAAAAGACAGAAGATAATCCTTGCCCTCCAGAAGCTCACAGTCTAATGGGGAGATAATATGCAAATAATTATGTACCATCAAGATATTTTCAAGAGGGAAATGAATAAACAAGAGGAAAAGAAGGATCTGACCAAAGAGAATTACTTCAGTCCTATGGAAGATCAAAACACATACTCTGATGATGACAAAATCAAAGCTTCTATATCCAAAACCTCCAAGAGAAATAGAAAATGGGCTCAGACTGTGGATGAGCTCAAAAAAGACTTTGAAAAGCAATTCAGGGAGGTGGAGGAAAAATTGAGAGGAGAAATGAGAGCATTGGGGAAAAATCATGAAAACCAAATCAAAAGCTTGGTGAAAGAAATACAAAAAAATACTGAAGAAAATAATATGTTAAAAACCAGTTAAGGCCTAATGCAAAAAGCAACACAAAAGGCAAATGAGGAGAAGAATGTGTTAAAAAGCAGAATTGGCCAGCTGGAAAAGGAGATAAAAAAAGCTCTCTGAAGAAAATAACTCCTTCAAATGCAAAATAAAACTAAAGGAAGCTGATGATTTTGCAAGAAATCAGGAAGAAATAAAACTCTTCCAAAAAAAGCCAAAAATTAAAAGAAAATGTGAAATGTCTCATTGGAAAAACAACTGACCTTGAAAACAGATCCAGAAGAAATAATTTGAAAATTATTGGACTATCTGAAAGCCACAACCAGGAGAAGAGCCTAAACTTCATTTTTCAAAAAATAATACAGCAAAATTGCCCTGAGATCCTAAAAGCTGAGGGTAAAATAGAAATTGAGAGAATTCACCAGTCACTCCCTGAAAGGGATCCCAAAAGAAAAACTTCCAGGAATATTATAGCCAAATTCCAAAACTCCCAGATCAAAGAGAAAATTCTAAAAGCTGCCAGAAACAGACAATTCAACTACAGAGGCTCCATAGTCAGGATTACACAGGATCTGGCAGCATCTACATTAAGGGCTCCTAGGGATTGGAATGTGATATTGCAGAAGGCAAAAGATCTTGGTTTACAACCGAGAATCAATTACCCAGAAAAACTGAACATCCTCTTTCAGGGGAAAAGATGGATTTTAAATGAAACAGGGGACTTTCAAACTTTCCTAACAAGACAACCAGAGCTGAACAGAAAGTTTGATTTCCAAGTACAGGACTCTGGTGAACCATAGAGGGAATGGAAGAGAGGGACTAACTATGAGGAACTTGATGATGTTGAACTGTTTGTATTCCTGCATGGGAAAAAGATATCGATAACTCATATGAACTTTCTCATTTATAAGAGCTATTAGAAGGAGCATATATAGACAGGACATAGGAAGGAGCAGAATATAATGGCATGATGTGGTAAAAGGATGGAGTCAAAGGGTAATGGGGGAAAGTACTGGAAGGAAGGAAAAGGAGATGAAGAAGCTGAGAGATTTCACATAAGAGTCAAAAAAAAAAGCTTTTTCAATGGAGGGGAGGAGGGAAGGAAAGGGAGAATGAGTAAGCCTTCATTCTCATCATAAATGGCTCAGGAAGGAAATGGCATACACACTTAATAGGGTGAGGAAATTTGTCTTGCCCTGGAGAAAGATGGGAGGAAAGGGATGGGATGAGGGGAAATGGGGAGAAGGAAGGGGGGGAATAGGTGACAGAAGAGAGGGAAGATCGAAGGAGAGGGTACTCAGATATAACACACTTTTGGACAGGGCCAGGATGAAAGGAGAGAAAAAATAGAATAATTGAGAGTGGGGAGGAATAGAGTGGAGGTACAGCTAGTAATAGCAACTGAGGGAAAAATATTGAAGCAACTTCTCTGGTGGATTTATGATAAAAAAAGGAACTCACCCCAGAGACAGAGCCATTGGAATCTGAACACAGACTGAAGTACAATTTTTTCTCTCTCTCTCTCTATTCTTGAGGTTTCCCATCTTCTTGGTGGGGGGGGTTATGTTTATTCTTATGTTTACACTTATAACATTCAATTTACATCAATGTATGGCATGGAAACAATGTAGAGACTGTCAGACAGCCTTGGCGGGGGGAGGGAAGGGAGGGGGGGGAAATTGTAGAATTCAGAGCCTTGAAAAAAATGATGGGTACAATTTACTATTGTATATAATTGGAAAACAAATAAAATGTTTAAAAATAAAAAAAATTTTAAAGAAAGATATTTTCAAGATAAACTGGAAATAATATCAGAGGGAGAGGACATACTAACATTAAGGAGAACCTCCTGTATGAGGTGGGATTTTAGCTGAGGCTTCAAGGAAATCAGAGAAACCAAGAGGCAGAGACAAGGAAGAAGAGAAACATCCAAGCATAGAATACAGGCAGGGCGTTGGGAACTGGACCAAAACCAAGCAGAGGCCTTTGTATTTGATTCTGGAGGGAACAGGGAACCTCTGGAATTGATTGAATGGGAGTAACCCATGATTTGGGAAGATCACTTTAACAACTGAGTGAAGGATGGATTGGAGTGGGGAAAGATGAGGGGAAATGAAGGCTCCAATTAGGGGGTGACAGTATCAGAGGAGAGAAGAAGCAAGTGAATGAAAGGAGAGATGTTGGGAAGGCAAAAACAACAGGGTTTATCAACAGATTGGATGTGGAAGTTAAGAGAGAGTGACTAAAGGCAAGAGAGAGTACAAGCATGGGTGACTGGGAGGATGGTAATCCCCTAGGGGAGTGAAATTAGGAAGAAGGGATGATTGGGAGTGGGGAAGGAATTAGGGGGAGAAGATGATGAATTCAGGGGAGTTCAAGTTGTCTAGGAGACAGTTGAGATTTAATTCTAGAGCTCAGGAGAAAAATTAGGATTGAATAGATTTCAGAGTCATCAACATAGACTTGATGATTGAAATCATGAAAATCCTGTGATTCTGGGTAAGTCAAGCAGTTACTGCAAAGAATTCTAAGCTTAGACTCAGAAAGACAAGTTCAAATTCAGCCCCAGACATTTCTTGTTTTTATTTTTTTTAAAGATTTTATTTATTTTGAGTTTTACAATTTCCCCCTAATCTTACTTCCTTCCCCTCACCCCCCACAAAAGGCAATTTGCCAGTCTTTACATTGTTTCCATGTTATACATTGATCTAAATTGAATGTGATGAGAGAGAAATCATATCCTTAAGGAAGAAACATAAAGTATAAGAGATAGCAAGATCAGACAATAAGGTATCAGTTGTTTTTTTTTATAAATTTAAGTTAATAGTCCTTGGTCTTTGTTCAAACTCCACAGATACAGATGGTATTCTCCATCACAGATAGCCCCAAATTGTCCCTGGTTGTTGCACTGATGGAATGAGCAAGTCCATCAAAGTTGAACATCACTCCCATGTTGCTGTTAGGGTGTACAGTGTTTTTCTGGTTCTGCTCATCTCACTCAGCATCAGTTCATGCAAATCCCTCCAGGCTTCCCTGAATTCCCATCCCTCCTGGTTTCTAATAGAACAATAGTGTTCCATGACATACATATACCACAGTTTGCTAAGCCATTCCCCAAATGAAGGACATTTACTTGATTTCCAATTCTTTGCCACCACAAACAGGGCTGCTATGAATATTTTTGTACAGGTGATGTTTTTCACCCTTTTTCATGATCTCTTTGGGGCATAGACCTAGTAGTAGTATTGCTGTATGAAAGGGTATGCACATTTTTGTTGCCCTTTGGACATAATTCCAAATTTCTCTCCAGAAAGGTTGGATGAGTTCACAGCTCCACCAACAATGTAATAGTATCAGATGTTTCTTAACTCTTTAATCCTTGGCAAGTCACTTAGCAGCTGTCTGCCTCAGTTTCCTCAGTCAATGAAGATAATAATTAGATAATAACAACCCCTACATTCTAGGGTTGTTGTGAGCATCAAGTAAAATATTTGGAAAGTACTTTGCAAACCTCAAGGAGCTATATAAATGCCCCCACATTTGAGCCCCACAACAACCCTATGGTTTAGGTAATACAGTAATATGTTTATTATACAGATGAGGAAATTGAGACTCAGGCAGGTGAAACCCATGTTCACATCGATAACAAAAATGCAAGGCAGGATTTGAATCAGGTCTTCCTAGCTCTTTTCTTTTCTTGTCCTTTTTTTTGTAGGCAATAAAGGTGATTACCCAAGGTGATACAGCCAAGAAGCATCTGAGACTGGATTTGAACACAGGTCCTCTTAGCTCCAGGTCTGGTCCTCTAACTACTGTGCCACTTCATTACACTACTTTTCAATGGAGATAAGCTTTTTCTATCTCTATTGCTTGAAACCCAATCTAGAGATCAACTGCTATTTCCTTTTTTCCCGTCTTGATCTCTGTTTGATGGGTAGGTATTATGGAGATAGGTACCCTAGAAATATCCCAAATACAAGAAATTCCAAGTACAATATCTCATAGCAGAGGTTCAGACTTGTGGTCTGAACCCAACTCTCCCAGGGTGCTCTCTCTGAGCCAATTCAGTGTCAAGATCTTAAAATCTTCTCCAAGGGAGCTCCTTTCCAAAATTGCCTTTCAGAGGCAATACCCTGGGCCATCGTAGATTATACCAATATTTCTTACTTAATCCTTATCACCCAGTGGCACCCGAGAGGAGAGAGCCATAACTAGGGTGGGGTTATCAGGACTTTGCCCAAAGGGCCCTAATAGTATTGCCAGGCCTGCAGCATAACGAAACAACTGAATTTAGCACCTACTTTACAAGAACAATTAATCAAGAACAATTTTGAAAGACTTGAGATCTCTGATCAATACAGTGACCAAATAGGATTCTAAGAGGACCCACTTCCTGCCAGAGAGATAAGAGATTCAATATACAGAATGAGACATTTTGAGACAAGGATGATGCTAGAATTTGGTTTGTCTGATTTATGTATTGTTAATAAAGGAGTTTTCCCTCCCCTGCTGCTACCGCAGTGAAAGGTGGGGAGTAAGAGAGAGAGAGAAAATAAATCCTTGTTACTTGAAAAAATAAAATTTAATTTTACAAAAATGCTTATGTGAGAGAGAATAAAAGCAATTAACTGGGGGGAAAAGAATAATAAATGAAAATAGGAAGCTAACAAATGTTACTCTTCCTCTTTCCCCAAGGTATCCCCTGGACTTTTTTCTCTTCTACCTCTTTTACTTGGTGATCTCATCAATTCCCTTGCATTCAGCTATCATCTCTATGTTCTTAATTGTTGCTGTTATTCATCCCTCATTTTCAGTCCAATTCATCTAGCAGTGGATAGGTCTTGGAATTAAGAAGGCTCATCATCTTGAGTCCAAATTCTGTCTCAGATACTTAATGATTAAGACCCTGGGCAAATTGCTTCTCTGTGTTTGCCTCAGTTTCCTTATCTATAAAATGAGCTGAAGAAAGAAATGACAAACCACTCCATATCTTTGCCAAGAAAAACCCTAAAATGAGGTCACAGACATCCCAGAATAATAAAATGTTTTTCTCAGATTCTAGTCAAGGATCAGCAACAGTTTAATGAACAACCTGAATTGGATCTCCCATAGACATCTTTTTTTTTTAGGTTTTTCCAAGGCAAATGGGGTTAAGTGGCTTGCCCAAGGCCACACAGCTAGGTAATTATTAAGTGTCTGAGACCAGATTTGAACTCAGATCCTCCTGACTCTAGGGCCAGTGCTCTATCCATTGTGCCACCTAACCACCCCTCCCATAGACATCTTAAACTCCACATATTCACAACAGGATTCTCTATGTTTCGCCCTAGATCTTCCTCTCTTCCCAAATACCCTGTTACTCTTGAAGCCACTTCTATCCTCCCAGTCCCTATGTTCATAATCTTGGTGTGATGTCAGAGCACTCTCTCATTCCATCCCCCCATATCCAAACTGTTAACAAGTTCTGTTATTTCACCTTTCACATTTCTCCTTGTCCTCAAGAAGTTTATGGCCTAATACGAGTGAATAATACACAACCACAGATAACTGTAATACACAATATTATATCTTTCCATGGATCAACATAAATTATATAAAAATATCATTTTAATAGACTTTTATTAATCTTTTGCTTTCATATTGCCTAAATTCCCCCCCTCCCTAAAGATCCATCCCTTGTGAAAAAGAGAAAAAGAAAAATCAATAAAATTGATGAATAATTTGAAAAAATCTGGCATTATGTGTGATGTTCTAAAAAGCAATGAAGCAAAGTGTCCTTATAACTCTTCTTTGGAGACCAAGCTTATTCTCTGTAATTTTGCAACATTCGTTTTAGATTATTTCATGGTTGGTCTTTCCATGTACATTGTTTTCATGACTGTGTCTGTCATTCTTCTGGCATGTAAGTCTTTTTCCATTTTTCTGTATTGTGTTCATTATTTCTTAGATCACAGAAATATTCCACAGTTATTATCAGTTGATAAATATCAACAAATCTTTGCTACCCCCCCCCCCCAAAAAAATGCTACTATGAACATTTTGGTGCTTTCTTTTCACCAGTGTCCAATTTGGATTTTTTATGCCTGCCATTTCTGATTCTGTTATCTTACTATACCACAGTATTATAGCTTTAGGCAAATTACTCGATCCCCCTGGGCCTCCATTTCCTCAAATCTATAAAATGTAGATGTTCTCTGAGGATGGGATTTCAGCTCTAGATAGAATCTAGGTGGCATCCGAAGTTTTTTCCATTCTGAACTTAAAATCCTGCCCAGATCTGGCATTCTGTGCTCTAAGAATAATTCCCATTCAGACATTCTCTGACATCACAAGCTTCCTTAGCTCTTCCCCTATTGTGGAGACGTTGGGTTATTTCCAGTTTCTTGCTATTCATAGCTTTTCAGTGAATATCTTTATTCCAATTACTTTTCCCTGTAGGATATTTTTGGGGTATATTCCCCAAAGCGGAGGATTTGGTCAAAGGCTATAAGAATAGCTTTATAACTCTCATTACATATTGCCAGATGGCTCTTCAGAAAGATAGAAATGTCTTAGCCAAGCCCCATCCCCCAGCAACATCAGAATGGACACATTCCCTTCCCTGCAACCTCTTTAATATGGGGCTTTAAATTTTTGATTTAAATATTTGATAGACACATAAAATTGTCTTAGATCATTTTGGTCTTATCAACAGCAACCAATCAACAATATTTAATAAGTACTATGTGTCCAGCCTCATTGATAAGAGTACAAAGACAAAAATGTAACAACCCCCTGCCCTCGAGGAGTTTCCATTCTATTGGAGGTAATAGCATGATCTTACTCTCCCTCTCTCCTCAGATACAATCCATTGCAAATCTTATTCTTTCTAGATTCACAATTTTTCTAGTTGTCTTCTTCTTTCTTTAACTGCACAGATCCAGTGCTGGTTCAGACCCTCATCCCTTTTCACCTTGGCCTTTGGAATCTCTTTTCTGATCTCTGGACCTCAAGGCTCTTCCCATTCCAAGCTTATCCTTAGTCTACTCCAACTTTCAAAGTGAGCTCCCCTAAAGGCCAGGCCTGCCAGTGGCCTACACCAACCCCCAACACCGTCTTCATTCAATCCACTCTAGTGGCTCCCAGTTAGATCTAGGATCTGGATGGCATTTGAAGCCCTTCCGATCCTGGCTCCATCCTTTTTACACTATTGCTATTCCTTATACATCGCATTCCCTTTTCCAGGCCTTTGACTTGACTGTTCCTCACACCTGGAATGCTCTCTCCCCAACCCCCATTTTCACTTCCTGGAATCTATGGTTCCCTTAAGCTCAATTATCACCTTCTGCAAGTAAACTTTACTGTTCTTCCAGCTACCAGAGATTTCCCTTCCAAAGTTTCTGCTTAAGTGTGTTGGGGTTTGAAGTACATTTATATACACACAGATAAACATATATATAAACTATAAATATAAACTATATATATCCACATATATAAACTACATATAACTATATACAAAAACTATATATAACTATATATAAAATATATAAACTATTTATATATAAACATATATAAACTATATAAACATATATAAACTATATATATTAACTATATATAAAACTATATATAAACTATATAACTATATAGTAACTATATATAAACATATATATTAACTATATAAAAACTATATATATAAAATGTATAAACTATATATATAAATGTATATAAACACAAGTATAAACTATATATAAATGTACCTATAAGTAGCATATAATATATAACACAAAGTATATAATATTTACATATATTTACAATATATTTTTACACCTATATGTCTATATAATATATCTGTATAGTATATATTTGTATATATATACATTTGTATACAATATATCCATACTTTGGATACTGTGTGTGTGTCTGTGTGTGTGTGTGTGTGTGTGTGTGTGTGTGTGTGTGTCTGTGTGTGTGTGTGTGTGTGTGTGTGTGTGTGTGTGTGTTAGATCTGTGTGTAGATGTCATCTCCCCATTAGAATGTCAGCTCCTTGAGGGGAAGGTTAATTTTGCTTTTGCTTTGGATCTAAAGCACAGCACCTCCCCAGAATAAGTGTCTAATAAGTGCCTGCTTCACAGGAAAACAGGATATTTCGAAAGTAATATGTAGTGACTAATACGGAAATATGTTTAACATGATTATACATGTATAAGCTCTATCAGATTACTTGCTGTCTTGGAGGGGAGAGAAGGGAGGAAGCAAGAAAAATTTGAAACTCAAAATCTTACAAAAATGAATGTTGAAAACTATCTTTACATATAATTGAAAAAAAAACACTATTGGGGGAAAAAAAGAAAAAAGTAAAATGTGGAATTGGGGGCAGCTAGATTTAGGATAGAGCACAAACCTGGAGTTAGGAAGACCTGAATTTGAATCTGACCTCAGACACTAGCTGTGTGACCCTATTTGCCTCAGTTTCCTCATTTGTAAAATGAGCTGGAGAAGGAAATGGTAACTCACTCCAGTTTCTCTGCCAGGAAAACCTCAAATAGGGGCAGGAAAAAGTGGACATGACTGAACACCAACAATGTGGATTTTAATATATACCTTTTTAAAAATCAAATATGACGGGGCAGCTAGGTGGTACAGTGGATAGAGCGCCAGCCCTGGAGTCAGGAGTCCCTGGGTTCAAATACAGCCTCAGACATTTAATAATTACCTAGCTATGTGGCCTTGGGCAAGTCACTTAACCCCATTTGCCTTGCAAAAACATAAAAAAAAATCAAATATGAAAGAAACTCAGTTTCATAGAAAATCATCCTTTGGCATCCATATACACTGTGTATATGGACATACTCTTTTTGGGGCTGGTTAAGTTCAGCATTTAAAAAAATTTTAAACTAAAAAACAATAAATGTTTGCTTGCTTTGTTATATACATTCAAGTAAATGTGGGCAAAATAAATGTAAAAGTTAATGGGGTGGGGAGAACACTAGCAGGCATCTGGGAAGCCCTTCACTTATTTTGAATCCCAATTGTTTTTCCCTTTCAAACCTCTCCAAGTCTCTCTCCTCCTATAAATAACCCCTCCAGAAATGCCTCCCAGGCTCTCTCTGTTCCAGCTCCCCTGGCAACATTTTTTGGTCTCAAAGACCATAAGGCTGGAACCCAGGAGGCCTTAGGAATTTCTAGCACCCAACCCAGGGGAAAATCATTGTCTTCACCCCCAGATATATCCTCCCTCCTACTGCACCTCCCAGCCCTTCCTCTTTTGACCTGGCTCTCTTTTCCCTCTGGGGTGGGGGGCGTAGATGACACTTGTCCATGACAAGTCCTGGCCCTGCCTCTGAATTCTGTGTTCACTTGATACCACATGCCTCTTAGCTTGTCTTCACTCGGTTATCACCTAGCCTAAGATAGACTTTGAGCTTCTCTAATCTTTCCCCATAACCCAAGTTAGTCCCCACACCATCCTCTGCCCTCAGCTCCTTAATCAAATTAAGAGAATGAAGAGGATTTAGATATAGTCACTAAATATGTTTCTGGATGGGTGACAGAGAAGAGAAGGGTATGTGAATAGGGAAGGGGGTGAGATTCGTGTTCAAATGTGGTCTTTAAAGAGCCTTCTTCCTTTAGAAAAAGTCTTTGAAGCCCTTAAATAATTTACTCTTGGAGAGGGCCGTAGCTATATCAAAGAATTCTCCATCTATGTTATCTCATTAGCTGAGGCACCCAGGGGGCAGAGTACCCACTCCCCACAGAAATCCATCATGGGGAACCATTCCTACTGGGTTTAATGTGTCTCCCAGGACTCTCTGGGCTGGGCAGTAACTGCTGTGTGAGCCCAGTACAATTGGAGGGGACCATTCATGCCTCTGGGAGTGAAGCTAGGATGGGCTATGTTTGGCACAATTTCCCTTTTTTGTTATTGCTGTTGTTCACCCAGAAGTTTTAAGGGAAATTATTACTGAGAAGAATTATCTCTCTAATACCTTCAGGCCCCTTCCTCATTAAAGTCAGTGAAGCAAAGAGTGAGTTCAGGCTCAGTTTTTGGAAGGAAGCTTCCATCTTGCAACTCAAGCCATTGAGGCAGAAAGCTGATAAGCCCATGTTATGTCCATGGTGTTCTTTGGGATCAGACAATTCTATTTCTTTCTCACATCCTGGTACAGGGGTTCTCAGCCGGGAGTTCAGGGACAAACATCAGGAGTCCTTGAACTTGGATGGAAAAAATGACATCTTTATTGTTGTACAGTCACGTCCAACTCTTCATGACCCATTGTGGAGTTTTCTTGCCAAATCTCCTATTCGTTATACAGATGAGGAAACTGAGGCAAACAGAGTTAAGTAACTTAACTAGGATCACACAGTTAGTAAGTATCTGAGGCCAGATTTGATTCCAGCCCCTCCATTGAGTCACCTAGCTGCCAATAGCATCTTTATTTCACTATAATTGATTTCCCTTGTCATCCTCTATATTTTATTTTGGACATTGAAAACCATAGTTTCACTAGACTGCCCAAGGGGTTCTTAACAAGAAAAAGATGGAGAACCCCTTACAAATGTTTCCCTTGAAGAAGTCTAGCCTTTGTGTCATCAAAAGTGTTTAATGAATGATTGTTGACTGAATGGGGTGCACTGTTTATTGAGTTACTATATGAGAAAAAGAATGGAACTCCCCTGGGAAGGACTGGTGGAGTGAACAGGCCTTCTGGCATCAAGGCAGCTATTTCCTGAATGACATTGTGATTTCTTCCTTAAGTTAGAGGCTCCATGTTTGAGTTGCTTTATTCCAGGGAAACCAGAAGACCTAAAACTATCTCTGAGAGCCTACAATCCTAGGGAATCCACTCAGGGTTGGGGACCAAGGCCAGGCAGAGTGAAGAGAGGAAAGGGGGCCAGAATCCTTCATCGTACCTCAACCTGGCCATGGGACCTGAGATAAGAGAGAGAAGCCCCAAGCTGGGCTCTGAGTAGAAATCCTTTTCATTGTCATCTTAGCTCCTGGTAGGGGCCAAAGAGAGACCTGGGGGTGAAATACCAAGGTAAATTCAGAACAGTCCATGGAAACTTTATGTCCTGGATATTGTCAACACTGAAGTCAATGAGAAATTAAAACAGGACCATGAAGTGCTTACACCCTATCTCCCAGGGTTGTTGTGGGCAAAGAGCTCTCATACCTTATAGGGTCATTGAAAGGCAAGTGGTGGTGGCTATTATGTTCACCATGTATAATTAATAGATTATATAAAAAGTATGAAGCACAGCTCCTGCCTCCCGGAAGAGTTTGAAATCTAGTTGGAGAAACTCCTCTCGTCTCCCAGGTTCGTAACCCTGGTGATGTTCTCTACTCGTCATTCTCCCTCACCTCACATAGCCAGGTCATGGCTGACAACTGTTGCTTCTACTCCATGACATCTCTCATCTAGATCCCTTCTCACCACTCATGTGGACATCTCCCTGTTTCAGACCTTTATCATCTCCCAGCTGAAATAGTGCAGCAGTCTCCAAGTTAGCTCAAGTGTCTCTCTACTCCAAGTCATCCTTTAAATCAACAAGTCAACAAGCCTATTCTATATAACTGGCAACATGTTAAATGCTGAGGATGCAAAAAATGCTAGACATATATGCACATATACATATGTGCACACACATAAACATACAGACACACATGTAGGTATCCAAGTGATTTTCCTTATTTGTTGATCTGGCCATGTCACTCCTCTACCCAATAAATTTCAACGATTCCCTACTGTCTTGGGGGAAAATATAAACCTTCCTGTTTGATACTTTACAGTTTTGTCCTTCATCACTGAACCTCAGTCTCTATTTTCCATTTCATTATATATATTTTCCTTCCTGCATGCTGCAGTCCAGACAAACTGTCCTTTCTGTTCTTTATACAACATTCCATCTCTCATCTCCAGACCTATGTGCTGGCCATTCCCCATACCTGGAAGGCATTCCTTCCTCGCTTCTACTTAGAAGACTCATTTCCTTGCAGAAGCAATTGATGTATATTATCTATGAAGTCTTTCCTCACCCCCCCAGTTGCAAATGTCCTCTCTCCATAACTACATGATGTTTCATCAATCATTTATTGATTTTGTATTTGTCCTATAGTGTCATCAATTGTTTATGTTATCTGACTTTAATAGAATTTCAGCTCCTCGAGGTCAGGAATAGTTTCATTCTTTGTTGTTTCCTCAGCATCTAGCACCAGGTTTGATACGCACATAGGTGTTTAAAGCTTGCTTGTTGGTTGATTGTGTGACAAGAAACAAAAAATAAAAATATACTTATTTTAATTTGTTTCTGGATGTATAATCTCACTGATGTGGACTGGGCTTTCATTGGGAGAGATCACAATTCATCCACAGCTGTTCATTCCTATCTGCGTCTCCTGTCCTTCCTCCTGAGAGAATCTCCCCAAAGTGTTGGAAGACTTCACTGAGTATCCCCATATTTCATGGGTCCTGGGGCCCCACTGGAGTCTTCCATCTGTTAGCTTTCAATCTTTCCACTTGCCTGGCCCAGCTCCTTCTGCAATCAGCCATTTCCTTAATGAGATCTTTTAGGTCACTTAATTGGGTTCAAGTTATTATTGGAAATACAGCCTGCTCATACTCATCATGTTTCTCTCCATTGCCCCTTGGGTGACCTGAGGTTCAGATTCTTCAGAGATCATGGTGTTCCAGGGCGTCCCATAGGAGAAAGTGGTATCTAATTAAACCCTAATTTGAGCAGCATATATTTGAAGTTCAAGACATCTATAGGGACAGTTTGTTGGCACAGTAGATACAGTACCAGACTTGGCTTTAGGAGGACCCGAATTAAAATCTAGCCTTACTAGGTGTGTGACTCTGGAAAAGTCACTTATTGTATGATTGTCAAAGAGAGACAGTGACAGAGACAGAGGCAATGAGAATTAGTTATTCCTAGAGATGACTTCATAGAGGAAGGAGGATCTGAGATGATTCTCAGAAGGATGGATGAATGATTGTATGTATGTATGTAAGTATGTATGTATGTATGTAAGTATGGATGAATGAATGGATGGATGGATGGATGGATGGATGGATGGATGGATGGATGAATACAAATTGAAGGGAAAGATGGTCCCTGACTTCATTGATTTCACCTTCTAAAGGGGGAAAAAACAACCATGTGGGTTGAAGAGGTAATTATTAGTAGAAAGAGCAGTTAATATTCTCCTTCTGCAGTTCCTGATGATTAGAATACCTGGCTTCTTTCCACAGTCAAAGCAAGTCAGCTAGTGTATATTGAGTGGGTCAGTCATTGTGCTAGGCTTAGAGGATACAAAAGAAGACAAAAGACAGACCCTGATCTTGAGGAGCTCATAGTCAAATGGCAGAGACATCTGGCAAACAACAAAGTGTGTACATATGTTTACTAGTCTCTGTTCTTCTTCTGCCTTTCTTGTTGCCCCATCCCCCGACTGCACTATTGCTCTCCTCTTTAAGTTTACCTTATCTCTCTTCTGTATGTGTCTTATATGTACCTAGTTATCAACAAGATGTCTCTACCATTAAATTGATTGATCCTTGAAGGCAGGAACGCTTTTTGCCCTTCTTTGTGTCCCCAGTGTTTAGCATGATCCTTTATACAGAAATATTTATATAGTAATATAGTAAATATTTAATAAAAGTTTGTTGATTGATTGATTAGAAAATAATTTAAAAGAGTGGAATTGGTCTGGATAGCTGAGTCAAATGCCACAAGTCTGAGGGAAGTAGCAAACTGAGGAAAGTCCATTGGATTTGCCCAGAAGGCCCTGAAGTAGAAATGCCAGATTTAAAAATCAGAAGACTTAAATAATATTCCAGCTCTGCTGCTTATTACCTTGGTGACCTTAGACCTTAATTGCAGCATCAATGAAATGAATCATTTCTCTGACACCTCCATTTGCACAAGTAGGTCAGGTTTTCCAGAGGAAATCTGCTACTTGCTCTATTAGGGTTTGGGGGTGATTTTCTTTCTTTCTTTCTTTCTTTCTTTCTTTCTTTCTTTCTTTCTTTCTTTCTTTCTTTCTTTCTTTCTTTCTTTCTTTTTTAGTTTTTACAAGGCAATGGGGTTAAGTGGCTTGCCCAAGGCCACACAGCTAGGTCATTATTAAGTGTCTGAGGCTGGATTTGAACTCAGGTTCTCCTGACTCCAGGGCCAGTGCTCTATCCACTGCGCCACCTAGCCACCCCAGGGGTGATTTTCTAATGCTGCAGTTTGACCACCCCCACCCACCATCCGTGTATTGTTCCTTTGATTACTGAATGACATTAATTAATCATTAAGCCTTAATTCATTTTAAAACCTTAGATGTACTATACTGTTCTGTTAGATTCCTTGTAGATGCTTGAAGGTGCCCTTCCTTGACGTGTCTACTTTGCCCATCAAAAATTTGATGTCATGCATCCTAGGACTTGACAGAGACTGGGATGCCAATGGAGAGTTCAAAGTACTCCCAAGTTCTAAAATTTACAAGATTTTCTGGTCAAGATGAATATAAGAGAGAGTTTACCTGAAACTAGAACTCTTCACTTCCTATTTTCCCCCACCCCAAACTGATAGTTCCTTCTCAGAGATGCCCACTGGGATGGTTTCCTGTCAGACACTTGCATGATCATTCCAAATTAGTTCAGTGGTTCTATGTAAGCCCCACAGAGTTTGACCAATCCAAATGGACTTCCTGTCTCCTGTCACATCTCTTGAAATACACTTAGTTGCAATGCCTTTGAATGCTGATTCAACAGATATCTTTCCTTACTAGAAGTATTTTCATGTGTTGACAGGATCAGGGCTATGTAAGAATGGGGCAGCTAGGCAACATTGGATAGAGAGCACTGGGCTTAGAATCAGGAAGACTCACCTTCATTAGTTCAGATTCTGCCTCAGACACTCACCCTGATTATACAAACCCTGTTTGCTTCAGTTCCTCATTTGTAAAATGAACTGGAGAAGGAAATGGCAAACCACTCCAGTATGTCTGCCAAGAAAACCCTAAATGGGGTCACGGAGAGTCAGACATGACTGAACAACAGGAATGGGACAATTCATCTACTGACTGGATTTCCATCTTTACATTTAAAATGATGATGGCATAAGGAAGATGATGTATATGACAAGCAAGTGAATTGGATTTGAGTAAGGGAGGTTATACAAAGTCACAGCTAAACTTGCTCCTTCAGAACCATCTGGATCCTGAAACAAGACAACTGGAGATGATCCCAGATGTGAGACAATCAGGGTTAAGTGACTTGCCCAAGGTCATGCAGCCAGTAATGTCAAGTGTCTGAGTTCAGATTTGAACTCAAATCCTCCTGATTCCAGAGCTAATAGTCAGCAATTCTAGAATGTTTTAAGTTTTGTAAAGTGCTTTACGGTATTTATCTCATCTGATCTTCATAACAACTGGATGAGCTAGCTGCTTTTTAAAAATTTAATATTTTATTTTCCTCAATTACAGGTAAAAAAACAATTTTTAGCATTCATTAAAAAAAATTTTGAATTCTAAATTCTCTTCCTTCTTCTGTTCCTTTCCCTCCTCATTGGTCTGTTATACATGTGCAGTTATGCAAAACATATTTCCATGTGTTGTGTTGTGAAAAAAAAACACAAACCATGAAAAGCAAGAAAAATAAAAAATAAAGAAAAGGTATCCTTTGATCTGCATTCAGATTCCACCAGTTATTTTCCTGGAGCTGGATAGCATTTTCCATCACAAGTCCTTTAGAATTGTCTTGGATCATTGCATTGCTGAAAACAGCTAAGCCATTCACAGTTGGTTATCTTATGAGATTGCTGTTACAAAGTCCTCAGTGTATGTAATAGTCTCCTGGTTGGGCTAATTTCATTTTGCATCAATTCATGTAAGTCTTTCCAGATTTTTCTGAGAGCATCCTGTTCATCATTCCTTATAATACAATAGTAGCCCATCACAATTATATACAACAATTTGTTCAGTCAATTCCCAATTGATGGATACCTCCTCTATTTCCAATTCTTTGCCAACTCAAAATTATAAACATTTTTTTGTGTGTATATATATATATATATATATATATATATATATATATATATCCCTTTCCCTTTTCTTTATCTCTTTGGTATATAAACCTAGTAGTGGTATTGCTGGGTCAAAGAATATGTACACTTTTATAGCTCTTTGGGCATAGCTTCAAATGGAATGGTTGAATCAGTATACAATTTCGCCAGCACTGCATTAGGGTCTCAATTTTCCCACATCCCCCCATCATTTGTCATTTTCCTTTTCCATCATATTAACCAATCTGATAGGTGTGAGGTAGTACCTCAGAGTTGTTTTTAATTTGTATTTGTTCATACGACTATAGAAAACTTTGATTAATTTTTCTGAAAACTGCCTTTTCATATCCTTTGACCATTTTTATCCATTGAAGAATGGCTCTTATTTATTATAAATTTGACTCAGTCTTCTATATATTTGAGAAATGAGATCTTTATCAGAGAAACCTTTCTGTAGATTTTTTTTTCCACAGGCTACGTATTTTCCTCCATTCTATTCCACCCCCCCGCCGTATTTCCTTACTCACACTCTCTTTCTCCCCTTTCACCCTGTCCATTCTCAAAAGTGTCTTTCTTCTTTATTTTATTTTTTATTTTAGGCAATGGGGTTAAGTGTGACTTGCCCAAGGTCACACATCTAGGCATTTAAGTGTCTGAGGTCAGATTTGAACTAAGGTCCTCCTGATTTCAGAGCTGGTGCTCTATCCACTGCACCATTTAGCTGCCCCCATTTTAATTTATTTTTTATTTTATTTTTTATTTAAGTGTTTTGTTTCTGACTTTTACTTCCTCCAATTTTCTCTCCCTTCTATCACCCTCTTCTTTTATGCCTTTCACTTGGCAGGAAATATTATTAACCTCATTTTGCAGATGAGGAAACTGGGGAAATGGAGGCAAAGTGATGGAGGCACAGGATCACAAAGCAAATATGTGTGAGGCAGAATTCAAACTCAGATCTTTTTTCTGACTCAAGTCTAGAAATCGATGATACACTCATAATCCTAGGAGTTAGGGGATCAAACTAGATGGTCTCTGGTCCCAATCTGCCCTGAACAAAATGTTCTATGTCTTTGGTGCCCTTTAATATAATAGTTTCAGTAGAGCAGTGATAATAGTATAAAATTCTATATGATAAAAAAAATAATTAAATGAAAAATGAAACTAATAGGTCGAGAGGAATGTTATGACAAATATCATAAATGAAAAGTTGATATCCAAAATGCTTAAGATTACAAATGGAAGGAATGCCCAGGTTTTAAAACATATTGCCATTATCAATAGAATTATCTGATACCAAGCAAAAAAAAAGAGAACTTCGAAGTGAGGAGATAAAGGACACACTTGGGTAGAAGGAGTCACCCTCTGTGCTGCGAAGAGGGGGACCTAAATTCTACCCCAGTCTCAGACACTCACTAGGTAGGTAACCTTGGATAAGTCATTTAACCTCTCTCATGACATATATTCCATAAAGCACCACATGAACATGTACTACCTTTATTATTCCATTTTTTCCTCTGTAAAATGAGAACTCAGTGACATTTCTAGTTTCTTTAAGTTTTAAAACCCTCAGGGCGGCTAAGGTGGCGTAATGGATAAAGCACTGGCCCTGGAGTCAGGAGTACCTGGGTTCAAATCCGGTCTCAGACACTGAATAATTACCTAGCCGTGTGGCCTTGGGCAAGCCACTTAACCCCATTTGCCTTGCAAAAACCTAAAAAAAAATTTTTTTTAAAACTCTGATCTGATATTAGGGACAAGAGAAGATGTGGGGGCTAGAGCTGGACAAAACCTTAGAGCTATCTGAGGCTATCCCTTATTTCAACCAATCAATATTTATTAAGTATCTACTATGCTCTAGGCATTGTGCTAAGGGCTAGGGCTGAAAAAAAGAAAGTCCCACCCTTAAGGAGTTTACAGTGTAAAGGAGAAATACAACACACAGGAGGAAGCTGAATAGGTTCAGCATAGGGAAGAAGGAAGGAGAGGTTAATTAGGTATTGTGGTAGAAAAGTCAGGGATGTCCCAAAATACCAGGGAAGAAATTAGGAGATGCTCTAAAATGACCTTCCCCCTTACATGGAGGATTGAAAGTTCATGGCCCCACAGGGACATAGGGTGATGATGAGGTGGAGCACCCAGGCTGAAGAGACCTAGGTAGGATGATGAGATTTTCCCAGGATGATGAGGTTTTCCCAGGATAATGAGTTTCCTGGGGCACTGTGGAGAAGTCAGTTCAAGAAGCCTCAAAGTAAGTATAGCCAGGTGAGATGCAGGGGGAGTACCTGACTACATTAAAATAAATTTCATGCAATAAAACATAATTTAAAGTAACAAGTTGGAACAAATATGATGGATGAAGAGGGTAGTTAGGTGGTACAGTAGATAGAGCACTGGGCCAGGAGTCAGAAAGACTCATCATCTTCATGAGTTCAGATCTAGCCTCAGACTTTTACTTACCCTAGACAAGTCATTTAATTCTGTTTGCCTCAGTTCTTCATCTGGAAAATGAGTGGAGAAGGAAACCCCAGATAGGGTCATGTAGAGTTGGACATAACTGAAAATAACAAATAACAATATAACAGATAAAGCATCTAAAATGAAGTAATAATTAAAAAATTTGTCATGGATAAATTGATCAAGACATCAGGTCAGAAAGCTTTCAAGACAGAAGCTCAAAGTATTAAGAAATACTTGAAAAAAAATCAATTCCAATGAATTAAAACTACTAAGGAGCACTACTTCATCAAATTGACAAAAATAATTCAAAGCAACAAAGTTCAATGCTCAATTTCTCCAATATAGATGTGTAGAAATAGGGAAAGTCATTCATTGCTAGTGGAATTACAAATCCTTTTGGAGAGTATCCATGGACAAGAGATGGTGGTCTGGTCTTTGTCTCTCCCTGTGAAGATGCTAATGAACATGTTCCAGGAGAATTGTGATGACATGTAAGGGAAGTATCTTGGGGACATTGTAGAGTATTTGTAAACATTCCCTAACTAGTTCTGGTGGAACTAGTAAAAACTAACTAGTAAAAGGGAGGCATGTGTAGTATATGATGCTTTGAGCCTTCTCCCAGAACCAGGCTGCTATAGCTCTCCTTAGGGTATTTCTTCTCTACTGACATAGGCTCAATTCCCTGCTAGTCATATCCCTTCTAAACCAGTGACTAGTGACTAATATCCATTTACCCACTTAACATCACTTTGTTTTTTAAAAAAGGGATATTTACTTCAAACATATACCAGGGGAAAATGTAGAAACATTTTCTCTAATAATTCTGAGACATATTCTCACCTGGGTCTTTGAGGTTATAGACTCAGAACATAGCATTAACCCCATCATGTTCACATATAGCTAACACATGATTGTCAGTGAGCTCCTCCTCTGGGATAGGGTCCTCAATGACATGCCTGACGATCAGTCCATCAATACTACAATGGCTATGGACCCCAGATCCTAGAACATCAGGATGCCAGGGTCTTGAATTCAACAGACTATTCCTGTCTCTTTGTTACTGGTAAACTAATCTAGGAACTGATTTCTTTCTTCCTTCTTCATTTCTGTTTAATAATTAGGTGTTATGGAGATAGGTGTCCTAGGTACAAGAAAATATAACCTATGATCCAAACTCAACTCTCCCAGGGAGAGAACACTCCCTAAACCAATTCATTGTCAAGGTAAATCTACAGGGGAGCCTATTTCCAAAAGTACCTTTATAGAGACTGCACTGTGACATTTTAATTTTAGAAAGCCCTGTACAAATATATCATACTTAATCCTTATCACAGTTGTACCCCAGGAGAGAAAGCCATAATGAGAGCAGGGTGATCAGAACTTTGCCCAAAGGGCCCTGAAATCTGCTTTGAAAACATTTCCAGCCCTTTAGCCAAATAGAAATAATTATGTGTAGTACCTAGTTAAATGATACCTTAACTAAGAACAATTTTGAAAGACTTTAGAATTCTGTTCAGCACAACAGTTATCTAGGATTCCAGAGGAACAGTGATGAAGAATTGATGCCCATCTCCTCACTAAAGGGGCATTATATTAATTATGCAAGATTTAGACACACATTTGGGGACTTGGCCAATGTGATCATTTGTTTTGCTTGACCATACATAGGTGTTATAAATGTTTTGTTATCCTTTGGAAGGGGAGGGGGAGGGGAGGGAAAGAAAATAAATTCTTATTAATTGAAAAATAAAATGTAATAAAATATCATTTTAGGTGAAGAGGAGAATAAAAGTAGTTCACTGGAAAAAAGAAATTAAAATAAGAAATTGTCAAATGATAAACTTCCTCCTTCCTCTAAGGTGTTCTCCAAGACTCTGTCCTGGGCCCTCTTCTCTTCTTCTTCTGAATTCTTAATTGGTGGTCTCATCAGCTCCCATTGATTCAATAAACATCTCTGTGCTAATAATTCTCAGATCTATTTCTCAAGCCCTAATTTCCAGTGCTCCATTCCCACAATTCTAACTTTTGGATATAATAGATTATAGTCATCTCAAAATCAACTTTCCAAAAGAGAACTCATTTTCTTACCCTTCTCTCCTACTTTCTTATTATTGCCTAGGACACCTACATTTGAAACCTCATTGTCATCCTTACCTCTTCACTCCTTTTTTGTTTGATGGTTTGTTTATTCTTCATTCTCAAAAAGCACCATGATATCAGGGATGTGATACCATGGGCCTTGCAAGTAAATTGAATTCAAGTGAGTAGGTGCTTTGCAAATTGTCAACCTCACTTTCCTCCTCCAAAGTCATTTGGATCTGGTGGCCAAATATGGATTGGGATGACTGGAGATGACCCTGGATACAGTGGGAGACCTTGGTCTTTTTAAGCTAAGGTCTTTTCCAGATTTCTGTTTTGACTGAGACAATGCCCTTTTCATGATTAAAGCAGGTGAGAAAGAAATGACTCAAAGAATGGCCTCTTGCATAGTCCAAAAAAAACAACTGAAAATTAAAATAAATCAACCTGGGAGAGGAAGACCTTTAGGATTTCCTGCTAAAACATAAACAATTGCTACTTGCATTCATTCTGAACCAATCAAGGCTGAAAGAAAGAAAGCAGGAAATAAATAAAAACAAAGAAATAGAAACAAATGAAGAGAGAAAGAAGAAGGAAGGAAGGAAGGAAGGAAGGAAGGAAGGAAGGAAGGAAGGAAGGAAGGAAGGAAGGAAGGAAGGAAGGGAGGTAGAAGAAAGCTGTGTTAACTTGGATTTGAGTGAAGGGGGGCTGTACTAAGTCCCCAGCCTCACTTTCTCCTCCAGAGTCATCTGGGACCAGTGGCCAGATATGAATCAAGATGACTGGAGATGACCCAAGATACAGTGAGAGGCACTGGCCTTTTTAAGTTAAGGTCTAGGACATAGTAGGTGATTAATAAATGCTTTTTGCCTTACAAATGATCCATGCAGGTCAGTACCTTCTCTGCTTCTTAGAATGTTGCCTAGAGCACCCAGAAACCAAACAATTTGCTCAGGGCCACATGATCACTCTATATCAGAAGCAGGAACTAAGCCTAGGTCATGATGGTCCTGAGGCCAGCTCTCCATTCACTCTGCCAACTGCCTCTCAACTGAACCCAGAGGAAGGGGGGGGGGGAATCAGATTAAATGAGAAAGCAAAAAAAAAATGCAAAACTCAAAATCTTGCAAAAAAAAAAGATTGGTATAAAAACTACTATGGCATGCAGTTGGAAAAACGAAATATTTTTTTAAAAAATTATTGAAATGGTCTGAGAGGGAGTAATTGAAAAGTTGTTATAATGTTCTGTGCTTGAAAATTCATTCAAATGTAAATGGTTACCATACAAGTTTAATTAGTTGTATTGGTGTTCAATGTTCAATTTTTTAGAAAATCATTTTCTTATTTTTTTTCAAGATAAAATAACTTTTTTGTATATCTTTTGGTACAGTAGCTGTGGGAGAACAAAGGGTGAAGAGGTTACTCCCTTTCATACTCAAATACACCATGCATGGTGGGTGCTAATGGCACCCAAGACCCCATTCTGGTCTGTAGCCATAGTCAATTTGCCAGCCCAGTTTGTGAGAGCCATGGCATAGGTTTTACAGTAGCCTGAAATCACAAATGCAGCTACTACTTAATTTATGTATCATATAATCTCTTTATGTAATTCTTCCCCCCCCCCCCCGCTTTATAGCATTTTATTTTTTAAAAACTCACTTTCAACAAGGGAACAAATGATTAAGAAGCAGAGGGAGAAGCTGGGTAGATTACAGATTCTAAAACTTTGGCAACATAAGGAAGGGACTGGATAACAGCTACAAGTTTGTTGGGGGGCAGCATTTTTGTTTAAGATTTGGGAGAACGAAGCATATTTTGAAGACAGAAGGGAGATCATCTACTGTCTAGATAAATTTTTTTCTTATTTTTATCTTATGGCACCTAACAGGTGTTTATTAATATTTGAATGGAATTGAATAAAGAAGGTAGAAATTATTGTAGATATGAATTCTTAGAGGAGATGAAAAGAAATGGGATCCAGAGCAAAGAGTCTTGTTTCTCAGGATTCTCAGAGATGAACATCCTGAAAGTCCTTCAGCTCATTTTATGCTTATCGCCATTATAATAAACTCCATTGGTTCCCTATTGCCTCCAGGATCAAAACCCTTCATAATGTAGTTTCCTCCTACCTCTCTAATCTTCTTTCTACTTACTCCTCTCCATATTCTGCCCCGTCTGGTGACACTGACCTCTTGGCTCTTCCACAGATGACACCCCATTCTTGGATTGGTCTCACTCCTCTTCTCTGCCTCCTAGCTTTCTTTATGTCCCAGCTAAAATCCCATCTTCTACAACAAGCCTTCCCCAACCCCCTCTTAATTCCAGTGTCTTCCCTCTGTTCATTTTTCCCTATTTATAGCATATATAACTTGCCTCTACATATTTGTTTGTTTATTGTCTCCCTCCATTAGATTATGAACTCCTTAAGGATAGGGACTTTGTTTTTCTTCTTGTTATATCCTCAATACAGTACTGGTAGGTACTTAATAAATGTATCTTGACTATAGATTATATATTGATGGGTTTTATTGAATAGTTTTCTTTTCTCCCTTTTTTATTTTTTAAAATTTATTTTAAAACTTTTCAGTTTCTTTAAGAAAGCTCTTTGTTATAAGGGATGATTTGGGGGAGGGTAGAGAGAAGAAAGCAAAATAAACTCTAAGTGCTATAAAAACAAAAGATATGAAACCTATGGACTTCTCATAAAATACACAGAATTAAGAAGATAACCAGTTTTATCGTCATACTGTCATTTTTTTTAATTCCATGGACTTCAGTTTAAGAATTCCTGCAATTGGAAATGAAAGGGATGCCCAGCAATTAGAAAATAACTGAACAAGTTGTGGGATATGATTGTGATGGAATATCATTGTGCTATAAGAAATAATGAGCAGAAGGCTTTCAGAAAAACCTGGAAAGTCTTCTATGAACTGATGCAAAGTGAAATGAGTTGAACCAAGAGAAGACTGTACACAGCATCAACAATATTGCATGATGAATAGTTGTAAGGGACTTAGCTATTCTCAGCAATACAACAATCTAAGACAATACCAAAGAACTCATGATGAAAAATGCAGTTCACCTCCTGAGAAATGCAGATTGAAACATAGAATTTTCACTTTATTTTTTCATGGTTTTTTTTGGAGGGGGGAGTCTATATTTTCTTTTACTACATGACTAATATGAAAATATGTTTTACATGATCATGAATGCATAATCTATATAAAATTACTTATCTCAGGGAGAGAAGGAGGGAGGGAGAGAATTTGAAACAATTTTTTTAAATGAATTAAAAATTATTTTTACATGTAATTGGGAAAAATATTTTTAAAGAAGAATCCCTGAATACAATCTCACTAGGCAATCTCATAAGTTGATTGATTCATTTTTCATCTCTATGAAGATGATTCTCAGATCTAGCCCTAACCTCTAATTATCAGTCCATCCCTAATCTCTCACCAGGTCACCTGAGCAAAGACAAATCCCAAAGACAATTCAGCAGAACTCCTCTTCTCTCCCAAAGAAAACCTGTCCCTCTTACAAACTCTTTTAGAGTAGAGGACACACCATTTTCCCCATTTACCTAGCCTCACAACCTTGGAATTACCCTCAACTTCTTTCTTGACCTTAGCTTGCATATCCAATCTGTTACCAAATGATATCATTTTACCTTTCACAATATCTCCTTTGCATATCGCCTTCTCTCCTCTCATATAGCCAACACCCTGGTACCAGTCCTCATCATCTCATTCCTGTACTATTGCAATAGCATTCTGGTTGGTTTGCCTACAAGTCTCTCCCTACTCCGATCCATTCTCTACTTAGTGATGATATCATTGAATTCTTGCATAGAAAAAGAGGAGACTTTATAACTGAAACTATCTAGAGAAGTTCCCAAAATGATTTAGACCTAAATCCTTCCAGATTTAGTGAAATAATGAAGAAAATCACTGATTAGTTGGTAAAGTGATCTTCCTAAAGGGAAAGTCTGACCATGATGTCCCCTTGCTCACTAAACTCCAGTGATTCCCTATTAAATATCTCCAGGATCAAATATAAAATGATCTGGTTAACCTTAAAGCCTTCATGACTAGGTCTCTCCTACCTTTCACATTTTTTAAATTCTTTATTCAATGGTCTGATTTGATATCAATGACTTTTTTATTGTTCTTTGCAAAAGACACTATCTCTGACTCAGAGCATTTTTGCTGGAATGTTCTCCTCCCTCATTTCCACTTTCTGAATTCCTTCAAGACTCAGCTCAAGGGGTGGCTAGGTGGTACAGTGGATAGAGCACTGGCTCTGGAGTCAGGAGGGCCTGAGTTCAAATCCAGCTTCAGACACTTAATAATTACTTAGCTGTGTGGCCTTGGGCAAGCCACTTAACCCATTGCCTTGCAAAAAAAAAAAAGACAGCTCAAATTCCATCTTCTTCAGTCCTTTCCTGGTTCCCATCATAGTGTCTTCCCCCTGAGATTACCTCTCATTTACCCTGTATGTATCTTGTTTGTTCATGGCTGTTTGTGTATTGTATTAAAATGTTAGCACCCATTAATAAAAGGGGGGGAACAAAAGGGAAGAGAATGGATATATTGAAGTAAGTGGAAGGAATGGT
Source organism: Macrotis lagotis (assembly GCF_037893015.1). Taxonomy (NCBI): domain Eukaryota; kingdom Metazoa; phylum Chordata; class Mammalia; order Peramelemorphia; family Peramelidae; genus Macrotis; species Macrotis lagotis. The sequence continues at coordinate 670,937,438 of NC_133666.1, forward strand.
GAGAGAACTTGTAAAGATAAATAATTAGGTTGTAGAACTAATTACAAACACAGAAGGGGTAAATGAAGTGAGTGTCATTTGAACTTCAATTTCATTTAAACTGATCAAAAGAGAGTAGAATATACATATAGGCACATATACCCATGTGCATGCCCCCCCACACACATACAAACATGCAGAACTTAGTGTACAAATATGTTCTGTTCAACAAGATGCAGACAGGAACAAGGGAAACACAAATTTTAGGAGTGTAGGCTCAGGAATGGAATACCCATGAGCACTATAAATTTATGCTTAAAAGGGGGACAGTGAAGAATGGATTAAAATGGAAAAAAAGAAAAGAAAAGGTAATAGCTTAAAGTGAACAGGAAATTAAAAATATAAAGAAGAAAAATATAATAGAATGAAGAGATATAAGCAATTACCTATCAAAGCTGATCATGTAAATAGGATGAACTTACCTTTAAAATGAAAGGAGTTAACTGAATGGATTTGAAGTCAAATCCAAGAAGGAAGAGGAAGAGAAAAAGAAAGAAAAAGAAGAAGAAAAAGGAGGAGGAGGAGGAGGAGGAGGAGGAGAAAGAAGAAAGAAAGAAAGAAAGAAAGAAAGAAAGGAAGAAAGGAAGGAAGGAAGGAAGGAAGAAAGAAAGAGGAGGAGAAGAAGAAGGAGAAGGTGAAGGAGAAGACATTTTTGAGAAATATTGAGAAAAAAAGAATCATAACCAGTCTCAGCTCAGTTCTTGATGTTGCTTGACCATCCCTCTACTCTGCTCCTATGTCTCATTCCACATTTTCACTCTTTCAAACTTTTTTGTCTGTCCTTTCTCTCCCAATCTTAACTCTTCCAGACTGAACCTGTTGCTTATTTAGGAGATTCAGGCCTTCTGACGTGAACTCACCACAACCCTCCTCCATTTCTCAAAATTTAGCATCATCACCCCTCCTCCTGAGAATGGCATTAAAGAAGATGAATCACCATCTGCTTAACATCTGTGTACTTTCCTGATTTCCTTGAACTGTTGTTCCTTCTCTCTCAAACTATTGTTTATTTAACTACCTTGTATATATTTAGTTTTATTTACTTTTTCCTTATGTTGTATATTTTCATATGTACTCTCCCCCTCCCCATTAGAATGAAAGTTCCTTGTGAAGCTTTCCTTATTCCCATTGTCCAACAGGGTGCTTGGATCTTAGTTGGTATTTAATAAATGCTTGTTCATTGATTGACCACTGGGTCTTTCTACCTGACTTCCAGTTTGTACCTTTCCTCTTCTTCATTTAAAAATACTGAAAAAAAAAAGTTGTTTACACCTAATTCTCCATGTTTTTCTATCCTCTCCCCTTTGCTTTGCTAGCTTCCATCCCCTACCACTGTCCTAAACTGCTGTCTCAAAGGTCACCATGACCTCTTTTAAATTTTATTTTAATTTTATTACCATCTTTTGTTTATATATCACCTTCATATCCAGATATATTGCTCCCCACTCCCTTATTCATCAGGTCAAAACTTGTAACAAAGAATTTTAAAAAAGAGAAAAAATTTCAGCAAAACTAACACATCAACCAGTATATGTAGTGTTCCACACCCAAAGTCTCTCACCTCTGCAAAAAAAGGAGGGAGAAAAATTTTCTCGTTTCTTTCCTGGAACCAAATTTGTCCACTATAATTATCACAGAGCAATCAACTTTGAGATTTTGTTCTTTCCACTTAAATTCTTATGATCATTTTAAAATATATCTTCCTGGTTCTGCTTATTTCAATTTAAATCAGTTCATATAAGTCTTCCCATTCTTCCTTTACATATTCATTGTTTCATACAGCTCAGTAATATTCCATGAAATTCATGATTTGCAATTAGTTTTGTAGTTCCCCAATCAGTGAGTACCTACTTAATTTCTACTTCTTTTCTTTTTTTTTTCTTTTTTCTTTTTTCTTTTTTTGTTTTTTAGGTTTTTGCAAGGCAGGTGGGGTTAAGTGGCTTGCCCAAGGCCACACAGCTAGGTCATTATTAAGTGTCTGAGACCGGATTTGAACCCAGGCACTCCTGACTCCAGGGCCGGTGCTTTATCCACTGCGCCACCTAGCCACCCCTCTACTTCTTTGCAATCTCTTAATATGTTAACATGGATATTTTGGCTTTCTGGGACCAGTGATAATCTTCCAATTATCAGATCTAATAGATTTTTATCAGCCATCCTTGTCTACCTTTCCATAGATTTCAATATTGCCATCTAGTAGATTTTCTCACCTTCATTTCTTAGAATTCCTAACTTCCTACATGGTATCAATTCCTCCCAAAGCCTTCCTTTGTCACTTGCTCACCCATTCACCTATCTCTCTCTCTCCCTCTATCCCTCCCTCCTCTCTCTCTCTCTCTCTCTCTCTCTTTCTCCCCCCCAACACTTTATATCCAGCATGTTCTAAATCTGCTTTTCCAACTTCTCTATTTCTTTCTGTGATAGCACCATTCCCCCAGTCTTCCATAATCACAATCTTAATTGTTTCTTCTTCTTAGAGAGATTCTTCAGAATCTCTGAGTAAGAGATCTCAGAAACCATCTAGTACAAACCGCACTTGAGTAAAATCTCTTCTGCTCTTTTCCCAAAAGAGATCATTTAACTTCGCCATGAAGACCTCTTAAAGAGGGAGAACCCAAACTACTCTACTTTAAGATATCACTAATGATAGAAAGTTTTTCCTGATGTCCAGACTAAATTTGTTTCTTTGCATTTTCTATCCATTGCTCCTTATTCTGCCTTCTGGGGCCAAACTAGTGATGTCTAATTCCTCTTTAGGAATTTGTCAGATCCTTGAAAATAGCTCTTAAGAGTCTTCTGAGTTCTTTCTTCTCCAGACTAAATAACCCCAGTTGCTTCAGTCAGTGAACAGATGGCATGAATTGGAGGTTTCTCACCATTTTGGACATCTTCCCTAACTTATTAAGTGTGTTTTCCAAAATGTTGTGGCTAGAACTGAACACAATAACCAGGATATGGTCTACCCATAAAAAAAAAAAAAAGTTCTGTTGGATAACAAAGATTTGTTAAATCAGTCACAGTGCTAAGCACTGAGAGGCAAAAAAAGGCAAAAGATAGTCCCTGCCCCCAAGAAGCTTCTAGACTAATGGGGGAGACAACATGCCAACGACTGTGGATAAGAAGATGGTACCTTTCATAGTCTAAGTGAGAATCTTAAGCCAAAAGGTGACCAGATCCCATCAATTTGCCCTTTACAATATCTTTCACATCTGTTCCCTCCTCTTTATTTCTTCTGTCTCTGCCCTGGTCCAGGTTCTCATCACCACCCACTCAGACTATTAAGATAAGACTAGAAAAGTAGGGTGGAAGTCCAAGTGAAGAGCTTTAAATACCAGGCCAAGAAGTTTGAATGTGCTGATCAAGCAATAGAAAATCACTAGAGATTTGTTTATGGTAGGCATGGTATAATTATCCACCAATCAACAAACATTTTTTTTAGGCTCCTACTAGGTGCTGGGCAGTGGGCAATGTGTTAGTATACAAGAACAAAGAAAGGAAACCATAATCACTCACAAAAACTTAATTTGTAATACTGGAGACAACAAAGACATAAAAATATATACAAAATAAATAGTATGGGAATAAATACAAAGTTTTACAAAGTGGTTAAATACAAGGTTGTTTGCAAGAGAAAGTCCTAGCAACTGAGGGGATTGAGAAAGGCTTCATGCAGAATTTGGGACCTCACTTTCATTTTTAAGGAAGAGAGAAGTTTTAGAAGTAAGGAAAGAAAGCATTCCAGTCATGAGACACAGCCAGTACAAAGGAATAGAGATGGGAGATGGAATGTTGACTATGAAGATCAGAGAAAAGACCATTTTGTCTGGATTACACAATGTAGGAAGGAGAATGATATTCAATGAGAATGAAAAGAGCCTTCTCATGTCTTCCTCTTTCTCCATGCTCTCTCCCTTCAATCTGTATTTTCTACTATGACAAGAATGATTTTTCTTATTTAGAGATATTATCCTTTTTTAAAAGTCCTCAATGGCTCCTTATTGCTTGCTAAATAAAGTTCCTGGGTTTGGCATTCAAAGTCTTCCAGAATCTCATACCATAGAGAGGGATAGAGAGAGAGGAAGAGAGACACAGAGATACAAAGATAAGAATCTGATGCAAGATTTAAACTCATGCCTTCTTGACTCCAAACTCAGTGCTCTTACCAATTTGCCTAGAATTATTAATGTTATTGGTAGTTATTAATAACTGTTATTTATTAATTATTCATTTTAATGTGAATAACACACTAGCTACAGGTATAAGCCCTTGGATTTGTCAAGTGCTACCTGAAGTGATTTTTTTCCAGTCATAGTTTTTGAAATGGTCGAGTTCCAAGTGAAAAATCAGAAGGGATTACATGGATGACACCCATTTGAGCTCAACCAACAGGATGGCAACAAATAAGTATTAAATCACACACTAAATGTGCGGTTCCTGATAATCATTTACAGAAATAAAGGGGTTTATGAGAGTAGTTCAGTCACATCATTGACACCAGTTTGTTTTGACACCAGGAGTTTGGGATTTTTGATTCATTCAGACTGTGTAGTAAATGATGGAAACTGAGCAACAAATCATGACAGATTGCAAAAATGTAGTATCTACCAGATATCTAGAAAGATAAGATAAAGTGTCATGAATGAGACACCCAAAACCTCTCTATTCTTTATATACTAACAGGACAAATCCCTAAACTCCAAATATAATGCCCTCCCCCAAAACCTTGAAAATTCAGCAAATAAATTGTTCTAGATCTGGAACATCACTGTAGTTGGAACTGCTGTCCACAATCACCTGTATGTAATATTGATCCTTAAATATTGTAGAATGACATTTCTAATAGATAATGCTATGTGATATCTTCAAACTATATGAAATATGTAGTTTCAAAATAAAAAGATCTGGTAAAAGTTATTAAATCCATGTGAGGAAAAAGTATAAGGTAAACGCTACACCTGTCATTTTGTCTCATATAACAGCTGTCCCCGAAATGCTATTGATGAGTCTACAGAAGATGAGTTGATATTCTAATGTTCTTATCCAATTACAAAAGTAGCTAGTAATATGGAAATAAGTTTAACATAATTGTGAATGTATAATCTATATCAGATAGCTTGCTGTCTTGGGGGGGGGAAACGAAAAATTTCTACAAAAATGAATGTTGAAAACTAGTGTTACATGTAATTGAAAAAAAATACTATTAAGATAAAAAGCAGTGTAAGAATTCACAGAACATTAAATATCCAGGAATACTAAGAGAATGACTTGTTTTTGCACTGTTTCTCTCTGAACCCCATCAATAAAGATGAAAATAAGATAATAACTATCATTATAGTTATGAGAATTTATAACTATGCTGCTATGAATAAAATGTATGTAATTATCCAATATGATTATGATACAATTAGCATGTATAATTATTCAATATATCATTTATAATTATCTAATTATTATAAACATTGTATATTATAGACATTGTGGTGAAGAGGATTAAGGTTATTCTTCCAGTCAGGAAGCTTTGAGTTCAAGTTTGATCTTTGGACAGGTCATAGCTGTGTGACCCTGAAAAAGTTATTTAATTCTCTGTGTCCCAGACAACTCTCCCCAAGAGCAGTTGTGACCTATTTGGAAGAGGGATTTCATCTTGTTGCTCCTTATACTGATGAAATCACTCGAAAATCAAACCAAACCAAATCCTACCTTTTTTTTTCAGTTTATGAAGAATTTTTTAAACACCCATTATTCCAATAAGACTTGAAGTCATTCTGATTTATTTTTAAAATAATAACTTTAAGAACTAGAGAATACTTTATTTTCCCTACTTCTTTGGTCTTAAACTAAGGTGTATATAAGCATTGTTAGCCCTGTTGAAGGCTATTGAAAAATGGAGAGATTTGCTCAAGTGAATGCAGGCCCAAGGAAGGCCATTCCTGAGGCCTCTCAGACTTGAGGCAAGACTGAATTCTTTCCTCTTTTCCCCCTTGATCTCTTGCCCCAGGAAGCATTTACAAGAATTTTTAAGCTCCTAAAGGGCAGCAAATGTTACCATCTATGTATCTCAAATAACTTTTAGAATGGTGGGGGGGCCTTTAAGAAGCTCTCCCTAAATGTTTGTTGATTGTCCAATTTAGGCGGTTAATGGGGAACTCCCAAAGGATCTAGCTTTGTGATGAAATACGGGCTACTATTACAAGGTTCTGAAACTTTATAGCACAAGACCTGCCTAGCACATACTAATCACTTTCTTTCCTTCCTTTTTTCTTTCCTTTTTTCCCTTCCTTTCCCTCTATCCTTTTTACCTCTCTTCCTTTTTTCTTCCTTCCTTCCTTCCTTCCTTCCTTCCTTCCTTCCTTCCTTCCTTCCCTCCTTCCCTCCTTTCTTTCTTCCTTTCTTCCTTCTTTCCTTCCCTCTTTCCCTCCTTCCCTCCTTCCTTCCTCTCTTCCTTCCTTCATTCTTTCCTTCCTTCCTTCCTCCCAGGACCCCTTGGCAATCTGGTTAAGTCTATAGACTCCTCAAAAAATATTTTTAAATGCATAAAATAAAATACATAGCATTACCCCCCCAAAAATTACATTGAAATAATTATATGGATGTTTTTTAAGTTAATGTACTCCCAATTAAAGCCCCTGCTGCAGAGTTAACCCTTAAATCCCTTTACACAGAAAACTTGAGAAGACCCTTGAAGCTGAAGGCAGAAGCAATGACACTTCCATTTGTGGACCATGGCAGTTAGTTAGTCAGTCAACAAACCCTTTTTAAAGCACGTCCCACTTGCCAGCCACTGGACTTAGCTTAGAACAGTACGTGATGGACATAGGGATTCTCCCATTTGGAAAGGATTAGTGGGAGAGGCACTGGCTTGGAGAGGCTTCAACTCGCTTAGTGCATATAGTCAAAGCAGTTGTCTCTCCTCCATGGAGGACTCAGCTGTACTCATCTGTCAAATTAACTCCCTGTGACAAGATCCCTGCTCCAGGGCCGAGACTCAGAAGGCACCAGTTTAGAGGGTGCTGATCCTGCTAGTGGCAGAGAGGCAGCCAAGCTCAGCCTGGAGTTAGCAAGATTAATTGATTAAAATAAAAAGCTACTAGAGAGGGATTGGAGTGATTTCCTCCCATATATCCACAACCCCTTTCTACAGAAGGCACTGTTTGAGGTCCGTGCATAAAAAACCCTACAGCTTTGAATTGTTACAGCTCTGAATAGTCTATTTAATTCAGCTAATATTTACTAAAAGATATCTTAGTCTCTTCCAGGGTCAAACATTCTGGCAATGAGGAGAGAAGTGTTCAGATTCCATCTCTGCTTCCTTGTAAGACCTTGGACAAATCCCTTAACCTCCCTAGGTCTCAGTTTCCTCGTCTGTAAAAGGAGGTGGGAATAGAATCACTAGATGGTCTCCAAAACATCTTCCAACTCCAGGTCTATAGACCTGTGATTGATTCTTTGACCTTTCTAGGCCTCAGTTTCCTTATCTGCAAAAAAAAAGGAACTAGACTAGATGGTTCTGAACTCCTCATCCTATGAGTAGCTTATTTTAATTATTATTTTAATATTTAATTATTTATATTTATTTATAATTATTATTTTATTTATTATTAAGTGCTTATAATTATTCAAGACTCCAGATATACAAGTACAAAGAATCAAAACAATTGAAAACTTCCCTTCTCCTGTGAGATCTGACTTTTTCAGGTGCAGGTGCTGAAAGACTTCTGGCATCCACAATTATCACCTTCAGAGGCAAGACAATAAGGAAGAGGTTTCTGCTACAGTTTGAGTTCTTTGCACTTGGGGACCCTGGGAACAGTCTTCCACTCCTTCAGAGGCCCTTTGTAGCATGGAAGAGTGACAGAATGAGGACATCAGAATGATTCTGACAGGTTATTTGCTTTCTCTAGCAAGAGGGAAAGCAAGAGAAGTTGGTGGCAAATTTTCCCAGAATTAAGATGGAAAAAAAATCCCAGCGCAGAATAATGGATTGGGGATGTTTTATATCACTGGAAATGGTTCATCTGCCCTTTCCTATTTCCATGCTCTTCATACTTGACTAAATGATCTGATAGACCCAAATCTCTATCTAAAAAAGTCCATCTTTAACTCTCAAATCTCTTTATCAATAATTCATTATGCTTTGCCATGGTGCATTCCTGAATAAATGATTTCCTTCTCTGGATATCAAGAATTTGAAGCAGATTTCCCTTGATACAATAGAATCAGAGGCATAGGGAGATCCCAGAGTAGACTGGGTTAATGTCACCTTGCACATGGAACAGTTCCAAGCAACCCAGGGAACCTTCAGGAACCCAAAGAAGGATGACATCCATGCCAGGAGACATTTTTTCATGTTTATTGGAATTTTGATGTGCCAACTCTGCGTTCTTTCCAATTTTATTCCTATGTTCCACAGGTCAGATGTTGGAGTATAATCCAATTCAATTCAGCACACATTGATTAAAGAAATGTTAATTATACATGGCTCACAGGAGTAGTTGACAGAGACTGACTCAGAATTCAAAATTATCTTGGCTGACTATAATATTAGACCTAATGAATCAAGTGAAATTTAATGGGGATAAATATTTAGTCCTAATAAGTTCAAAGAGTTCACAAGTTCAAGATAGACAAGATATGACTAGAAAGTAAATCATTTGAAAAAGATCTGGAGGTTTTAGTGGACCATCATCAATGTGACATAGTAAGTGTAAGCAATTTGATGGAGCATTAAGCAACATGGTGTTGGGGTCAAGGAAAAAAGATAATCCTTCTGTGCTCTGTCCTGGTCAACCCATGCCAGGGATGGAAGTCACATCTCAGGAAGGATGCTAAGTTATAGAGCACCTTGAAGAAGGCGATTAAGAGGATGCTGAGCCTCAAGTTCATGCTATGTGAGAATGAGTTAAAAGAAACTGGGGATGGTAAACTTGGAGAAAAGAGGACTTTATAGGGACATATTCAACCATTTGATGGGCTGGCTGAAGGATTAACCTTGTTCTGTTTGGTACCAGAGAAAGAGAGAGAGAGAGGGTAAAGCTAGGAGTGATATATACAAATTATAAAGAGACAAATTTAGGTCTAATGGAAAACTTCTGGAACAATTAGAATCATCCGAAGTGGAATGAGTCTTTTGGGTGCCACCAAGATTTTTTTAGGGGATCCAAGATGCCAAAATGATTTTCATAATGAGACTAAGAAATAATTTCCAATAGTTTTAATTTCTAGTAAATTTTCATCAATATAATTCAATAATTTTTAAGGAGCCCTGGAATAAAAAGAAGTTTCAGACTTTCTGCTTTAGATAAATAAAGTAGAGTGATATTTGTGGGGGGGTTGGTTTGGTTTTTTAGATTGGGAGAAAGGATATTGGCTTGGTATGAAAATTGTTAAAAATGATAATAATTACCTAGCTATGTGACCTTGGGCAAGTCACTTAATCCCACTGTCTTTCAAAAAAAAAAAAAAGAATGACTTCTGCATCAAAATTCCCAAGTATGAGGGCAAGAGTTGGGCCAGAGTAAAGGTCTTAAGCCAAGTCTTGACCTCCTTGAGAAAGAAAAGAAAATGACCTGGAGGCTGGGAGATCAAAGCAACAATTCCCAAACCCAGTTGGTAAAGATAAATGGAATGAACTTTGAAAGAAGAAGAGGTTGATGAGGGGTCATGACAGAAGTAATGGGCCTTGGGGAACAAATGGTATACCCTGGTCTTTTGGGTCCAGTTTGTTGAGGGGTGTCAGAGAAAGAGGTTGATGATAGAGGACCTAGTGACTTCTGGAGACAGCCAGGTTTCCATGACTGCAAGAAGGAGAGTATGAAAAGAGATGAAGAGAAATGTATTAATGATGTAGTGGGACTCCAAAGGGCAAAATGAAATGGTGAGCAGAAGAGGAAAGGGATCGGGATATGCTAGGATTGAGCTACATCTGCCTTCACAGAGATGCCATTGGCTTCTTGTTAAGCTCATGTGTACATCCTTATGGGATTTCAAATTGGAAAGGACCTTTTTTTATTTCCCCTTTGGGTCCTACACTCATGTAGTTAGGCAATAGCAATGCCTTCTTCCCCATGTCATTGGGGAAGAATCATCCAGCTCTGAGAATGAAACTTCAGTAAGATGAGGTCAGCAAGATGTGTGGTATTCAGATGGCAAACTGTACAGGATAAAAAAAAAAAACTGCTCCCGGCAGCTCACATTGTTGTGTGGCTTGTTTGTGTTGCTGTGCAGTTGTAATGGAAAATGAACAAAAATAAAAATCCTGGGGCCCTTTTTTTGGCCAGGGCTTGGCAGTTAATCCCACTGCCATGGCAAGATTCCAACTCAGGTTGTTGAATCCCCCTTCCCCCTTCAGTGGACGACTAGTTCAGCAAGGCTTCTCATTCTAGCTGTGGGGTCAGTTAAGACAGCTGCTCTTCCACCCACCCCACCCCCAGGGGTGGCCACATTTCAGTGGGGCCCACTGTGATTCTCCTCTTTCCCCCACTTCTCCCAGGGCTGACTTGGTACAACATTCCAGCTTTACTGAGAGAACATGTTTCCATTCATTGAAATGGGTGGAGAGGTACAATAGATAGGACCTGGACATACATACATATAGATCTAGATATATATATATGTATATGTATATGTATATGTATATGTATATATACATATATATATGCCATCTGATTCAATATTTTTTGTATCTTTCCCATTATCAAATACAAAATGGTTTATGGGGGCAGCTAGGTGGCATGGTGGATAAAGCACTGGCCCTGGAGTCAGGAGGACCTGAGTCCAAATCTGGCCTCAGACACTTAATAATTACCCAGCTGTGTGGCCTTGGGCAAGTCACTTAACCCCACTGCCCTGCAAAAAAACCTTAAAAAAAATCTGTTTATGATAGTCCTAAGTTTACAAACCCCAGGTTTCACTAGAAGTTATAAGAAAGGATAGTTTTAGGACTTTTTTCAGTCAAACAATGGGATGTTGAGTCTCTGCTTCCTTGTAGGTCACGTAGCCCTCAGCCTCCCTCTGCCTTCAACCTCCCCATGGTAGCCTCACCAGTGAGGACTAAAATAGCTAGATGTTTAATTCAAACCCCAATGGGAGACAACTGGTGTGGTTGAGAAGTAATTTGTGGGAGGCAGCAGACAACTGTCTTGTTCCTCATACATTTTGCATACATAGGAGCAGAGGCTAGTTGATAATCCAGGCCAAAGACATGAATAGAGTACAGGCAGGAAAGCAGAATGAAAGAAGGCAGAAGAAAGGATTTTAAAGAAGGAGGAAATTTGCTACCTGGGTAATAGGTAGTCAACCTGCATTTATTGAGCATGGTCCTATGTATCAAGCATTTTGTTAAGTGTTAGGAATACAAAGAAAGACAAAAGACAGTCTTTGCTCTCAAGGAGCTCACAGTCTAATAGAGACAACAAGCAAACAACTAAAAGTATTTATATAGACACACATACATACCATATATTCACATGATATATAGCCAACATATATACAAATAGACACATATAGACTTCTATGTTCATATATGTGTGCAAATATTTGTATTGTATGTCTATATAGTTATATATATGTGTATATATATGTGTGTGTATGTATATACATATATATGTGTGTGTTTGTGTGTGTGTGTGTGTGTGTGTGTGTGTGTGTGTATGGAAAGTCTTCCTCCAGAAGGTGAGATTTTTGTTTGGGACTTGAAGGAAGCCAGGACAAGGAGATGAGGGGGAATAGAATTCCAGATCTGATGGGCAATGAGTGAAAATGCCCCAAGTTGGAAGATGGAGTATCTTGTTCAAAGAACGACAGAGAAGTTAACGCCACTGGATCTTCCAGTATGTAGAGGGGGGTGTGGTATAGAAAGACTGGCCAATTCAGAAAGGTTCAAATTGTGAAGGGCTTTAAGGATCAAACAGATTTTTATACTGGATATCAGAGGATTCATTGGAGGGGAGTCACTGGAATCAACAGGACATGGTCAGATCTGCTTGTGAGGAAGGTCAGTTTGCCAGTTGAGAGGGTTTCCAAAAACAGGAGCAGTAGAAAAGCAATGGAAGTGAAAAACCTGCATCTGTTTAGATCTGGAAAGGAATTTAGAGGACATTGAGGCTAACCCTTTCATTTTATAGAGGAAACTGAAGATCAGAGAGGTCAAATGATTGCCCTACTAAATCACAAGGTGATAACAATACTAATGATAACTGGCATTTGTAAAATACTTTAAAGTTTGCAAAACACTTTCTAAATATCATCTTATTTTATCCTTATGCCAACTTTGGAGGTAGGTACTATTATTGCTCCCCTTCTACAGATGAGAAAACCGTGTGAGGGGTTAGGTGACTTGTCCAGTCAGATAGTATCTGAGGATGGATCTGAGCTCAGGTGGCCCTTCATTTTATAGGCTTGCAGTAACAGGATTTGAACCCCAGTTCTCTGCCTCCAAAGCTCCAAAGCATCACAAAAATCAGAATGAAAAGACCTTAAAGATCTAATTCAACCTCCTCATTATAAAGATAACTGAGATCCACAAAGATAAAACATCTTGGCCAGGGTCACATAGGGTTCAGTGGCAAGACCAGGATCTGACCCCCTCTGTCCCCAAAGGCAGATCCCATTAGAGGTTGAAAGGTATGGGCAAGGAATGAACCAGGATGTTAAAACGGAGGGAGAAGAGTTTCCCTTTTTGTCTTACAGAGAAAGATAATGATGAGGGACTCACTAGCACAAACAGGAGAAAGGGGAGGAGCTGGGAGGAAGATGGTCTTGGCTTCAATAGATTGCTTGAACCAGATGGAGGAGATGCATCATCGCCTCTTGGATCAGACTGGGCCTGTCAGACATGCTCCTATCAGGATACACAATAAGAGCTGTCCCATTCCCTACCACCTCCCCCAACTCCTGCCCCCAGGAAGGAGAGGAAAAGAAAAATTATAAGGTGACTAAAGGGCAACTAATCTAAGGAGATCTGTGAGTAGTCAGGTAACTACAGCAAGATTATAAAGGAAACCCCTGGGCCTCCCACCTCCCTCTTTTTCTTCTATTGTAGGGAATTGAGAGAGCCAGCTGGTCAGCTCAGGAACAAAGATCCTATTCTAGGAATCTGCCCACTGCAACATTATCCTTCACATGCCCAGGCTTTGGACTTCTGCCGGAGTGAAACTCTACCTGCCTCTGGCTGTGGCTGCTGTTGCTGCCATACACTGCTGCCTGGTAATACAGGAGGAATCCATCAGACCAGTTCAATGATTTAAAAATTAAAATCACGTTTAACCTTTATTCATCTTCCTCCTGGGCTTGACAAGACAGTTCATCTCTATATATTCAAGCACCTTGCTGTTTAAGTTATTACCACCTTAAGAAAGAAGAAAGGGAAAGGTGGGCAGTGGAGAACTTTTGACATCTTTCTACAAAATCAAAGAGCAAGCTGACTTGGGGGGAAGAAGGGAATGGTGGAATAGCTGCTATATTTAAACTACATTATCCCATCAGGGAACTGCCGTTTTGAAAACCATTCTACAGTACTTCATTTGACATGGCTATATGGATTCATTTTAAAAATAGTGTTGCCATAACTATGCTCTGAAGATTATTTCTAAATTATTCTGAATATATCTTGTTTGTACATAGTTGTTTCCATGTGGTCTCTGTAATTACATTATAAGTTTCTTGAAGGCAGAAACCGTTTTTTGTCTTCTCCTTTTCCCATGATCCTTCACCAGTGCATGGCACAAAATATGGCAGATATTAGGGGCTTAATAGATGCTTCTTGATTGTTGATTGACTCTGGAAAAGTAATTCAATAGGGTAATCCTAGGTAAATCCACAGTGAGTTTAGAGCAGTGGTGAGAATGACTAGGGCAGATAGCAAAACAAGACTCCATGATGCTTAGGGTTGGTCACTTCTCTTGACATCACCTAAGATTGTATTTTTGGACACTTTCTCTTTCCCTCTTTCATTCATTCATTCATTCCATATATTTGTTGACTTCCATGTTTGAAATTCTTTTCCTCATCTCGACCTCCTGGCCTCCAAATCCCGATCTTCACAAGAAGACTTTCTTAGCAAGGACAGACTTGCATGAACTGCTGCTAAATGAAGTGAGCACAACCAGAAGAACACCGCACATATTAGCAGCAACATTGTGTGATGATCAATGATGATGGACTTAGCTCCTCTCAGCAGCTCAGTGATCAAGGACAATTCCAAAAGACATGTGATGGAAAATGCCATGCACATCCAGAGAAGAAACTGCGGAGTCTGAATGCAGACTGAAGAAGCATAATAGTTTCACTTTTTAAAACTTGTTTTATGCTTTTTTTCTTTCTCATGTTTTTTTTTCTTTAGTTCTGATTCTTTTTTCACAAAAAGGCATAAATACTATGGAATTGTGTTAAATATGATTATACATATCTATCAGCTTGCTTTCTGTTATGGGGAGGGGACAGGGAAAGGAGGGTGGTAGAAAAATGTGTAACTCACAAGTATGCAAAAAGATGAATGTCGGAAACAATCTTTGCATGTAATTAGAAAAAGTAACAAAAAAAAGAAGCCTTTCTTCATTACCCTTAATGTTCATACTTTTTCTCTTGATTATTTCTTCAGTTTATCCTGTGTGTGTATGTGTATACATGTAGTCTTGTTTGTAAATAATTGTTTTCATGCTGTCTCCTCATTAGAATGTCCACTCCTTGAGTACGGAGACCAACTTTTGCATTTTTAAATTTTCCTTATTTAGTAGAGTACTAGGAACATAGGTGTTTAATACTTATTGGATCCCTACCAGATAGCTAGCCAAAGACCACACAAAGAATCTGGGGCCTCTGCCTCAAAAAAGTTTACAATTTAGTTGATAAGTCAAGATAGAAAGCATGGGAAAAGTCAAAAAAAGGATATCAGGCTAATATTGTATGTCCCAAACAGGTGATGAAGAAAATAAATACCATAGGAATTCAGAGGACGGAGGGTGATATAAATGGGGAGGCTTCCTGGAAGATTTGGAGCTTGAACTGGGCCTTGAAGGATGGATGTGAACAGGTGGAAGGCTGAAGGGTTGATCATTCCATATGGGGCAAATGACAGTGAACAAAGAAAGACATAGAGATAGGAATGTTCTCCATGTGGCCAGGGAACAGGGAGTACACAAGCTGGGCCAAAGCACTGAGTTCATGTGGAGTGGAAAATAAAAGTTGGAAAGGAGTTTGTTCTTCATCCTAGACCAAGCAGAGAACCTCCGAGTTTTCTTGAAGAACACTGTTTTAGGAACCTTCACTATTCCCCTGCTGAATACATTTCTAGCCATCCATTTATAAGGTGAAGCTAACTTTATTGGGAGTTTCAGGAAATTGGAGGATATGAACTATATTTAAATAGATCAAGATTATTAGTTGAACCTACCTTAGTTTAGCTTAGGAGAGTGATCACATTTTTACAGTTTTACTCAATTCTTCTTCCAGCTGGCTTGTCCCCTTGCTGTTCCTCTTAAGGGACATAACCTTTTTTTTTAAAAAAAAAAACTAGATTTCAGATAAAATCCTTTGGCTCTTCATTGCAGCTGCCCTTTGTGCAGAGCCTTTGAATCTTAATCTGGTAGTTTTCTCTTCCCTTGAGTTTCATCCCCACACATCCTTAGTAAGTCTCCCTTTCCTCTATAGGGACAAAATGTCTCTCAGTTTCTGCTCCCTAATTGCAAGTCTTTTCTGCCTGGCCTACTTCCAGTCAGACAGACAGCCAATGAACTCCTTTCCTCTCTTTATTAGTATTCATCAAATCCTTCCTTCATAATCCTGTTATCTTGAAAGTTTCCCTTTCTTTCCATCCTTGTCTCTCACTCAGTTTACATTTTGAGTTCAGCTATCCAGGGAACCTTGGAAGGAGCATCTATGAAGCCCACCTTTAAGTTCAGTGGCCTCATTATGGGGAAGCTAAGGCCCCGTTTCAGTATGTTGATGAATCTGTTCATCCCATCAGCGTAGGCACTTTCTACCCTAGTGCTCCTCCAGAGCTTCTTATTCTGTACAATGCATATCCATCTTTCCATAAAATCTCCATGAAGAATCCATCCAATGCTTTAATCTCTTTGCACCTCAGTTTCCTCATCTGTAAACTAGAAATAATGATAACCAGGATTATTTTGAGGATTAAATGAGATATCTGTAAAGTGTTTTGCAAACCTTAAAATGCTGGGAAAATGTTAGTAATTATTTCAGGCCTCTTGGTAGTATTTTATAGGCACCAGTGTAATACTTGGGCTTCTTTCTCTTTCTCTTTTGCTACATGACATCCCTCCTTCTTTTCCTTTTTTTTTTAAATTTTTTAATTTTTATTAAAGATATTATTTGAGTTTTACAGTTTTCCCCCAATCTTGCTTCCCTCCCCCCACCCCCACCCCACAGATAGCACTCCGTCAGTCTTTACTTTGTTTCCATGTTGTACCTCGATCCAAATTGGGTGTGATGAGAGAAAAATCATTTCCTTAAAGAGAACAGAATTCTCAGAGGTAACCAGATCAAACCATAAGACATCTGGGTTTTTTTTTTCCGAATTAAAGGGAATAGTCCTTGTACTTTGTTCAAACTCCACAGCTCCTTATCCGGATACAGATGGTACTCTCCTTTGCAGACAGCCAAAAATTGTTCCCGATTGTTGCACTGATGGAATGAGCAAGTCCTTCAAGGTTGAACATCACTCCCATGTTGCTGTTAGGGTGTACAGTGTTTTTCTGGTTCTGTTCATCTCACTCAGCATCAGTTCATACAAATCCCTCCAAGTTTCCCTTAAATCCCGTCCCTCCTGGTTTCTAATAGAACAATAGTGTTCCATGACATACATATACCACAGTTTGCTAAACCATTCCCCAATTGAAGGACATTTACTGGATTTCCAATTCTTTGCCACCACAAACAGGGCTGCTATAAATATTTTTGTACAAGTAATGTTTTTACCCTTTTTCCTCATCTCTTCAGGGTATAGACCCAGTAGTGGTATTGCTGGGTCAAAGGGTATGCACATTTTTGTTGCCCTTTGGGCATAGTTCCAAATAGCTCTCCAGAAGGGTTGGATGAGTTCACAGCTCCACCAACAGTATAATAGTGTCCCAGATTTCCCACATCCCTTCCAACAATGATCATTATCCTTCCTGGTCATACTGGCCAATCTGAGAGGTGTGAGGTGGTACGTCAGCGAAGCTTTAATTTGCATTTTTCTAATAATTAATGATTTAGAGCATTTTTTCATATGGCTATGGATTGCTTTGATCTCCTCATCTGTAAATTGCCTTTGCATATCCTTTGACCATTTGTCAATTGGGGAATGGCTTTTGTTTTAAAAATATGACTCAATTCTCTGTATATTTTAGAAATGAGTCCTTTGTCAGAATCATTAGCTGTAAAGATTGTTTCCCAATTTACTACTTTTCTTTTGATCTTGATTACATTGGTTTTATCTGTGCAAAAACTTTTTAATTTAATGTAATCGAAATCATCTAATTGGTTTTTAATGATGTTCTCCAACTCTTCCTTAGTCATAAACTGTTCCCCTTTCCATAGATCTGACAGGTAGACTAGTCCTTGATCTTCTAATTTGCTTATAGTATTGTTTTTTATGTCTATGTCCTGTAACCATTTGGATCTTATCTTGGTAAAGGGTGTGAGGTGTTGGTCTAATCTAAGTTTCTTCCATACTAACTTCCAATTATCCCAGCAGTTTTTATCAAAGAGGGAGTTTTTATCCCAGTGGCCGGACTCGTTGGGTTTATCAAACAGCAGATTACTATAATCCTCTCCTGCTTTTACACCTAGTCTATTCCACTGGTCCACCACTCTATTTCTTAGCCAATACCAAGCAGTTTTGATGACTGATGCTTTATAATATAATTTTAGATCGGGTAGTGCTAAGCCACCTTCGTTTGCATTTTTTTTCATTAAGCTCCTGGCAATTCTTGACTTTTTATTTCTCCATATGAATTTACTTACAATTTTTTCTAGCTCATTAATTTTTTGGAATTTTGATTGGTAGGGCACTAAACAGATAGTTTAGTTTTGGTAGAATTGTCATTTTTATTATATTAGCTCTACCTATCCATGAGCAGTTGATATTTGCCCAGTTATTTAAATCTGATTTAATTTGTGTGAGAAGTGTTTTATAATTGTTTTCAAAATGATTCTGAGTCTGTCTTGGCAAATAGACTCCCAAGTATTTTACACTGTCTGTGGTTACTTTGAATGGAATTTCTCTTTCTAGCTCTTCCTGCTGTTTCTTGCTAGTCATATATAGGAAAGTTGAGGATTTATGGGGGTTTATTTTATAACCTGCAACTTTGCTAAAATTCCTCCTTCTTTTCCAATTCCAGGTGTAATAACATGAGTGGTATTAGGGCATTATGGATAAAGTAATAGACGTTGAGACTTGGATTCAAATCCCTCTTCTAAAACTAGCTATTTACATAACCATGGACAAGTCACATCATACCTGTCAGTCTCATTTTCCTCATCTGTAAAAATGGGAATGGTAATACCTAAAGTACTGAATTCTAGTGTGGATCAACTGAGATAATGTTTGTAAAAACTCTTTGCAGACCTTTATGAAGTCAGTTATCATGTCCTGAATGATAGTTTTTAAATAGTATGAGCACAATTCATTGGTGATAGTAAGTTGCAACTTCCTTATGCCCACCATGTGTCTTGTCATTGCCTCATGGGTCACCTAGGATTGTAATCCAAGTGAAATTATTGTGTTATGTGATCTGTAGCCACAAAGCATCCTTAGAAGATGTGTTTTTAAAAAATGGCGGGCTTCAAATATGGTCCCAGAGATAGGTCGGTATCTATTGTTTAAAAAACTGTAGAGGGATGTGGGGGTAATAGGGGAAAGCATGCTGGACCAGAAGTCAGAAGAGACCCAAGTTCAAAATCCTGGTAACCCAAATTCAAAATCCTGGTAACACAAGTTACATAACCATGGGCAAGTCACATAATAATACCTAGCATTTAAATAGCACTCTAAGGCTGTCAAAGGGCCTAATACTTTGAGAAATAAGTTATATAATTAACTCCATTTTTATAGATGAAGAAACTTAAACAGAAGATTGGACAACTTTCCCAGAGCCACACAGTAAGTAGTTAAGACCAGATGCCCTCAGTTCTATCCACTGTGTCACCCAGAAAATCACTTAACCTCTGTGGTTAACTGTGGATCTCAGTTCCCTTGTCTGTAAAATGAAAAGATTGAACTAAATAGTCCTTTAGATCCTTTCTAGTCCTGCAACTATGATCCTTCCTTTCCCCTTAGACTTACTGAGCCTCAGTTTTCTCATCAGTCAAGTGGGGATAATAATGCCCCCCAGGATGGTTGAGATCAAATGAAGTAACACCTGAAATGCACTTCACAATGCTCTCTTAAAGAGCCAGGTAATTGTCAGTTATTATCCCATTCTTGTCTTTTCAGTGGAGTTCTGACAGATCAGACCCAAGCCAAGTTACTAGACTGGTCTTGTTCTTTTACATTTAATGTTCTACAGATAATTAATAGCACTGCTGGATAAAATAACTACCTTTTGTAGCTAAATTAAAATACTGAAATGTAAGGGACGTCTTCTATAGAATCACGGAAAGCATCCTTGGGACAGTTCCAATAGCAGGCATAATAGGTACCTCTTTCCATTCCTAAATTATTCTAATTTACTCTGCTAGGTTTTTTATTGTTATTGTTATCTAATTCTCTCATCTTTTTTAATAGAGTTCAGGTAGAACAAGTTACTCTCTTGCCATTTGCTATCTAGCATAATACCAGACATACAAAAAAAAAAAAATGCTTGCTGACTTGCTAACGTGCTCTTCTTGTATGTATAATCTAATGATTTTGAGGTTATTAAAGAGATGGATATAAATGACTGCTTTGGGTGAGTGAATACTTACGGAGTCCTGAGAAATAAACTGATCTTCTTCAGCTTCTATGACACAACTTCCAGATCATACAGGATGATAGAGATGAGGGGTATTATAGGATATCTCCTACTCCCACAAGATTTTAGTATCTTACGCTAGGTCTCTATATTTGGAAAGCTTTTTTAATTATTTGAGGTACATCAACAACTATCTAAAAATGTCACTCTTAAGACCAATATCTCACACCACATGCCAAGATAAGCTCAAAATGGGTACATGATTTAGATATAAGGACTGATATTATAAGGAAATTCTGGGAGGATGGAAAAAAAGCTACCTATCATATCTTTGGATAAGGGAAGAGTTCGTCATCCAAAAAGAGATATAGGATCACAAGAGGTAAAATGAATCATTTTGATTACGTTAAACTAAAAAGATGTTGCACAAACAAAACTAATTCAGCCAAGATTTTAAAGAAAGCAGAAAACTAAAGTGAGTTTCTTTGATAAAGGTCTCATTTCTCAAACAGATAGGAAACTGAGCCAAATTTATAACAATAAGAACCACTCCCCCAATTGGTAAATGGTCAAAAGATATGAAAAGGCAGTTTTCAAATAAAGAAATCAAAGCTATCTAGAGTCATATGAACAAATGCTGTAAACCAATACTGATTAGAGAAATACACACTGAAACAATTCTGAGGCACCACCACTTCACATCCTATCAGATTGGCTAACATGACAGAAAATGATAAATGTTGGAAAAGATGGGGAAAAATTGGAACACTAATGCCTTGTTGGTGGTGTTGTACACTGATCTAACCATTCTAGAAAACAATGTAGAACTATGCTCAAAGAGTTATCAAACTGTGCATAACCTTTGACCCAGTAATACTACTACTAGGTCTGTATCTCAAGGAGATCAAATAAAAAGGATCTATATATATACAAAAATGCTTATAGCAGCTCTTTTTTTTTTGTGGTGGCAAAGAATTAGAAACTTAAGAGGATGTCCAACAGGGTGGCTAGGTAGCACAATGTTGATTAAGCACTGGCCCTGGAGTCAGGAGTACCTGGGTTCAAATCTGATCTCAGACACTTAATAATGACCTAGCTGTGTGGTCTTGGGCAAGCCACTTAACCCCATTTGCCTCACAAAAACCTACAAAAAAAAAAAGAGGATGTCCAACAACTGGGGAATGGCTGGACAAGTTGGGGTATATTAATGTGATAGAATCCTATTGTACTGTAAAAAAAATGATAAAAGGGACAGTTTTAGAAAAAACCTAGGGGCAGCTAGGTGGTGCAGTGGATAGAGCACTGACTCCCGGAGTCAGGAATACCTGAGCTCAAATCTAATTGATTAGCTGTGTGACCTTGGGCAAGTCACTTAACCCCATTGCCTTAAAAAAATAAAAAAAATTAAATAAACTATGAAAGACTTAAGTTACTCTGATCAACATGTCAGTGATAATTCCAAAGGATACATAAAAAAAAAATGGCATTCTTTGCCAGAGAGAGAACTGATGAACTCTGAGTGCAGAACTGAGGCATTTTTTCACACTTTCTTTTTTTTTTCTCTTGCAACATAGCTAATGTGGAAATGTTTTGCATGACTTCATAGGTATGATTGCTATCATATTTCTTGTCTTCTCAATGGGTAAGGAAGTGGAGGAAGAGAATTTGGAATTGAAAATAAAAATAATTTTTTTTAAAATGTCAGTCTTAAATGTTTTTGGATTGATGTTATATAAATCTGGATAGTTTTGAGCAACAGTTTTGCCTGTTCTGATGCTCCAGTTTCAGTGCAATTTGATAAATACACGAGAATATTTGGGGGTTTCGCTTATCATTATGTTGTTACTATTTTTATTATTATTATGGTCATATCAATCTTCATTTTTATAGGATCAAAATTTTAAAACCAGAATTGAATATATTCATAAAGAGTTTTGCAAACCTCAAAGTGCCATGTATGCCTTTCAGTAGCAGCAGCATGACATAGGGGAATGAGCCCTGGATTTGGGGTCACAGTTTCTGATTTCTTCTAAATTTATATGTAACTTTGGATACAGGGGGTTGGACTGGATCACCTCCAAGGGTCACTTCCAGTTCTTGAACTATGGTCCTATGATGTTTACATGTTGTCTTTGTCTTACTTCCTGCCCTTGACAGAATGTGTTCCCAGAGCTTAGCACAATGTCTTGCAAATAATAGACAATTAATAAATGGGGCAACCAGGTAGTCTAAAATTGGTTGGTCAGTTGTCCTTCATTCTCAAAGAATACCAACATGACTTCAGTATGTTAGTCAATTCACAGTGTGTGTGACTGAGGCTGATCAGAGCCAAATGAGTTCAGAATGCTCTACCTCAGGTTAGACACAAATAGTCCATGTGATCACTTAGGGTGGATTCTCTGAATTTGCATATCTCATTTTTTTAAAGCTATTTCAATTCTATTTTGCTCATAGAGCCCAGCACCTTTTGTGGTGAGGGTATGCCCTGCTGGGCAGTCCTGTGACACACATTCAGTTCCAACGTTCTTAAGAGAGAGACCCTGAAAGTGTCGTTGTTTTGCTTTTTCTTACAGCCGTGTCAGCACTTGCTTTGTATGAGTTCTCCATAAAATAAGGCTTTTAGGTAAGCATACATTTAGCATTTGAATAACTTGACCAGTCTATGAGAGCTGTGCTTTCTATAGTAGAATTTGAATGTTTGGCAGTTTAAAAAGGACTTCAATGTCTATCTTATCCCACCAGATGATCCTCAGAATCTTCCTAAGACAATCCAGTGGAAGCAATTTAGTTTCCTGCCATGGCGATGGCATACTGTCCAGGTTCATAACTAACATACAGCAAAGAGGGTCAGCACAATGGCTCGGTAGACCTTCCGTTTCTCTCCAGACCTTCTTTTGGAGCCTCCCAAGCCCTAAGCTAACTCTGGTAATGCATGTGTCAACCACATCATCAATGTGCACATCCCTGGAAAGTATATTGCCAAGGTCACTGAACACAGCATTCAAAACTTCTCCATTTGTTATAACTGATACTTCTACATCTGGATGGCGTGGTGCTGGCTGATGGAACACCTGTGTTTTCTTGGCGTTAGCAGAAGAATTGACCCATACTTTGTTGCATCTTCAGAGGCTGCTTTGAGTATACAATCATCTGCCAGCAAAAAAAAAAAAAATCAAACACTAAAATTCCGTCCATTTTAGTCTTTGGCTTGTAGCCTTTTGAAGAATTTTCCATCAATTCAGTAGTTGACCAATATGCTGTGTTCATCCTCATTGAAGGCATTTGCCAAAAAGACTGAAAACATCATGCTAAATAGCATGGGAGCAAGCACATAGCCTTGTTTGACTCCACTGGTGACTGGGAAAGTGGGAGGCATTATCCACTGTCTACAACACTGGCAAATTGACAGTCCTGAAGAACTCTAGGTGACCAAGGTTTGATAATTTCCCATAATTACATATCAAAGATCTTGGTCAAATCTACAAATGTTGTGTACAGACCTCTGTTCTGCTCCTAGCATCTACCGGGCATCAAACACAGTATCACCTAAATTCCTCAGCCCTTTCTGAAGTCTCACCTGTTCTTAGGTAGATGACCATCTTTCAGGTTTAAGGATCAGCCTACTGAGGACTCTGGCAAGAATCTTATCAGCAGTGACTGAGAGAAAGACCCTCCTGGGACTGTCACAGGATAATCTATACCTTTAAAAAGATGGCCAACGGAGGCATCCTTGAACTCCTAAGGTATAACCTGGAATAGAATCAGTCCCAGTTGTTTTGCCACATGAAAGGAGCCTAATAGTATTCAAAATCTCTTCTTCAGTTGGAATTTCAACTAGCGAGGGATTGATTTCAATCTGAGGTAAATGGTCAGAGGCTTCTGCATTGCAGATAGCCTGAAAAATAGAGTGCCAGATTTGGACTTGGAGAGTACAAATACCGACTCACACTTACTGTGGGACCTCTTTGAGCCTCATTTTCCTTAGCTGAAAATTAAGGGCAAAAATACTTGCACAAAGTTGTTGTAAAGATCATATCAAACAATACATACAATGATTTTCAAACTTTAATATAAAGAGCAGCTATTAATATAAATTACTATAAAATCTTATTGATCTATGTAGATAATTAGAAAAGACTCCCTATCAGATAAGGATATTGAAGTAAAGGGGGGTATCACAGAAGTGAGATCATTAGATCTTAGTTCAGCCTGAAGAAGGAGAAATGTAATAATAAAATAATTTACATACAAATCCCACAACTCTCTAGGCCTTTGGGTTTAGAAAGCACTTTCCTTCTAAGTTCCACAATGCCTAAAATATGTAATACTCTTCTATTTCTAGTAGCACCAGAAGAGATGACTAGGATTGGCTACACACGGTGTGAATGTGCTTTACCAAAGAAAATAGCCATTAGCCCTTCAAGTGCAACACTGAAACAATCACGGGAAGTTGCTCCATGGCTGTGACCCAACCAGTTTCCACCTTGCTTCACCTGGTGCATTACCATACACAAGAATTTTTGTTTGCTTGCTTCATGGTTGTTGGGTTTTTTTTTTTTAATCTTCTTCCAGGTATCAATCAAAACTTCATGCCAGCCTCCACTCCTTGGAAATAACGAAATGAGATGACGTGCATGATTCTTTCAGCTGGGCAGTGCAATGTGACCTGCATCTGGCTGGAGGAATTAAGCTGTTTCCAGTCCTCAGGCTGAACTCTCTGGGGCAGCTGGGCTCCACTCAGGGTGTGTTCTTGTCTCTATAGATAGACAATGCTTTGCTTTGGCAACCTGCTGCAAGAAAGCTGCTCATCTCTGAAAACCTAATCTGCACATATTTTGTTCCTAGATTCAATGCAGAGGACCCTCCTCTCCACCCCCAGTTAAATGGTGTAACTCCTTTATATTTGGGGAACTTTCTTTATGTTGGGGAGACGTGGGTTTTGTAAAGGATATGTGAACAAAATATCTGCAGCTAAAGTGTAGGCTTTAGAGCAAAATGGCCCTCCTTTCCCCTGTTGGAGAAAGTGAAAGAAAAGAAAATATATCTAACATTATGGCATCTGTGCCTCCATCTTCCCAACCCTGGAGCTGCTGAGAACTAAGTATTCAGACATTCAATGCTACTCCAATAGCTATTTAAAAGTTCCCAGATCACAACCTGTGATTTCTAATATAGACAAGTGGTATCATAAGACCAAGTGTGGGAGTTAAAAATAATAATAAATTACTATGCTACTTTCCCCTTTTCTTTTGCCAGGAAAGTATTCATTAACCCTCACCAGGCAGAGTGCAATTCTTTTTAAGGGGCTTTTATATGGCGGCCCACTGAGTTAACTTGCCTGAGGCCACATTAGTATAGAACAGAGGGGAGATTCAAATACTGGTTTGCAGATTTTAGATTTCAATTCTACCACATCAGAATACTTCCAAAACAGCAGATATAATAGGACAGGTGAGGGGGTGGGGAAGGAGTATGATAAGAAGGATAAAACTTCTCTTTGGTCCCAGAAGGCAAAACCAAGTAGGTGGAAGTTGCAAAGAGGTGTTAAGTTTAGGAGGAATGCCTGGAAAAACTTTCTAATCACTAGTGGTATCCAAAGAAGAACGAGCTGCCTCAGGAACAGTGGACTCCCTCCCATTAAGGGTCAGATATGTTACAGTCCCTAAAGACTCTTGTTCAGGAATGGACCGAGGCTGATCACAGGCTTTTCAGAGTTGGAAAAGACTTCAGGGGCCATCCAAATCTGCCTGTATTCCAAGAATCCCCACTTTGATGTCCATCCTCCTCTTCAAGATGATAGGGGATAGGGGTGGCTAGGTGGCCCAGTTGGATAGAGCACCAGCCTTGGAGTCAGGAGGACCTGAGTTCAAATATGGCCTCACATACTTAATAATTACCTAGCTGTGTGGCCCTGGGCAAGCCACTTAGCCCCATTGCCTTGCAAAAAAGAAAAAAAAAAGGATGGGGGACTCCATGACTCCTGGAGCAGACCATCCCCCTTTTGGACAACTCTTAGTTTTTCATTAAGAGGAAACTTTTTTTTTTAGGTTTTTTGCAAGGCAAATAGGATTAAGTGGCTTGCCCAAGGCCGCACAGCTAGGTAATTATTGTTTCAGACCGGCTTTGAACCCAGGTCCTCCTGACTCCAAAGCCAGTGCTTTATCCACTGCTCTACCTAACCACCCCTAAGAGGAAACTTCTTTCTGTTCCTGCCTCTCTAGGTCTGCCTTCTGGAACCAAGGAGAACAAATGTATTCCCTCTTCTTGGTCATCAGCTATTTCAGCAGACATGTTATCAAGTCCCTGCTAAGTCTTCTCTGGGTTAAACAGGCCTAGTTCCTTCAACCAATTCTCATGGGACAAGGTTCTATTTCCTGCTGGCTGTCCTCCTCCAAACAGCATATCAATGTCCTGCCTAAAATGTGATACCCCAAACTGAACATAATACCGCAGATGTGGCCTGACCAGGGTAAAGGACAGTGGGACTACTGCCCCCAGGAGAGCACTTCCCTTTCTTACTTTTCCACCTCCCATGGCCTTACTGATTTTCAACCCAGGCACCTTAGTTCAGAGAATTCTGTGATCAAGCAGTGCCTGGTAATTAGAGGTAGTAGTGAACAGGTCTCTTAACCTCCCTGGATCTGTTTTCATTTCTAAACTGGTTTGTAGTAGGCAACCTCTAAAGTTATCTAAATCATTTGAACACCCACTAGGTATGGTTCTTCTCAAAAAATGAATATTCTCAGAGATTTCCCGAGGAAATGAACTACGGTCAGATGACTCAGTGGTCAGTCTTTGAACTTCCTCCAGACAGGGCCCCTAGGTAATTCTTTATCTCTTCCATCTTCCTGAGGGGGGCGTGGTATATTTGCAAGCCCATCAGAGTTGGACTCAGGCAAGTCCCAGGTTCCCTCCGAAACTGTGATCATGGGCAAATTATTTAATCTACTGAACCTGATTTCTCAACTGTAAAATGGGGTATTAATAGCTGTAGTACTTAACTTACAGATTTGTTGTGAAATACAGATAAGACTACACGAAGCAATTTATCTCCCTTAAAATTGACATTTAGGGGCGGCTAGGTGGCACAGTGGATAAAGCACGGGCCCTGGAGTCAGGAGGACCTGAGTTCAAATATGACCTCAGACATTTAATTATTACCTAGCTGTGTGACCTTGGGCAAGCCACTTAACCCCATTTGCCTTGCAAAAAAAAATTGACATTTAGATAGCATTTTCTTGTGATTCATCTCATCTCCTCAAACTACATTCTCTAGTATTTCTCTCTGTTCATATCTTTAGTACCAGAGTAATATTGGGTCGCCATCAGTAAGTCAACAAACATTAAGCATTTACCATATTCCAGGCATGTAACTGCTGAGAAGAGAAAGGCAAAAAAGCCGAATTCCCATTTTGTCCAGGGTCACTCACATACCTAGGAAGCATCAGAAGCCAAATTTGAATTCAGGGACCCCTGATTTAAGGGCTAGGACTTTATCCAATGTACTACCTAGCTGTTCCTGACTCACCTTATAATGGGAGAGACAATATGCATAAAAATTCTACCTATAAGAAGCACAAGAGGAAGGTAATGCCTTTATTCCTTACCTCACCCTAACCCCACCCTCAATGATGTAGTGGAAAAAAGAACCCCATTGAGATTGAGTCTAGTCTGAGCTCCCCAACTCCCTAGGTGTGAGATCTGGATCATCTCTCAGACCCTGAACCTGAGCTAACTCCTTTGCAAACAGGGCTTGATCCCAACCACCTTGCCTAACTCCATGAGCACAGGAAGTGTTTCAGCTTTGTCTTTTTACCCTCATAGAAAAGGTACTTCATAAGCACTTGCTAATTGGTGCATTCTGGGTCTGAGGATCACATAAAAAGTGCTCTCATTTGGCTTTTGTGGCTTTTCTGCAGAAGCTGGCATAGGGGGAATGATGAAGGTCCACCTCCATCATCCCCCAGGTTGGAGGCAGATTTCAAATTCTTGCAGACACAAGGAACAAGCACTAAATTTGTAGACAGAAGCTGAGCTCTGGTGTAGACTCCACTGCCCACCCACTTGACCTTTCTGTAGACTCCACTGCCCACCTGGTGTAGACTCCATGCCCACCCGCTTGACCTTTCTGGTGTAGACTCCACTGCCCACCTGCTTGACCTTTCTGGTGTAGACTCCACTGCCCACCTGGTGTAGACTCCATGCCCACCCGCTTGACCTTTCTACTCCACTGACCACCCGGTGTAGACTCCACTGCCCACCTGCTTGACCTTTCTGGTGTAGACTCCACTGCCCACCTGCTTGACCTTTCTGGTGTAGACTCCATGCCCACCCGCTTGACCTTTCTGGTGTAGACTCCATGCCCACCCGCTTGACCTTTCTGGTGTAGACTCCACTGCCCACCTGGTGTAGACTCCATGCCCACCCACTTGACCTTTCTGGTGTAGACTCCACTGCCCACCCGCTTGACCTTTCTGGTGTAGACTCCATGCCCACCCGCTTGACCTTTCTGGTGTAGACTCCACTGCCCACCTGCTTGACCTTTCTGGTGTAGACTCCATGCCCACCCGCTTGACCTTTCTGGTGTAGACTCCACTGCCCACCTGCTTGACCTTTCTGGTGTAGACTCCACTGCCCACCCGCTTGACCTTTCTGGTGTAGACTCCACTGCCCACCTGCTTAACCTTTCTGGTGTAGACTCCACTGCCCACCTGCTTAACCTTTCTGGTGTAGACTCCACTGCCCACCCGCTTGTCCTTTCTGGTGTAGACTCCACTGCCCACCTGCTTGACCTTTCTGGTGTAGACTCCACTGCCCACCCGCTTGACCTTTCTGGTGTAGACTCCACTGCCCACCCGCTTGACCTTTCTGGTGTAGACTCCACTGCCCACCTGCTTAACCTTTCTGGTGTAGACTCCACTGCCCACCTGCTTAACCTTTCTGGTGTAGACTCCACTGCCCACCTGCTTGACCTTTCTGGTGTAGACTCCACTGTCCACCTGCTTGACCTTTCTGGTGTAGACTCCACTGCCCATCCGCTTGACCTTTCTGGTGTAGACTCCACTGCCCACCCGCTTGACCTTTCTGGTGTAGACTCCACTGCCCACCTGCTTAACCTTTCTGGTGTAGACTCCACTGCCCACCCGCTTGTCCTTTCTGGTGTAGACTCCACTGACCACCCAGTGTAGACTCCACTGCCCACCTGCTTGACCTTTCTGGTGTAGACTCCACTGTCCACCTGCTTGACCTTTCTGGTGCAGACTATTGATTACCTGCTTGACCTTTCTGGTGTAGACTCCACTGCCCACCCGGTGTGGACTGCACTGCCCACCCGCCCGACCTTGGATGGACTGGGGAGGCTATTGAGGGAAAGCTCAAAATGAATCAACCTCGCTTGAGAGACACAAGGAGAGGCAGAAGGCTCTGGGGTTCCCAAGGGGCGGGGGCTGGCCCTGGCTCCGCTCTCTGGGCCAGGCCGCCATGTGGCAGCAGTCCCGGAGAGGCGGCCCGGGAGGTCGGGGCCCGGCCTGGGGGGCCCGCAGTGCCCGGGGCCGTGCTGCCTTCTCCTCCGCGGGCCGGGCCGGGGGTCGGAGCCAGGCGGCCGCCGGCAGGGGACCCCCGGCCCCGCGGCCACGGGGTGCGGGGCGGCTTCCCCAAGGCCTCCCCAGGAGCCGCCAGGCCCCGGCCCTCCCGCTGCGGCCCGGCGCCTGCCCCCGCGGGGCTCCCGGTCCGGGGCCCGGGAGACACGGTAAAACCAGCCCGGGCCCCGCAGGCCCGGGGCGACCTGGAGGGCCACGACCCCCGAGGGCCCGGCCGCCCCGGGCCGCCCGCTGCCGGCCTGCCTTCCGCGCTCCCTCCGCAGCAGGCCCCGGCCCCGCCTCGGCCCGGCAGCCCCAGTGCGCCTGCTCCGCGGGCTCCGGGGGCCTCGATCCGGGGCCTGCAGCCGGGCGGGGAGGGGCGGGGCCGGGCGGCGGGCGGGGGGCGGGGCCGGGCGGGGGCGGGGCCGGGCCGGCGGCGCCGCGCTGGTGCCTCTCGGCCAATGAGCGGCGTCCACATGCCGCGGCGGCGAGAGGGGAGGCAGCAGCGAATAAATGCTATTAGAGCCGCCGCCGCCGCCGCTGCCGCCGCCGCCGCCGCCGCCGCGCCGCTCGCTCCCGTGCCCGCCGCCGCCGCCTTCGCCGCAGTCTCCTCCTCGGGTCAGCGCCGCCGCGGCCCTCCGGCCGGGGGCCTCCGCGGAGCGGGCGAGCGCCGCCGCGGCTAGCTGAGAGCGCCCGGGCCGAGCGCGGGGCCCACGGCCCGGCCTGCCGGCGGGCGGCCGAGCGCGGCGCGGGGCTCGGGCCGGGCCGGGCGGCGGTTGGCGGGCGCGGGGCCGTGCGGGGCCCGGGCGGAGCCGCCGAGCCGAGGGCCCGCGGGGGGAGGGCGCCCGCGGGCTGATCGAGCGGAAGGAGGCGGCGGAGGCGGCGGCCGCGGCGCCGCTGCGGGGGGCGGGGGGCGGCCAGCGCCGAGCCGGGCCGGGCCGGGCCGGGCGCGCCCTAGCGGGCCGGGAGCAGTCGCGGGCGGCCCCGGGCGGGCCCGGGCTGGGGCTCGGCAGCCATGGAGAACGCGCACACCAAGACGGTGGAGGAGGTGCTGGGCTACTTCGGCGTCAACGAGAGCACCGGGCTGAGCCTGGAGCAGGTCAAGAAGCTCAAGGAGCGCTGGGGCTCCAACGGTGCGTGGCGGCGCGGGGGCGCGGGGGGCCGGGGCGCCGCGCCGAGGGGCCGCCCGCCGCCCCGGGGCTCCCCGCCCGCCGCGGCGGGGCGCGTGCAGGCCGCGGCGGGCCCGGGAGCCGAGGAAGATGGCTGACGGGGCTCCACCTCGTGGGGCGCCCCGGCCGGGCCGCGGACCTTCCTAGGGGCCCCCTGAACCCGGGGCGGGGGCGCGGGCCCAGAGCCCCCCACGTCTGGCCGCTGCTGCACGGCCCTGGCCCAGCTGCCCCTTAGGAGACCGAGATGCAGCACAAGGTCGTTCCCCCAAAAGATCGTCCCTGGTCACCTCCGCAAAAGCATGGGCTTCGCCCTAGCGAAGGGTTTTGTCCAAAGGAGGGGGGGTTAAATTTTAACCGTCTCCTTGGAGAAAAACCAAATGTTGATGCTTTTCTTCTTTTCTTTCCCTCCTGCTCCCCTGCAAATCTCTGCATCCTACAGAATTGCCAGCGGAAGAAGGTAAGGCACTGGGGGAAAAGTTGTTTTTCTCCATTATTTCTTCTGTTAAGGCTATTACGAAGACAACTCTTACAATCTCTATTTGTCCTTACAGGGAAGACCTTATTGGAGCTTGTGATTGAGCAGTTTGAAGATTTATTAGTTCGGATTTTACTGCTGGCTGCCTGCATATCTTTTGTGAGTATGAGAAATTTTTTCTTTTTTTCAAAGTATCGGTCAGCCAAATGTCAGAGGGATGAAAGTTGTAAAGCGGAAATGATGGGAATAAGCAAAGATGCCATGTCAAAGTGCTGCCTTGGTGTTGGCCATTTGTAGTCATATAATGCAAACGATTGATTTTTTTAATAAAGTAATTGGACAAATCACTCTGAGGATTTTTTTTTTTTAACAGGGCTAATTGGATTCCCCAAACACCCCTTTGTAGAGCCAAATAAGGGCCTTTTAAATTTTTTTATTTTTACATTTTGGCTTCTCCTTTATTTAACAAGTTGGAAGATCACATGAAGACAGGGTCATTGTCATCTGTAAATAGCACTTACCAAAGAAATATTCCCAGTTGTTTTCCCTTTCTGGTAATAGCAAGGTGACAGTTGCTTCTGAGGGTGACAAGAGTGATGACGCTGGGGATGGCTCTGTGGTTGACCAAATTTGGTCACTGACCTTCATGGTGGTGGTATGCTCATCTAAGTCTGATTGTCCACCCCCCCATCCCCCACCTCCCCTTTCCCTGACTTGACTACCAAACAGAACTCCTCAGATGGCAGGATCAAGTTCAGCTTGCCCTGTTCCATAGACAAAATATTTGAATTCCTGGTTGTGTGAGCCGGGAGTCTACATTTGCAAGCAAGAGCTGGTGGGGTTGCTAAGAAACAAGAGCGAGATGCAAAGACTAAGAGCCTCTGGAGGTGATGGGGGCGACTATGTTCTTGATAAGTTATTAACCGGTTTGTTCTCTTCATCATGAAATTCTCATGTGGGTTATTCTTTTTTGAGCCCAGAGAACATTTGAAATATGTGGAAGACAGAGGCCCTCATAGACTTGTAAGGAAAGCTTTGAAAATATGATGAAATTAAAAAAAATCTCATTCACAAAATTTTTTCTTCTCCCCTCCCCCCCAACTTGAGGACAGGAAGGATTGATTCTGAGGTGATTGCATCTGCCCATGCGGCATGTGTGCTCTGACTTTCAGCCAGGTATGGCTTTAGAGAGCCCCTAAAGAACTCATTTGAGGTGAATTCATCAGCAGTTAGGTCTGCTATCAGCCGCCCCAAGGGGCTACCTTCATCTCTCCTCTAGTTTTCTCTTCTCCATCTTGCCTGTCAGCAGAGGGAGATTGGGGGAATCTGAAGAACCCTTTACAAATGGTAGTTCTAGGAGGAGCAAAGAATTCAGAAGATACACTTTTAGTACTTGAAATCTAAAAATGAGTCTTTTCCCACTAAGTGTAGTATATACATCATAATTATCCCAAGAGTGCCATTAATTATCTTTAGGATCTGGCCCTTGAATTCTTCTCTTGGAGGAAAATTAAGGCATGGTATCACAGCAGTTGATTTGCTGAGCCTATTGAATTGCTCCTAATCTCTGATGTGGCTCTTTTCTCTGATATTTTTAAACTTAAATTTCAGTTTTAATTCCCAACGTGATCTTGAGAAAATTGGAATCCTCTTTAGTATAGATCAATCAGTTTGCAATATGGAAGGATCAGCAGCTTACATTGCCATTTCATGTACTTGAGTTTTTAACTGCAAATACTGTATGGGTTCATTCAGGGACTAAGCAACTGCTAATAGTCCTGAAGAGTTTACAGAAGGAATAAACAGAAGATGGCCAAAGCACATTGGAAATGACACTGCTGCCTTTCCTTGAACTAATGGCAGTTTGTTGAGAAGTAGAATAAAATGTGAATTTGATTTAACTTCATGAAACAAGGCAGACTGAATATTTAGACTGGAGAACGTCTTACACCTCTGGATGACTAAAATGGTTTTTAAAATCTCATTTCTGGGCCAAGACAGCTTTGTCCTTGGGTCTTTGTGTACCCAGGACCACAGAGATGTTACATCAGTGGCTCGGTCATGTATACGTTGAAGCAAAATTAGTCTCAGATGCTTCATGGTTGATGTTGGTAACAGGAAGATAGGTCATTGTTGGAAGTTTTAATTGAGCTGTTGAAATGGTTGGGTCTCATTTAGGATCTGTTCCCTTTCAAATGTGTGATAGTCTCATTCTCAACATTATCTAGAGAGAGAGAGAGAGAGAGAGAGAGTCTATATATAGCATTGTATATTTTAAACCTTAAGTCTGTGAGGATGTTGAAAGGATAGTTTATTGTGAAATTTTAATAAGAGTTTATGGTTTCTTGGAATTCATGTTCTCATTTTCAGAGCTTCAAGCAGCACCCTCCTCTTCTCTTAACCTTCACAGCCCTGTGGAAGTGATATCCCACTTATTTTGTGGTGGTCGCTACTAGAAATTGTCCAAGATTGTCACCTTTTTTAGAATTTTGATTCTTTGGGAGCTGCAGCACAAATGAGTCTTGGTCATGCATTTGAATCTCACTTCTAATATTTAATAACTGTGTGACCTTGAGCCAGTGAACTCATCTCTAGCTGATCTTCAAAGTCCCTTTCAGTTCTGTATCCTGTGATTCTTTGATAACTACCTGGGAAACAGATTTGGAAATGAAAGTTGTTTTAATTGACTTTGAATAGCTGAACAAGGCAGATATGAAGGAGCAGAAGGAAAAACTGGGGTGCTTTATATAGCTAATCTTATTTTATTAGCTTTTAAAGAAAAAGCAGTGATGCTTAATTACTTTTAGCTTAACAAACATTTTGTAAATATAAAATTTTGATGCGTGTCTGATGGGGAGAATAGTGTTTTGTAATAGGTTCTTCTTGGATTGTAAAAAAAACTAAACAGTTTACCTGATGTATCTTGTGACTGCTGATCATGCTAAACTAAAGAATAAACTGATAATTCTACTTTATGTTCTGCTATAGTAGAATATAGGAAATATGCGATTGCTTTTACACTAGTGACTTAAAGGGATTTGTTAAGTCATTTCGATTGTGTCCAACTCTCTGTGACCCCATTTATAGTTTTCTTGGCGCAAAGATACTGAAGTGGTTTGCCATTTCCTTCTCTGACTCATTTGACAAATAAGGAAACTGAGACAAATAAGGTTAAGTAATTTGCCCAAGGTCACACAGCTAGACAGTGTTTGGGGTCAGATTTGAATTCAGGAAGAGGGATCTTCTGAGTCCTTCCTAGTGCCACTTAACTGCAGTAGTCATCAAAGAGAAGACCCTCTTTCTGGAGACAGACATATACATACACACACACATACACACACACACTCATACACTCATGATGACAGTGAGAACATAAAGTGACCCTGGAATTTTGAGGTTATTGTTTGGTCCTGACCTCTTATTTGTGGAAGGTGTTAGGGATTTTTTTTTCTTTTTCCTACCTAGCTATATGTAGTACAGCTTCTGTTAAGCCACAATTACCTTGAATGTGGTTTAAGTGTGACTCTATATATAAGCATCTTACTATTTTACTGTGATTTCCAATTCTGTTTGCAATTTCTGGTGTACCTTTCTCGTGGTCCTCTCAAGAACCTTTCCCCCTTTCTAATGTGCTAGTACTGATAGTTCCCAGGGCTCCTTCTTCCAAGTCCTGGAATAGAGGAGTACACACCCAGGTTCAAAGAAATCACTGGGTCGCTTGGACTCGCCAGTTGGATGTGGTCAGCTTCTAGTGTGGTTAATACTACTGGTGCCTGTGGGTTTATAGAGTCTGAAATCCACATTGTTTTTCTGTTTCACCTTATAAACCATACATTTGGTTGACTGACTCTTGATGTGTTCTTCTGTCCTTGGTTATACTAAAGACTCCATTTTTATTTATTTGTGAAAGAAAGGATTAGACCTACTTCCTGTCCTTAAAGGTAAGCCAGTTAGTGTGAATTTTATCAGCAATAGTCAGTACATCATCACTGATCCCTAGTCTTCCAAAATACTTCCCTAACTGAAGAAGTCTTTTGTGTTAGATATTGGAAGGGAAAACATAATGAAACTTTATGGAAAAATTTTTTTACAAATCATACAATATCATGCCCTCAAAGAGAAAAGTCTAGATTGGTACTACCTTCAAGCATTTAAGCACCAGTGTGAAGTGTTGAAAATTCGAAAGCCAGTCCCTGTCCTCAAGAAGCTTTACATTCTAATGCAGAAGACAGTAGAGAGTGCCTGGAAGGCCGCACTCCAGCCTGGAAGACTCTATGTAGTTTGTTGCTTAAATGTGTGCCTTGCCACCTGCTGCCAAGAAGGAAATTCATCCTCCTTCTAACAAGGTGCGAAGCTTATCTTTGAGTCGTTAATGCCTCACTGACCTTTAAGAAAGGCCCTTTTTCCTCCTCAAGGCCAACAATTTTTTTCCCTAGCTGGAGAATTAAGTTTCTTATTTCTAATATGCTCTCCTTGGCAAGCATTTGGAAGGCTAGCAGCAGAGCAGCTGCGATCTTGCATCCATCACAGTTTATCACTTCCTCAGAGAAGTTGTCTTTTTGGCACTAGGCCTGATCCTTGGAGGCTGCAGTAGTCTGCTTATGGGTCGGAGAGTCCAGAGCAGGGGAGAGGCTCCCTTTATACTAGGTTTGGGCCCTCCAGTGCTTCACCCTGGCCCTTTCTCATGCTCGCTTGCCTCGATTTCAGTATCATTTAGGAAATTTATGTTCATTTTTCCCCTATTTTGGTCTCTGTGCCTTTGCCCTTTCAATCATTCAAGAGTAGGCACTGAGATGCCCATTGAATCGGACCAAACTAATTTCCCATGGCTCTGTTTCTAGCCAGAGGTATTTTTATTGCTATTGATTCCAGAAGGGTTTAAAAAATATATTCATCGCACATTAATTAGATCAATTAACTCTTTATTAGCCCCCAATACTAGTATTTGTTTAAAATACAAAATCTATGTCATAATATATTGAAATGTATTTCCTGTCTTCAGAACCTGTTCTAGTTAAATTGAAAAGCTTCAATTTGAAATCCTTATATTTCACCATCAGTCAATTAAAGAACTAAAAGCATACGTTATATTAAAGTTATAATAGACCTTTGTCATACTAGCTTTGGCACCAATAGGGTAAGGGGGATATTGTCTCAATGTGATCCCACCATTGATTGAATGCTATATTAATGTTTATGCTCTTGTAGTTAAATTCATCTTAGTCGTGTTCAACTCTTTGTGACCCCTTTTGTGGTTTTCTTGGCAGAGATACTAGAGTGTTTTACCATTTTATTCTTAAGCTCACTTTACAGATGAGGAAACTAAGGCAAACAGGGTTAAATGGCTTGCCCTGGTTCACACAGCTGGGAGTTGTCTGAGGCCAGATTTGAACTCACAGCTTCCTGATTGCTGGCTTGGCATTTCTATCCACAGTGTCTCCCAGCCTCATATGCCTCTTAATATGCTTTTCCTAATATTGCAATTGTCTGCTTTTTTTTAAATGGATTTTTTGCTAAGTTTTTTCCCTTCTGTTTTTTTTTTAAATTTTTACAAGACATAACTCTGGGAAGGGAAAATACAGAGGGAAAAGGAGACAATATATGAAAAAGAAAGGATATCATTAAAACCTAATTTATTTTTTGTCAGTCCACTATTTGGAAGTTTTATTTTCAACTAGCTTTGAAGAAATTTGAAAAATAAACTTGGGGTTAAAAATCCCAGATATTCTAAAATATCATTGGTTGCTTTTGTTCCTATATTTTACATAACCATATCTACTACTTAGGGAATTTAAATTACTTTTAATTATCTGATCTTATTAGCATAATTTTCATTGCTTGTTCCCCTTTGATTCATACATAAATGGTCCTAGAAATTGCTTTGAGAATATAGTGATACTCAGCTTTCATCTTTTTTAAATATATTATTATCCTCCTTAATTTAGCAGCCATTACTACTTTTATGTATAAGACATCATATATATCATTAGTTTCTGATCCTCCCTCTTTGGCTGTTTTGGATTAGGAAAAGGCTCAAAAGCCAGTGGTGGGTAAACCCTGGGGGATCCCCAAAGAATAATGAGGATCCCCCCCCCAGCCTCAAAGAGAGGAGAGTCTACCAGAGCAGGTAGTTAGATATGTCAGACCCTGTGACTCTGGGTGAGTTAACTGCTCTGGGAACCCCAGGCTCCTCCTCTTGTGCTGGTGATTGTGAAGGTGCTTTGTAATACTTACTACTTAATATGTTAATAATTGAAAGGGTTAAGAGGTACCAAGTGCTCTGGCTGCTTGGTGAAGGAAGAGATGGCTCTGGGGTGAAGGGAGCCCTCAGGCAGGAATCAGTGGTTCAATTGAAGTGTTGAAGGATAGGCAGAATTGGGCCATCCACCTACCTACCCTGTGGTCTGTTGATCCTTCAAAACTCCAGGGACCATGGAAAGATATTGGTTGGGTTGGAGCATAGGTGATGAGAGGAAAAGAATAGCGATGTGGGTTAAGATCCAGTCATGGAAGGCCTTAGCACCAGCCAGAGCTGTTGTACTTTTGGGTAATGGAGATTTTACAGGATTCTTGTTTTTTTCATAAGGATGGCATGATTTGAGATATTTTTGCTGGAGAGTAATGGGACTTTGTAGACCATGGGGTGGACAGATTGGAGACAGGAGGACGAGGTCATTAGAACAATCCAGAAGAGTGTTCAGGAACTAGGGTAGTTCCAACCTGCATCTCCAGCTACCTTGAAATTGAATGTGATTGTATTTTCTGCCAGATGCCCAACACTCAGAAGAACGTTTTGATGACATTTTCAGTATCCATGAATTGTCATGAGCAGCCTGGGGCTGCATGCAAGCATCCTGCTGTTCTTGGGCTTTTAATGGATTACATTAAGAAAAATCATTGTGGTGCTTTAAAGTGAAAGTCTGCACACTTGTTCACTGCAACAAATATCATTTCCTTTACAGGTCCTGGCCTGGTTTGAAGAAGGTGAAGAAACAATCACAGCATTTGTGGAGCCTTTTGTAATCCTGCTTATCTTAGTGGCCAATGCCATTGTGGGCGTGTGGCAGGTAAGGAAATGTTTACCCTGCTGATGGGTTAACCCATCCTTTCGCCTTCCTTCCAGAAGCAGGTCCCTTTGCATTCTAATCTAAGATCCACAGTCTAATGAAGAGAAGTGGTCTGGGTTTTTCTTTTTGTCCGCAATAAAACTGTCTTGCTCTCCCCTCCTGTGATTTTTTTTTATTTATGTTTTCTCTTTGAGATAGCTTGTTAAGAACAAAAGCCTACTAAGTGCCAGACTTGGTTAAGCTCTGGGGACACAGATGAGAAAGAAACCCTTCCCCCCCCCCCCCAAGGAGTGTACCACACATCAAACCGTTAATTATAATTATAATGATAATAAATAAACTTAGTATGGCCTATTCAGATAATGATCTACTACATAAATACAAAGGTCTACTGTATTGTTTGATTTTTGTGTGTCCATGATTTCAGCTTGCCATGTGTCCCTCACAGTGCCCAACTAGGCTCAGAGCCCTCTAGCTAGCAGAACTGGGGGTTCGAGATGAGGTGGCCATCCATCAGTGCTTCATGACAGTAATAGAATTGATACATTGGCAGCCTTTCCAGGACAGTTGCTTTACTTGTGTTCCAGGTAGATGCTGATATACTGGGAGAGAGCATTAGCCCAAAGGTATCTGGGCAGAAGGAGAGGTCAGGGCTTGGAAGCCAGTTGTTTCTAGTTGGACTAGAATGGGAAGCAGTGACTCCTCCCCATGAGGCTGCAAAGTGATGATCAACTACATTCAAATCACTTATTTGCTAAGACTGTCTGGCTGGTTGGCCAGCCATTGACTTCTTGTCCAAAGGTCATTCTGAATTGGCAGAAATGGGGATAATAAAAAGAAGAGCTGGTTTTCAGAAAAGAAATGGGAGGCTGGTTGAATGGTGGCAGGTTGAGCAGAGTGGAGGAGCCACTCTCTCAGGGCCATCTTGTTGCTCATAGAGCGAGAATCAAGAGATGGGAAGTTGTGGAGGTTGACCTCGCAAGCTCTATAGAATTTGGGGGACGAGACAATTTTTTTATTGTAATGGGACTTGGCTTTTGCTTCTCTGCTCTGAGCTTCTTGGGCAAGGATGTTGCTGGCAAAGAGAGGTGGTCCAGGAGAAAGGGGTGGGGGGGACAAGTAAATGGTAACTGAGACGACACAATGAGACTGGGGACAGCCACTGCTGAGCTCTTCAGTCTTTGGAGGACTGTCTGTTCCCTTTATATAGTGGGAATGGGGTGGGGTTGGGGTCCATGATCTTAATGCTAGGGACTGTGATATGGCAGAGGCAGGACTCCATGAAAAATCTCAGCCTCTGAGGCCCTCCTCAAAGGTTTGCTTTCCTAAAAGGAACCTTTAGATAAGATCAATGAGAGCTATTTCTGTTGTACCTTTGACAAATCTTAGCTGTCAGGTAGTGCAATGGGTAGAGCACTGCAGGAAAACCCAAGTTCAAGTTGGGTTCTGACTGTGATCCTAGGCAAGATGCCTAATGGTAAACTGGGGGGCAATAATAGCCCATACCTCCCAGGGATGTTGTGAGGATCAGATGAGGTCATATTTGTAAATCACATTGCAAACAAAATGCTATCATCATTATTAATAAAAATTTAATTTGATTTGGTTTTGTTTGTTTGTTTGTTTTTAGGTTTTTGCAAGGCAAATGGGGTTAAGTGGCTTGCCCAAGGCCACACAGCTAGGTAATTATTAAGTGTCTGAGACCGGATTTGAACCCAGGTACTCCTGACTCCAAGGCCGGTGCTTTATCCACTACGCCACCTAGCCACCCCAACAATGAATTATTTTAAGAGAAAGTGTTACTAATTAAAAATATTATTGGGTCGGCTAGGTGGCACAGTGGATAAGAGCACTGACCCTGGAGTCAGGAGGACCTGAGTTCAAATCCAGACTCAGACACTTAATTATTACCTAGCTGTGTGGTTACTTAACCCCATTGCCTTGCAAAACAAAAAAACAAAAACACAAAAACACAAAACCAGGGCGGCTAGGTGGCGCAGTGGATAAAGCACCAGCCTTGGAGTCAGGAGTACCTGGGTTCAAATCCGGTCTCAGACACTTAATAATTACCTAGCTGTGTGGCCTTGGGCAAGCCACTTAACCCCATTTGCCTTGCAAAAAAAAAGAACCCCGAAAAAAAATAATGCAATGTTGCTATAATCTCAAATATAATTGTCATTCAAGGATGAACATGTGTTCTCTATGATAACCTATCATAAAAAGATTGATTTGTTGAGTGACTTCACTTTACCCCCAAAATTTATAAAATTCAGCTAAAAAATAAAATACTTAAGCATTCTTTGCATTTAGAGAATATGTTCTTGACCCTCTATCCTCATACCCTGCCCTCCCCCAAAGTGTTCATTGGCTTTGATTAATTAGTCCTTTGTTTTTAGACACTTGGAATATTTAAGCTTTTCCATGTTCTTATTGAGAAACATTCTTTTTGTCATTTACATTCCTGGCTCTATTAAATTTTAGCTTTCTAGTAAAGATCTTCATCCCTACATTGCTGCCGGTGTAGGCTAAGGTAAATGACAGTATAAATTTGCCTGAATTGACAAAGAAGAAAATTTCTTAAACTGGGATTATAACCCAGTCGCAGCAGCACTTACAGTTCTTCCCCAAACCTCAGAAGGACATAAAATATCCAGGCAGTCTTGTGACTAGGTTAGGGAGCAGATTACCTAATTGCACAGAAACCCAGGTGTATGTCTTCTCCTCCCATACTTTGAGCAAAGCTAATATATGAACATTTAAATTGACTTTTTAGAGTATGAGTGTGTGTGTGTGTGTGTGTGTGTGTGTGTGTGTGTGTGTGTGTGTAAGACTACTTTAAATTGCAAGATTTCTTCTTGCGCTTAAATTTAGATTGGCTCAATTTAGCATAACTTTAGCACATTAATTTATTTTCTTTGGGCCTTTTAATTCAATGGATGAATGAATTGGGTAGAGTGGGGTATACCTAATCAACAACCATTCATTAATAGCCAGGTGCCTTTGTTGTTGTTGGCAGCTAGCTGGAGCATTTGATAGAGACAATTGGGCCCGGAATCAGGAAGACTCCTCTTCCTGAGTTCAAATCTGACCTCAGTCACTTAGTAGCTGAAGGATCCTGGACAAGTCTCTTCACCATGTTTGCCTCAGGTTCTTCAGTAATAAAATGAGTTGGAAAAGGAAATGACAAACCACTCTAGAATCTTTGCCAAGAAAACCCCAAATGGGGTCAGGGAGAGCTGTGAAATCATCCTCATCACCATCATTTTACATTTCCAGTTGGGTAGAAAGAATAAGATTGGGCACCTAATTGGAAATATGGAATGAAGGGAATCAGGATGATTTCACAAATAATCTTGAACTGGGTGGCCAAAGCATGGTGAAACCCTTCCAACAGAAATAGGAAATTGTCTCTATCAAATGCTCCAGCTAGCTGCCATATGAAAAATTGCTCTAAATGATTAATTATTAGAGAAATACAAATTAAAGCTTCTCTGAGGTACCACCTCACACCTCTCAGACTGGCCAATATGACCAGAAAGGATAATGATAATTGTTGGAAAGGTTGTGGGAAATCTGGGACACTATTACACTGTTGGTGGAGCTGTGAACTCATCCAACCTTTCTGGAGAGCAATTTGGAACTACACCCAAAGGGCAACAAAAATGTGCATATCCTTTGATCCAGCAATACCACTACTGGGTCTATACCCTGAAGAGATGATGAAAAAGGGTAAAAACATCACTTGTACAAAAATATTCATAGCAGCCCTGTTTGTGGTGGCAAAGAATTGGGGAATGGCTTAGCAAACTGTGGTATATGTATGTCATGGAACACTATTGTTCTATTAGAAACCAGGAGGGATGGGAATTTCAGGGAAGCCTGGAGGGATTTGCACGAACTGATGCTGAGTGAGATGAGCAGAACCAGAAAAACATTGTCCACCCTAACAGCAACATGGGGGTGATGTTCAACCTTGATGGACTTGCTTGTTCCATCCGTGCAACAATCAGGGACAATTTTGGACTGTATGCAATGGAGAATACCATCTGTATCCAAAGAAAGAGCCATGGAGTTTGAACAAAGTTCAAGGACTGTTCCCTCTAATTTAGAAAAAAAACTGATATCTTATTGTCTGATCTTGCTATCTCTTATACTTTTTGTTTCTTTCTTAAGGACATGATTTCTCTCTCATCACACTCAATTTGGATCAATGTACAACATGGAAACAATGTAAAGACTGACAGATTGCTTTCTGTGGGGGGGTGGGGGAGAGAAGTAAGATTGTGGGAAAATTGTAAAACTCAAATAAAATCTTTAATAAACCCAACTGATCCCTAAACAAGAGTGGAGAGAAGAGGACCCATTGAGTCCAGGTTTCCACTCTAGGCCAGACACCAAGTTTGACACTGGGGGGTGCAGAGACAGAATGAAAACTACTTATTCGAATAGATACAAAATAAATACAAAGTGAAAAAAGACTACAAGATAGGGAGGTGGAGCTCTAGCAGTTTGAGGGCTGGGGGAGGGTACTGTTGGGGAAGACTTGATGTAGATGGTAACTCTGCTCCATCTTCAAGGAGGAAAATGCCTATTCTCTTGGGTGCAAAGCCAGTGCAAATGCATAGGACAGGAGCAACACCGGAGGCCCTTTGGGCTGATGTCAGAATGCTGAAGAGGGAAACAGAGAAATGTCCAGTGAGACTGGAAAATTAGGTTGAGTCCATGTAGTGAAGGACTTTAAATCTTATACAGAGGAATTACATATTTCATTATTTGCCTTAGAGAATCAGTGGAGTTACACTTACGGAAAACCATGTTGCAGGGAGTGTATAGGATAGAAAGACTAGAGCGTTTTAGAAGATTAAACTTAATATCACATGTGGTAAATTGGATCTTTTAATGATAAATAGAAGATATCTGCAGCATTTCTGGGTCAGAGATTTCTAGGGATGGTGGGAAGTGATGTGATTTCTTGAAATTAGTTCTGTGTGACCTTGGGCAGCTCTCTTGATGGCTCTGGGCCACTTTATCTATAAAATAATAAGGTTGAAATAGATAACCTCTAAAATTGCTTCTAGCTCTCCATTCTGGGATCTGAGGGAAACACCAAATGAATATTGTCTTCCTAAAATGCTTGTGATGTATGCTGACAGGGTGGAAGGTGTCCAAGAACTTCTGCTGCTCTCTTTTTTTTTCTTGTCCTCAATCTGTTTGATCAGATCACAGAATGCTTTTATTTGTAATGTAGGATCATGAATAACTTAATTTTTATCAGAATGACCTTGACATTTGTGAAATATTTAAACCACAAAATGACCTTGACCACTTAGTTTTCTGACATTTCTTCTAGACTATAACATTAACTAGATTTAGCAGTTCTAAATTTGATTGGCTCTTTGGCCTAGAAATGGACTTCACCAGTACAGTGACAATAAATTGCTAGTTCATCATCTTGCCTTGTTAATTAATGGTGATATTGTCATCAGTAAATGTCTCTTTTTTTTCTCCCTCCATATGTTTTCAGGAAAGAAATGCTGAGAACGCAATTGAAGCTCTTAAGGAATATGAACCTGAAATGGGTAAAGTTTATCGGCAGGACAGGAAGAGTGTTCAGCGGATCAAAGCCAAAGACATAGTTCCTGGGGATATTGTCGAAATAGCTGGTGAGTAGTTGGGTATTTTTTTGTTTTTGTTTTTTCCAGATTGCACATCTAAGCATTCTGCTTTGTTATTCTTAAGTCTGTGTGTTTATCTGTAATTACACCTAAATGAGTGCTCTTGCATATATGAATTATCTTATTATCACATTTTAGGAGTGGGCCAGCATCAAAACAGAGCCTTGCTGTTTCCTGAATTATATGTTTCAAGTGTTTTGGCATCTTCCCCTACACATTGACTACTAAAGTTTTCTGTACCAGATTTGTTTGAATTACTGTTTATTTGTCTGGTTTCTGCTAGACTACTGATAGTCAGGAATGGTGCTGGAATTGTTAATGGTTTATGTTTGGAAGCAGGGATAGTTTGAAGGCTTTAAAAATAAAGTACATAGGAGTAGCTGGGTGGTGCAGTGGATAGAGTGTCGACCCGGAAGTCAGGAGGATCTGAGTTCAAGTCTGGTCTCAGACACTTAATAATTGCCTACCTATTTGACTTTGGGAAAGTCAAGGACATAAATTTTTTTCTGTTTTCATCCAAAAACAACCCTTGAAAATTAGAGTGAAGGGATATATATATATATATATATATATATCACAAATTGTTTCTCATGAAAGAGCCATAAATAAATATTATATTGGAGAACTAACTTTTTAACACAACATCTGTGCCTCCATTTTCTCATCTGTAAAATGGGTTCTTATCTCTGAAACAGTAACTCTGTGTGTTCTAAAGAACTGGCAGCCCATACTGAAAATGGCCCAGCAGACTTGTCCTTGTTGTATTATGTCAGTCAAGTGTCCTGTAGGGGTGCTTTAATTCCCCACTAAAATCCCATCTTCTACTGGAAGCTTTTTCTACCC
Source organism: Macrotis lagotis (assembly GCF_037893015.1). Lineage (NCBI taxonomy): Eukaryota > Metazoa > Chordata > Mammalia > Peramelemorphia > Peramelidae > Macrotis > Macrotis lagotis. The sequence goes on from NC_133666.1 coordinate 670,982,176, forward strand.
CCTCAATTCTAGTGCCTCCCCATGTCAGTTATTTCCCCCTTTTTTCCTCTAGATAATTTGCTTGTATATATATTTTTCTCCCCCCCCCCAATTAGATTGGGAACTTCTTGAGGGACAGGGACTGTCTTTTGCCTCTATTTGTGTCCCTAATAAATGTTTGTTCATTCATTGATGGTCAGCACTGTGGATCTCTCCTTTGACAAGTGAAGATGAGTTAGCCCCCCTGCCTTTTTCAGAGGGAGTTCTAACTTCTAATTTATGTTTGTTTTCATGATAATTTCCTCAGTTGTACTTTCTAATGGCCTGATGATAACCAAAATGGCACCCGGCACAGCTGCCTCTTGTGCCAGTGAGCTGACAGTTGGCCTTTAGAAGGAAGTTGTTTTTGTCCTAGGGATCAGTATCAGAGCTTTGTTCCTGAAGCAAGGCACTAATGTTGTACAATTAATATTGTAACCAGTACTGGTGACTTGAGTACTAGAAGTAGCAGAATGAATGGTGCCAGGAAGGGAAAGTGATTTAGTCACTGAATTAAAAATGACAACCACACATTTTTTTAGTTAGCATTGTGGTTTACAGTTTTCTTCCTACCATCCCCAAAATTCAGGGAGTGGGTCTATAAACTTCATTTTATAGAAGAGGAAACTGAGGCAAAGAGAGCTTCAGTCTAAATCACACAGCAGGTAAGTGACCAGGCCAGGATTTGGGCTTTTTTTTTTTTTTTTTTTTTTTTTTTTTGGTCTGTGGACATAGAATGTGGGCCTTCTTACCCACCCCTCTGTGGAGGTGCGTCTGTTAGCATAGGAGCAAAGTGTTTGTCATTGATGCTTTTGTAAGAAATGTGGTGGGTGGAGTGTGCTAAGTCACACTGCATAATTTAAGGCTTTGTGAATTATTCTGACTTTTTTTTTTTTTTAATAAACCCCTTTTAAGCTTCCTGGCAGAATACACGTCTTCTGTCAGCCTAATAAAAAGGCTATTAAGCCATTTCTAATTCTTTTTTTTCAAAGATTTTATTTATTTTGAGTTTTACAATTTTCCCCTAATCCCCATTTGAGACCATTCCAACATATTAAATCAATGAGCCACTACTCTTCATTTGTGTCAGTAGATGACAATTTTCAAGTGTTCTCTGGGAATGAGATTATAGAAGAGGGCAAGTAAGAAGAGAAGAAAATTTAGGAGGCCTCTTTAAAAGGGATAAATAAAGGTGGGTTGGGTTATTTTCAGTGGAATAAGGAGAAAAATGTCTTTTAAGCAAGTGTCACTAGAAAATCTGAGCTGACTCAGAACAAGAGTTCAAAAGAATATGGGAGGGACGGCTAGGTGGCGCAGTGGATAGAGCACTGGCCTTGGAGTCAGGAGTACCTGAGTTCAAATCCAGCCTCAGACACTTAATAATTACCTAGCCACACAGCCTTGGGCAAGCCACTTAACCCCATTGCCTTGCAAAAAAGAAAAAAAAAGAATATGGGAGCAGTGTACACCTAAAGCATTAAGTGTCTGAATCAGCAGTGGGACTGGGGTCCTGATTCTTTATGAGCCTACCACCTTTTTAATGGCCAGGGTCAGTCCTGCCTTACTAAGCTTCCTACTCTACTTGGGGTCATCCTGGAATTATTAGAATGTTTATACTTAAAAGGTCAGGTTTTTCTTGCCCTTCCTAGTTCTACCCTCTGAAGCCAAAGAGATCCAAGTGTAATCCTTTTTCTAGATGACAGCCTTTCAAATACTTGAAAACACTTTTGTGTATTTCCTAAAATATTCTTTGTTCATGCTAATTATCCCCTGATTTTCAATCTATTCTAAAGTGACATGAACTCTCAAGGGCCCTTCACCATACTGACTGCCTTTCCTAGAATATGATGCCTCAAATGATACCCTCGATCCACTGGGGTGCTCTGGGGGTGCAGGACTGGGTTACTGGCTTTGAGGGAGTTTATAGTTCATGAAATCCCTGCCTCTTTTCCACCCAGTCTTCTGTCTTAACTGCCTCCCGACCTTATGCTTTTGAACTGTCTGTGGAGACTTGAAAATAACTAGGAATGAAGGTTTGCTCAGTTCAGCCAGCAGGACTTTTCAATCTTTGTCAATCTTTTCAACTTGTGTCCCTTGTCATACTTGTCCTAAGGAACCTTAACATCTTGTCCAGGTCTTTTCACTTTGCAGATGAGAAAACTGAGGAGGGTAAGAGGACTTGAGGACTTTACCACTGTGTGTGTGTGTGTGTGTGTGTGTGTGTGTATAAAATAAGCCAACAACAATAAAAGCTTGAAGCCTGAATAGAACGCCTCCACCAAGAGTTGAAAATGCCTGTAAATGGACTAGTGTGGAAAGTGGAGAAACACTGAGGTACTTCCTAAAGGACCAGGCTTGAAAAGTGTCAGGAGAGGTGCCCTGTATTAGACTTGTCACCTCACCAAGGGCAAGGAGTGAGCTTGGGTGATCCATGGGTGTCCTTGTGATGGCAGGACTTGTAAGGAAGGCTTCTGACAATAGCATAGGTCCTCTGATGGATTTCTGGAAGACTGTGGTTGGGAATCACAGGAAGGTCTAGGGAGGCAGAACCTCAAAGACAACAACCCCAGAATTTAAGGGAAATATGACATGGAATATCTGGGAGAAAAGTATGGTCAACATTAAAGAACAATTATATGGGACTTAATAAAATGAAATTCTTTGCTTATGTGTAAAAATATTATTAGTATATTTATGACTATCATTATTATTTGGGCAGTTTGAAAGAAAGGCTTGAGCTAACCTGAATAGGGTGGAGTAATTCTAAAAAATAAAATTATGTAGGGAGAGATAAAAAGGAGTAATTATCTCATGAATATGAAGTATAAAAGGAAAAACTGATGAGAGGAAATTAATAGGGGGGAGGGTGGGTAGAGCTGGTTCTTTATACTCTTTGGTAATGGTTGAGAAACATATTTTTTACCCAATATACTCGTGTGTGCTTGTGTGTGCTTGTGTGTGTGTGTGTGTGTGTGTGTGTGTAGGGAGCAGTCTATCCTGATCCTGAATCATTGATAAGAATGTTTAATAGCCCAAGGCTAAGCTAAGATGGTGCATACTGGAGACCTTGCAAGCTGAAATTGAACCACCCATGTCTCCTCTCTCTGGGTCTGGCCATTGAGTTCTAGAATTCCCCTATAAAGTTGTTTTTCTAAGGCATGGGTGCATTGTATCCATAGCATCCCATGTAGCCCTGTCAAAAAGGAAACTGAAGTTATTGTGGCATGCTACATTCTTTTAGGGGTTTTTTTGCAAGGCAATGGGGTTAAGTGGCTTGCCCAAGGCCACACAGCTAGGTAATTATTAAGTGTCTGAGACCGGATTTGAACCCAGGTACTCCTGACTCCAAGGCCGGTGCTTTATCCACTACACCACCTAGCTGCCCCCCACATGATACATTCTTGTTGATGCTCATGTTGGTCCTTTGTGATTCTACTTAGAGCCGGGGTGTGTGTGTGTGTGTGTGTGTGTGTGTGTTTAAACTACTCCCTGGCTCTTTTCTTTAATTAGATGTTCTAGAATTTTGCTAAAGGATTGAAGTTGAGCTCAAAAGACTTTGTTCCCCTGGTGCCCCTTTTCTTCCATTCTTTCCCCAGATTGTTCGGAGGCCTCTCTGGTAGTTTCTTTTTCTAACCTTGGTGCAGATCATTAGGGCCTGCTGACTTGTAGGGTGGCATAGGTATACTTCCATATTTCTTACTTCCCTAAAAAAATGTGATCACTTTGGGCTCCCCAGCAGAAGCATTAACAACAGCTCTCATTACTGCAAGGGAAGGGATACAGGTACCAAGTCTTTAGGCCAGGCTTGTCCTTGCAGAGTCCATCACTGCTAATTCTTCAGACTTAAGAAATCCCATGGGTGGGTATGTCACATGCCCCCCTCCCCTTCTCATAGCTGATCACTGGGAAGGAGATGGCCCTGGACTTGTAGACCTAGTTCCCCTTTCTCGTGTGCTTTCCATTCTAAGTTTTGCTGGCTTTTAGGTGTTGCCTTTAGCTTTGCTATGATATGGAAAATGCTGACTTCCTTTTGCGGGGGAAGAAACATTCTCACAAGTAGGTCAGTATTTTGAATGTAATTTGTGATTATTTTTCAGTGCATGCATATGTAGACCTTTCTCTTCCCTTTGCCCCCCCCAAGAGATTTTAAAGGGTACATGTATATTTGAGCCAGTATAGTAAAAATGAAAAGAATAACATTGTGACTACTTGAGGTGGGAGTGAAGGAGTAACAGTCAATATTCAACTAGCCTTCAGCATGTTGGAGTTTCTGGAATGAAATATTCAGGTCATAGACTCTTAGAGTTGCAAGGTTTGCCTTGGTGATTTTCTGGCTTCCTGAGTTTATGGAATTATAGTTTTTGTTTTTGTTTTTTAACCAGGTCCTGAAATGAATCTTCCTTTTACTTCTCTCATTCCTTCCCAAGGTCTTCATTATAAAGTTTAACACAAAAGATAAACATCTCTCCTTATAAACTAACCCATCCCTAAGAGAAAATGTTATATTTTGATGTTGGGGCATGTATATGTGGGTTTTTGTTTTTTTCCCATGACTGGCCTTACCAGACTTGAGTTTAGAGGTGTGGACATCCTGTTGAGGCATGTTTTAGATGTTTTTACCCAAAACTTGGTTGGTCTTCTAGACTCATGCCTCCTGTTTTTAAAATGCTTTAAAAATATGTGGTCTTATTAATATTTGTAAGGTATATTCAGATCATTATAAAAGTCATGCTCCCATTATTCACTCTCTGCTTTTAACATCCACATTCCAATCTTTAAAAAAAAATAAGGACCTTCTCTTTGTTATATCATCCCTTCAAATTATTGCCTTGGCTCTGCATTTCATAACTAAATTCCTAGAAAAAGCTGATTCTGCTTATTGCCTCTATTTTCTTACCTCTTTGTCATCTGGTTTCCAACCTTTTTCAACTGAGATAGCTCTGAAGGCACCCAGTAGTGTCTTTGATTGCCTAATCCTGGTCTTTTTTCAGTCTTCATTCTCCTTGACCTCATTGTGGCATTGCATATGGTCATTCCTCTCATTTCCCGGTTTCCATAACTGGTCTCTCCTCAGTCCCCTGATGTGGAAGTGTGCTCAGACCTGAGCAGCTTCTATCATTGGGACTCCCTTTGGTTCATGTGTCATCCCCAGGCAGAGAACCTTCTTGATCTGTAGTCGGCTCAGGCCTGCATCACCATCTCCATTTAGATGGGCCTGGCAGGACTCAGGAGCTCTGACTGTCCCTGCTTCAGACCTTCCTTTTTTGTCACATACCTGCTTTTCAGTTGAAGGCACCACTGGTGTGAGCTACTCTTCGCTCAGGCCCTTAGAATTACTCTTAGTTCTTCCTCACCTTTATTGATAGTCTCTTTTTTTTTAGGTTGGTTTTTTTTTTTTTGCAAGGCAAATGGGGTTAAGTGGCTTGCCCAAAGCCACACAGCTAGGTATTTATTAAGTGTCTGAGACCGGATTTGAACCCAGGTACTCCTGGCTCCAGGGCTGGTGCTTTATCCACTGCACCACCTAGCCGCCCCTGTTGATAGTCTCTTGATGAAGTTTCTGTTCCCCAGCACCCCTGGGATCCCCACTCTCCTGCTCATTCAGGCCTGAATTTCTTCTTGTCCTCTTTCCCTTCTCCCTTCCATCTTCCACATGGCTGACAATTCATTAAAGTCACATTTCTGACCCTGACTCCTTTCCCCAGGATAAACTTAAGGTGCCTGTGGCCTTCAGCCCTTCATGTTCTGTTTACAGCCCCTCCTTTGTGTACCCCACACTCCAGCCCTTAGCACAAACCCTCACCCAGAGAAGACTTATTAACTGTGTATTGACTTCTGTTCCAATCAGACTGTCCTTGCTGCCCCAGCCCTAGAATGGACTTTCTTCTCTCCAGAAAGTCTGTCCTGGTCTTCAGCCCCACCCCCAGGACTTGGTACTCTTCTCCCATCCCCAATTTTAGGTCTCCTGTGAATAGATTTTTTATTTTTCCACAACCTTTGCCCCTACTACCCAATAGAAAGTCACTCCTTGAGGGCAGGGAACTTGATCTAGAGGATCCAGTAAGATTTGGGTAAAAACCATATAAAACATGCTTTAACATGTTCTCACCGCTAGACTTCAAGTCTGGTAGGGCCATAGTCATGGTAAAAAAAAAAAAACTACATATACATGCCCCAATATCAATATAGATACTCTGTATCTGAGTATGTAGCACATAGTAGGTGATTAATAAATGTTTGTTGAAGGGATGAAAGAATGTCAGCTCATGTTTGGGAGGTAAGATAAAGTATTTCATTTGATGTAGAAAAATTTTTACTATATTCATATTCAAATAAATTCTACTTGTGACTGATTTATTTAGAAAATTCCCTTTAGATGATATAGTTTGTGTACATTTAAAGTACATAAAACAGTTTAATAATTTTTGCTTTGCTGACACTCAGGCCTTTTCCCTCCTTAAGAATTAGTATAAAGAATATCTATCTGGTCTTTTATATCAGTAGCTGGGCAGGTAAATCAGACAGATGGCAGTGTCCCTTGAAATATATTGTATATCTGTCACATTCGCTACCATGCTGAGGCAAGTCAAAAACTATGTTCTGTGGAAACTATACTAATATTATGAACTGTCCAAAAGAGAAGCATGCCATTATGATGTTTCCTAGCGAGTTTTTTCCAGTCCTGGACGTAAAACTCTATGAAAGTATATTGGAATGACTAGCCTTTGCTTGGCATTTGCAAAAAAATGACCATGTAAGGGAATTGATAGAACATCTCTCCCTGGGATACCTTATTGAAGCATGAGTTTTTTAGGCAAGATGCCAATGATATTTGTATGTCACAGCTAAATGGCAAAAATAACCAAGGGTAGTGGGAAACCACTTCCATTCTAATTCCCCTCACTCCTGATAGCCATATCAGGAGCTGTCATCTTGGTGATTATTTATAATCTAATATAATCTCACTTAAATTTGTTAGAGTTTTTTTGTTTTTTTCATTATACTTTTAATTAAGAAGAGTGATTTAATTGGACCCAGCATTTGGCATCATTGTGTACAAATGTCTTTTCTTATTAAACAAAGATAATTCTAAATTTTTGATTTACATGAGTCAAAGTAATAAATTGAATGATGATCAGACTGATTTCTGCCAAAAATGCAACATTTTAGAAATTGTGTATCTCTTGAGTTACCCAACTCTTAAGCTGATGAATCACAGACTCTTGACGCTGTGGAAGGGATGTTGGGCCCAGAGGTCCCAGAGCTAAATTGCTACAACTTGGCCTTATATTCTCCATGAGCTACTTGATGTGGGCTTTGCTCTTTTGTGTACCAATCCTCCAGATTTGGAAAGAGACCGTTTTGTCTAGAAGGCTGGGGGGGGGTAAACTTGGTAGCTTTTGTTACTCCTGGCCAGAGACCCATAGTACTATTTGTTACAATGCACCCGAGGACCCCTCCTAATAGACTAGATGTGCTGGGGTCTGTGCTCCAGGAGAACTAGGCAGAAAAGAAAGGAAAGGAGAAAAAACAAACCTCAGAAATAATTATTGCAAAGAAAACAGGTAAAATGAGTCAGTACATGTTTATTTTTGAAAATTTGGCACTTTTTTAATCAATACCTTCTAGACAGTCTTGATGGTTGATAAATGAGATAGCAAAAAACAGACCTAATTTTATGAAAATTAGTATGTGGGACCTTAAAAACTTTTAAAGATCAACTCCTTGCATGTTAGAGAAGTAAGGGAAAATGAGATTACCCCCAGAAACTTGACTTTAAGCTTGGGGATCGATGGGGTTTTGAGTGTACTGCTGAGATAGTCACTCTATGGGGCCCCAGTGAGGCCATGGCCTAGAGGGTCATTGGCCACAGAACACGCCACGGATTTTTGGACAGTCTCAGATGACTTGCTGAATAGCTTTTAGAAACTGGTCTGTATTCAATTTTATCTTTTAGAGACGGTACACTTTGCTAACATGCACCTAGTTACTTTTATTTTAGAAACATCTTAAGAAAGGGATTATTATCATTTATGATTTTCAACTTTTTTTATTTGACCTTTAACATACCAGAAGTTGAGTGACAGTTTCAGAATTAATTAGCAGGAATGAAATGTTGTCTGACCCCTGACAGATGTTGTTGATAAGTCCCACATTGGGCCCATAGAGGAAATCACCTTTACCAAGCATTTGTGGGTCCTACAGAGGCCCCAGATAGGGTCTGCTTCTTCCATCACCACCAGAAAGCAAAAATAACCCCAGAATTGGGAGAATGGTCCTGGTGACTTAATAGGTGCTTTTCCAGTGGTAAACTTTGGTGTGTGTGCACTTAGTGGCATTCTACTTTGACAGGAATACTGAATGTCAGGCAAAATTATTATTAAGTGCCTATGATATGCCAAACCCTGTTATTAAATCTTGGGGTATAAATGCAAAAAAGGAGCAGTTTACCATGTAACGGGGGAAGATGACACATTAGAGGATGCTGGATGGGGTGGGGCAGGGGGAGGCCAGTGTAGCCAAATGAGAGGTGAAGGCACAAGTCCTGTTTTAAAAGTTTAGGTTGAAGCCACTGAAAGACTTTAAATGTTAAAGCAACTTTTTATGGGCAATAAGGGGAACCACTCATGTTTAGTGAGAAGGGAAGTGAGATGATCAGGTCCCTAGCTTAGGAATTTTAATTTAGGTTCTTTGTGTAAGGCTGGGAGAAGGAAAAGAATCAGGGAAACCAGTGAAGAGGAGGAGGCTATTGGAGTAGGCCAGGGGCAGCCTTAGGATCAAAGATGTACAAGTGGAAAGGACTAGAGAAATGGCATTCTGTAGAGGTTGTTTGTGACCTCTGCCTTAACCAACAACAGTCACCAACTCCTGACCTGGAAAGGGAAGGCAAGCTTCCAGCACTGTGTTCAGCCTTCTCTTGTGGGCATGGCCTTGTGATGGGAAAATTGGGGATGGATTTTTTTGCAGTAGGTTTAGAAAGTTTGGCAATGGGTTAGGTGATGGGGGGAAGACAGTATGCACAGGCATGGGTATGTGTATATAAGTTTTCAAAAAAAGGTGATTATTGGAGTGAGGAGGAGAGACTGGCATAACCCCGGGGTGGGGGGTAAACTTTGACATCTAGAAAGCTGGTGGTGCCCCGAGATAGATAGACCTTAGAGCTCCAGAGAGACCTTCGAGTTGGGCAGATAGAAATAGGAATCATCTTGTGGGCAAAAAACAAAATCATTCTCCAGAGAAAGGAACTGAAAAGCAAATTCAGAACAGGACCCTGGGTGCAGGATTTGTACATGGATTTGAATGGTCTGGCAAAGGAAAAGCAGGTAAGACCAGTGTTGGGGAGCAGAGGGATACCTGGGGAGAGTCTGTTGTGTGGTCATCTGGGTCAGGTTTAGTAATTCTAGATCATCGATAGCTGGGAAACATTCTGATTAATGGGGAGAGGAGAAAGTAGAACATCAGATGGTCAACAGCTTTCTGTAGGAGTTTGGATAGGGAAGGGAAGAAGTGCTGGTTTGAAGGGGTTGAAGTGTCAAGAAAACATTTCTTAAGGAGAGGAAGACCCTGGACATAACCTTTTTTTTCCACAGGAACTGAGATATGGCAGATATTGCTGCTTTCTCCCTTCCCAATCCTGTTGTTGTATAGTCATTTTTTTTTAACCCTGGTATAGAGCTAACTCTTCAGCCAAAATGTGATCTTAACAGGGCTTGATCCATTGTTCTGTTTTTGTCGGTCTCGCCTTTGGGGCCCTGATTCTTGTCCGATGTGTCAGTCATAGACTTGCCATCTTGGCCTCCCTCCAGATCATCAACAAACCATTGAATAGAATGGTGGAAAGTCAACCTCTTTAAAGTGGAGACTCTTCCAAATCAAATGCAGGAGGTGAGCACAGGCTTCTCACCTTTGTGGAGAGCAAGCTGAAAGAATCCAGTCTGGAGAGAAGCAGTCTCCCAGAAGAATTACCAAAGCCAAGGGTATTGTCATAGCTGAAAACTCAGGAATGACAACCAAGGAGAAGACTTTGGCAGGGCCATAGCCTCCGCCATTGTTCTTGGGGCTCCTCAGAAATGGCATGGCTGTGGGATAGTTTCTCCTTCCTAGCAAAAACCAGGTCTTCTTTAGCTCTTTGAAGCCAGCTCTGCTCATTGTCTCCTAAGGATTTTAATGTGAATTAGCAGGGTTCTCCCTCCACTCTGACTGCGGTATTATGGTCCAAATGGGTAATTGTCTGACAGTTAATGTTCAAATCATTTAGATGGGAGCAGACTCCTTTCATGTAATAAATTTGAGTTAGTATTGTGGCTTTCATTTTTGTTATGTAACTTTGAAGTTATTTGACCTCAATTTTCACTCCATAAAATATACATAATATTTAACAAAATAGTTGTGTGATCAATTTTTAATTAGCATAGAATTTAAAGCTCTTGGATATTTTTTTGATCCAAGGGTTCTTGGCCTTTTTGTGTGCATCCTATTATCAGACTGAGGGGAGTAACTATGGTATATATGTATGTCATGGAACACTATTGTTCTATTAGAAACCAGGAGGGATGGGAATTCAGGGAAACCTGGACAGATTTGCAAGAACTGATGCTGAGTGAGATGAGCAGAGCCAGAAAAACACTATACACTCTTAACAGCAACATGGGGGTGATGTTCAACATTAATGGACTTGCTCATATCAACAGGGCAACAATCAGGGACAATTTGGGGATATCTGCGATAGAGAATGCCATCTGTATCCTGAGAAAGAATTGTGCAGTTTGAACAAAGACCAAAGGCTATTTTAATTTTAAAAAAAAATTTGACTTATTATGCAATTCTGCTATATATTTCATACTGTGTTTCTTCATTAAGGATATGATTTCTCTCATCACATTCAACTTAGATCAATGCAAACTATAGGAATGATGTAAAGATTAACAAACTACTATAGGGGGATAAATAAAACTTTTCTAAAATTAAAAAAAATTTAAAAAACAGTTGGCAAGGAAAAAAAAGCTGAGGAAACCATTTCTGTTAAATATAGCTATCCAGAATTCCAAAACCCAAGTTCCCAATCTCCAGATGAAGAACTCTCCATCTCTATTTCAGATCCCTACTCAAAGTGGGGCCAGGAACCAATGAGTAGAAGTGGAGGCCTGAGATTTGAGTCGAGTACCCAGGCATCCCAACTTGGGCCTTTTTGCTTGACTTTGTTTAGTTGAGGTTCTCTATAGAGCCTGAAATACATAATACAGTTCTTTATTTCCATTAGGACTGATAAGACTTATCATTGGGACAGGTTGTGCAGGACCAAATATTTAAGCTTCAGTCATGTTAATCTAATATAAAACCGTCCTTCTTGAATGGGGGGGTGGGGTGTTGCTTTATCTTACTCTTGGTAGCTTAGCAAAAGTTTTTTTTTGGTTTGTTTTTGCCTATCTTTCCAGTGGAGGCCCAGTGATCTGGCTCAGTTATTGTGGTACTCTTGTCTTCTGTCTCTTTCCATCAGAGGACATCTGATTAATGGATGCTCATTATGGGGTCCTTCATTGAGAAGTTTTTAAATCTGTTAAAGGTGGTGATTTTTTTTCTAACCCTGCTCCATCCTTTTGTGATCCCATTGAGAGGCCTGTCTGCTCTGAAACTAGATGTCTGCACCTGTCAGTCAGGGCAGCAAATGGGATTAAGCTTGTGCTCTGGCTTGGCCCCTGTGGGGACTGAGCTGGCACTGCCGCCCTACTCCTGATGCTTGGGGGGGGGGATTTCTTGCGCTATCTTTCATTGTGGCCTGATGGCTTGTGGCTCTGTTCATTGAACACACTGTGGACCATGAGTCTTTTATTCCTAGAGGTGAATTAATTCCTTCAGTTCAGTGAGAATCCCAGAATTCGGAGCATTGGAAAGGAGTGGTAGCCAGTCTAGAAGGTGAGGAAGCCCCCTCTTCCTTCTGCAGGCAGCCTGGCCCCCAGGGAGAAGTGGGGGCAGGGGCTCCTGGGGCTTTCTTAGAAGTCCTTTGAGGCGTAGATGTGTAGGTGTAGATGTCAGCTCCTCCATGGACACTGTCAGTGCACTCTGGAATCTTTTCTTCTCCAACTAAGCCCATGTACCCCTCTTCAGGCAGGTGGACAGGGTGCCAGGCCTGAGTTCGAATCCAGGCTGAGATACTTCTGGACAAATCCCTCAACCTCTCCCTGCCTTAGTTTACTCAATGGGGATAACATCTTCTACCTCCCCAGGGCTGTTGTGAAGCACAAAAGAGAGAAGACAAGTAAGTGCTTGGCAGCTCTTAAAGGGCACATTGGACTGTCTGGGTGTCATCCAAGAGGGCTCTAGGGCTGGGGCTGTCCCCTTCAGAGGAGCAGGGAGGCCAGTAGACTGAAGCACAGGCAGTGGAGAAGCCCAGCCTGACCTCCATTGCTAGTGTAGGAACTAAAGCTGGAGAGGAGTCAACTAGCCAGGATCAAAAATTTTTGTCAGTCTAGAGTTTGCCCCCAGAGAAGGAGTAAGTAATTTCATAACAATTGTGAGTCTCAAGGGAAAGAAAAATGACCTTTCCACTAGGGCTACATGAATACCTAGAGGGAATAAAACAAGAGGGAAAAACTGAAATGAAAACTTGGAGGAAAGAATTGGGAAGAGAACAAGGAGCTGACAAAGTGATGATATACCTCATCCAAGCAGAAAACAGGGACTCCATGAGACAGCAAAGGATTCATAGAAAATAGAAGACAAGGTAAGATAACTAATGTCAGAAACAACTGACGTGGAAAGCAAAATCAAAGATAACAGCCTTTTAACCAATCTGAATATAATCCTACAAAGAAGAAAAAAATAACCTTTAGGGAATAGAGGACTTTTGTTCATTTCTGATGAAAAGACCAGAGCTGAGCAGAAATTTTTAAGTATTAACACAAGAGTCTAGAAGAAACCTAAAAGGGTAAATTTATCTGAACCATTAAAAAGCTGTACAATGATATAGTGCTAACATTCTGATAAGAAAAAAGAAACAAATAGCCTTTTAGAACTTTAGTGCCTTGAAAGAGGTTTTGAGGAGTTAAATTTAAAAAAACAGCTCTTCTTGGATTCCCAAGAAGATTAGGTCTTTTCTAAGATTTGAAATGGGGGAAATGGAAGACTAACAAAGAAGATACTCCTTTAGAAAAGAGGAATGGAATGAAACTTGCTATTTTAAAGTTGAGGTTCATGAGAAATAAAATAAGGAAAGGAGTGTGGGGAGAAGAGGCAGATTGTCCATTAGCGTTGTCCCCTTCCCACCATGCAAAGGTCCTGTCCCTTCTTTTGAGTCTTGTTTTTTCCCCAGGAAGTAATTTTCCAAAAGTGTCTATATACTATAATAACAGGTATTCTGTTTGTTGACAGAATAAATTTAATATGTGAATGAGATATATTGGTAAGGTGCCCCCACATAATGTCTGATATGTTATAGGCTTGGATAAATGCTTATTCCTTTCTCCTTCCCATTTAATATGCAAGAAAAATAGTATTACCAGATTTCATTATAGCAGGTATCATTTTTGTCACTTGGTAGTTAACCATTTCCTTATTCTCTGCACCATCTTGTTATTGGGACTGGTCATGCTTAAAATGGCTGTCTCTGTGGCACTGCCAGTAATCGACTCAATGTTGGCAATAATCCTGGATTTGGAGGCTTAAAATAGCTTCTGGTGAGAAGGCTAGAACTTCCCTGCTGGGCTGTGGAAACTTTGGGGTTTTGGGAAGGATAGCCTTGTCTCTAGTTGGATGGTCTCTGTTGCATGTTCTATGTTCTGATCTCCTAGAAGTTAAATGTTGGGGTGGATAGAATACTAAGTTTGAAGTCTGAAAGATCTGAGATTGAATCCTGCCTCAGGCATCATTTTCTCTTAACCTCAGTTTCCTGTAGAATTAGCATAATAATAGCACCTGCCTCCCAGGGTTAAATAGATATTTAATCAGCAGAATGAGTTGGTCTTTGAAGTACCCTAAGAGCAGACTGGTTCAATAGAAAGCACTCTGGATGTGGAGGTAGAAATGTGGTTTGATGGATGTGCTTCTGCCCTTCCTTAACCAGAATCCCCACTCCTTCCAACACCTCCCCCCCCCCCCCATAGCAGCTGACAATACTGCTGGGTTAGATTAGATTCTGGCCTCCGCCATAGTTCTTGGTTTTCTTTCTTTTTAATATGCTTGTCTTTCAAGATGGATGACTTAAAGAGTACAAAGATTCTTGGCCTCCTTAGCTTTTACAGTTTTCCTAAGCATCAAATCTTGGCTCCAATTCTTTGCCTTTTATGTGGATGTGGTTCCCCTAAGAAAGGTGTTCCCCACAATGCCAAAAATGTGTCTGCCTTTTGTGAGGACCATCTGAACAACTTAGAATTTTGTTGTTTTTGCCTCTCAGTGTGATCGATTTTTGTCCCCCTTAAAGTTCATTTAGTTTTCATAGAGAAAGCCTTGAAAGGAATAGCTCATATATGATGACAGTATTTTGGAGTAGATGATGTTAGCATTCCAGAAAATTCTCTCTAGATTTCTAAGATTCATTTTTTAGGCCAGAACTAGGATTGCTTTAGTTTGGAGAAACTCCCATGGTGAAAATTCTTTTATCATGTCAATAAATTGCTGATCTAAAGCTTAGAGGCCATGGTGCTGCTGGTCTGTGTCAGAATCTAGATTCGAATCTCCAAGTCTTAGTAATTGATCCCAAGGTTGTCACCATTACTCCATGATGACTTTTTTGAAATACATCTTTGGAAAAAATTGGATGGCATGAACATAGTAATAAACTGCTTCTCCCTCCAGTCTGTCCCTTCAACTCTTGTCTACATCTCAGAGTTTGCCTTGTTGCTTCCTGGAGAGGAGTCTTATGAAGATGTAATCTACCTTTTCCCTCCCCCCAGACTTCCCCAAATGAATTTAAAAATCAGTGAGGAAAAAGAATTACTGCAGTAAAGGTGCATTCAGTTAGGAAGTGGCTAGAGTTGAATGGGGAGAGCCCCTGAATGTGGGATTTCATGTGGTAGTTCTTCCAAGAGAGTTCTCTCCATTCTGCATCTGCTGTTCTGCCTGGTTTCAACCCCTTGAGACATGACACCCCCTGGTGTTCCATCTACCCTGTGCCCTTTCCTACCTCCTGTTCAATGTTGTCTCTTCTTCTCACCCCACCCCCCACCCCCCCTTGGATTGTAAATTCCTTAAGAGCAGGGACTGTCTTTATTAACGGTATCTTTAGCACTTAAGCACTGGACCTGACTTGTGGGCCCTTCATAAATGTTCAATGGATTATTGGATTTAGAGAGGAAGAAATAACCTTTTACCAGTTCAGTTCTGTTATCTGCCTATAGCACTTGAAAGGCTAAGTGCCCTGGCACGTCTTGGATTCTGGTCCTACTCTGGGCCACCTTATTGAATAATGGAGGTATTATTTGACCTCACCGGCCAGTCAATCAACAGGTCTTTAAGCATATGCTGAGCCACAGGTACTAAGAAGGAAATCAGTGAACTTGTAGTTTAATGGCAGAATGTCTGGTAGTGCACATCACCATAAAGACCAACATATATACCAAGTAGCTAAAGATGAGGTAACTTAAGAGGAGGGGCTCTGATGAATTGGAGAGAGGGGAGGAGTCTTGGGAGCAGTAGTCAGGCGTGGGGAAACAGCCCACACAAAGACACACAAGTGGCAACTGGAAGGTTCTGGGTGAAAGACCAAGGGAAAACCAATTTGTCTGAATCTCAAAGGATTAGAAGTGGGGAGGGAAGGTCAGACGGTAGGGCTACAAAGATAGGCTGGATGAGGTTGTGGAGGCTTTAAAAGCCAAATAGTCTGGATTCTGGAGTTGGTCAAGTAGAAGAGTCCTGATCAGCACTGTCCTGGACCAGTTACATGGATGCCTAAAGCTAGGGATGAGCCCCAGAATTATGGAAAATTCTCCTGATTGCTCTTTCTCTGGGGATGGCAAGTCTTGTTAGAAGGCTAGAAACAAGTTCATAAAGAAACGTGGCTGTTTGGTTTATTTTTCCAGCTACATTTGTCATCCATACCAATCCAGTGTTAGGGTGATGGTCTCACATCTTGCATCTCCTTCCAGCTGGTCACTTTTCATCCCTCATCCTTTGGAGAAGCATGTAATAGTAAGAGGAATCATGATAATAGAGGACCTATAAGGCACAACCCATAGGTGATGATATCCCCACTGCAGAGTGCTTGACCACTAAGGCTCAGAGGCCTTACTACTGCTTTGGCCATCTCCATAATAAACATCCAAGATTTGAACCTGGGATCTTCTGACTCCCAACACCCAGCAAGCCATACTGCCTTTCACTGGAATCAGTGTTATTTTCCATTTTATACCTGTAAATATTTTCCTTTACTAAAGATGTAGAAATGTCACTTCTACCATAAATCCAACTGCTATCTTAGCTGGCTGGCATTGCCTAATTTTGTTTGAATGGAAAAATACTATGGGGATGGAGGAAAGAGAATTTTTTGAGTTCCTGGTATTTGGGAATTTATGGTTGGAGACCACAAAGAAGAATGACCATTTGCTTGGCTGGTTATAATCCTGACTCTGCCCTTGCCTGGGGGGACCCTGGACTAGGTGATTGGTTGGGGGGGGGGGGTCCTAGGAGATTACTTCAGATCCCTAGGTTCCCGACAGCCCTGACAGCCCTGACATTCTTTCAGATCTGCCTGAGGGCCTGAATTCATTACCTCCTCTATGGCAGAGCTGAGCCATGTTGGGATTGGCTACATAGATTCCTTCCAGTCCGCCCTGGAGGGAGGAGAGAGGGGTTAGGCTTGGGCAGACAGATTGCAAATGGCTTCTTTGGGTTTGGGTTTTTGCTCAGATATGTTGAGTGAGCTGGTGTGTGTTCATTGCCCAGGTGCCAGGCCCTCTGCTTGAAGGCTTGCAAACAAGCTAGTTCAGTGTGGCCAAAATTGTGGCCAGGATCATGTTTGTATGAGCATTCTGAAGAGTCAGAAACAATTGTAATGAACTTTGATACAGATGAAAGGTCATTTTAAACTCCGTGTATAGAGTAAGGGGTAAAGCTTATAGATTGGTCTCTTACCACCCTGAGGGTCCTGTGCATCTGTAGCGAAAAGTCATTGGATTATAGATGCCTTCACAGAAACCTTCCCACATCACTGGGAGCATTGGCTGGTTGTTTTTCTATTGGGGATTTTGCTCACTGTTTGTCTTAATGTTATCACAATCATGCAGAGGGACAGATAGAATTGGATTACTCTTTGTGAGTAATGAGGGATCTTAAAACAGAAGGATCACTTTAGTATTGATTCTTTGTAATGTGAAAGGCATCCAGTCACTGAATCTCTGATAGGGTCATGTGAATGCTGAGAAATATGTTTGAATACAAATTCGAATACAAATCTCTTCTAAACTGTCCCAAGTCTCTCTTCTTTGGGGCAGCAAGAGCAGAACTAAGAACAATAATGTGGTTCAGACTCTGACTTGTTAGGTGTGAAATATTGCTACTTGTTGCATAAGCATTTCCTGAAGGAATTTCTTTTTAACTTGGTGTGTCCCTGCAGTCAGGTGAAAGGCTCAGGTTTTATCTCTTGAGGTTATGCATCGACAGTCTCCTTCCTATACTGGTTAGTGATTACATGCTCTATTTAAATTATAACATTTAGTGAAATGGAGCTTTGTTTAAAAAGTAAGCCTGGACTGTGCACAGATTGGATGTTCATGTGTCACAAAGTAAGGTAATAAGTTGAAATTTGGAACATGTTCTTTGGTGTAAATAAGCTCTCCCTTGACAGATTGTAGAGAATTGTTTATTGGAGTTGACAGCTGTAGCGCACATCAAGTCAAATAATTTCTGAGCTGGAAGGAACCTCAGTGGTCCAGAGAATCTTCTCTAGTGTACTCACAAAATGAAGTGGGTAGTGAGCATTGAAAGGAATTTGTTCTATCTTGGGAAAACTCTAATTATTGTGAGGTTCATCCTTAAATTAGTCCTAAATGTCCTTTTTCCACAAGATGGCCCTTAAGATACTGGAAGGCAGCTATTGTGTCCTGCCCTCTTGGGGCTGTCCATCCTTCATATAGTCTGAATTTAAGGCTTTTGCTCTGCTGCCTTCTCTCTGTCTTCTGAGTCTCTTTTTGCTGGATCTTCATCCTTGTCGCTCTTGTTTCCCCAGGCTTTGTCCTTGAGCCTCTTCTCTTTTCTCTATCACTTGGTCTCCTTGGTGATCCTAGCAGCTCTCTTTTGGTTCGGTCTTCCTTCTGAGTCTCAGTTGTCTCACTCAGATCCAGTTCACATGCTTGTCGTGGTCCTCTTGAGAAGCAACAACTAGGGGTTACAATGAATAAAAAGAACGGTCCCTGGCCTCGAGGAGCTCACCGAGGAAGGGTTCTCTGGGGGGCCCAGACAGAGCAGCAGATACAGAGTGGGGGAGTTCTTGACTCCTTGAGTAGAGTAGCTGGGGAGAGGTCTGGGGGAGGGCTCCCAGTGTTCTCCTGCTCGCCTAGGTTTGGTGGCTCAGAGTCATTCTCCACTTTCACTCATCCCATGAATTTGAGCATTGCCTGACCCTTGGATTGCAAAACCATCCCTTTCCTAAATGCTCAGCATCTCCAACCTGGCCTGAGGTTGTATTCACCTCCTTGGCTTCCATTCTTCTGTAATGCTTTGCTGAACTCTATACCATCTGTGGTCTAGACGTCCCAACAGACCAAAATTCATATCTCTCACTTTGACCCAGCATTCAGCCTGTCCTGACTATTTTGAATCTTGACTCTGTCATCATGGTGTTGGCTGTCGTTTGCAAAGTTAATACCATCTTTGCTTTCTCCAAGACATTAATAAAAATATTAAATATCATAAGACCCCCCCACATACTGTGTTTATCCCTGGGGCACTCCAAGGGAGAGCTTCTAAACTGGCATCAAACCATTGACAAGAGACTACTCATTGGTTTTGGCCATTCATAGAGCAGTTAACCTCTAGTGCTTATAATTTGCCAGGCACTGCTAGGCATTTTATAAATGTTATCTCATTTGATCCTCACAACAACCCTCAGAGGGAGTTACCACTGTTATCCCCATTTTACAGTCAAAGAAACAGGCCCACAACTTAGGTGACCTTGCCAGGGTCACACACGGCTGTATATGAGGCAGGGTCTTCCAAATCTGTGCCCCATGGGGCCTTTTGACTGTCTGTGAAGGTGATGACACCATCTTTACTTTTGTGGTTTGTCAGACCACCTGAAGTACCTGACTGATTCAAGGTGGTGCTGCTAAAATGCTTGAGATGGGGGAAAGGCTTCCTGAAGCTGTGCCAGTGATGCCTCGGGTCCAGGTCCTGGCTCTGTTTTCTTGCCTTCGATTCCTGGCAAAGGCCAGAATATATTAGTCAGCTTTTTAACTGATTGCTTGGAGATGAAATTCTCTTCCCCTTTTTGAAAATCAGGATATTTGTCCTCTAATCCTATGCTCCGAGGAGCCCCAGAGTCCTATCTGCCAATTCTTTACAGGCAAGAGGGCATCGTTTATCAAGTGATTTAAACTCATTAAGAGCAACTCAGTACTCTCTTTCCTTATTTACCTGGGGTTTCAGCTCCCTGCTGGCCACTCTGGTTCTCTCCAAAGAACATTCTCCTTGGCAGATGAGTCACCTGAAGTCAGAGGTAAAGAATTTGAGAGTTCTTTCCATCATCAGACACTATCAGTCCATACAACCCAGTACACAGTTAAGAAGGGCTTACTGGGTGTCAGACCTGGAGGGTACACTTGGTAAAGGGATTAACTTTCTTTGTCCTCAAGAAGCTTACAGTCCAGTGGGAGCATGGGCTTGGGGCATCTTGTTGTGTGGAGCGGAAGCCAGGCAGGGCAGGACCAGGCAGATGCAGACCAGGACAAGCTCCAGATCCTATATTCTCCCTTCTATTAATGGAGGCTTTAGGTGCAGTGGTCAGTCACCAAGGCTTTTCACAGAGGGCATCTTGACTGAGAAGGTGAACTCCAGCCAGAGGCCCCCGTCTTTGCTCTCTGAGGCTTGTCCTGGGATCTTGAGGTTCTTCAGACCATTTGGGTTATAGTTCACCTTTCCCTTCTGCCTGTATCTATATTAAAGTCTCTTGGGGCTTATGAGGTCCCCACAGATCACTGTTCCTTTCCATCTGGTTCAATGAACTAGATAATGGATGTTACTGTATCACATTCATAAGCTCAATAAAATACATGAATACAAAGTTAAGAATCCCAAGAATTCATTTGCATCTAAGAAAACAGTCTAGACTTTGATCAGAACAGTGACAATATAGTTAACCTTAGTATCCCCTGCCACCATCTTTGGCCTGCATGTTGAGGGACCTAGTTTGAGGTTTTATATCATTGTGGTCAGGACATTTGTATCCTGTTCTGCTTTCTTAGCTTTGTATTATTTATGTTCCACATTTGTCATGTTAATGCTGTCATTTTCATTCTGTTGATAATGCACAATTGACTTGATAGTTTAGTGATCCCTGAATAAATATATGTGTGTTAGTAGATATAAAGATAATTTCTTCCTGGGGTGTCATTTTTCTTCTAGAACATTATCCTTAAGATAAAAGCCATTGGGGCAGCTAGGTGGCGCAGTGGATAGAACATTGGCCCTGGAGTCAGGAGTTCCTGAATTCAAATTTGTCCTCCGACACTTAATAATGACCTAGCTGTGTGGCCTTGGGCAAGCCACTTAACCCCATTTGTCTTGCAAAAACCTTTTTAAAAAGCCATAGTACTGAGATAAGGGCAGTCTGCTTTATAAATTAACAATGTATTACTAGGTTGCTGTATCCTAAAATTATCAGTATACAATTACAACAGTAATGTGATAGAGTGCTTATTTCCCCTCAACTCCACCAACCATAAATTTTACTAATTTAATCTCTTACTTGCCAAATTTACTAGCAATAATAATAATAATAATAATAGACATTGAAATCATAGAAACTCCCCATGTGTGTACAAGTCACAAAGTCGAAGTAAAATATTTAAGAAAATGTAGTGCCTTGTGGTTCTCCTAATCAACATTTCTCTGATCCACGAGGTGGGTATTATTTACAATTTTTAACTTTGTTAAATTGTTCTCTTGGCTATCTGTCCACCTGGGAATAGTTGAACTGTGAAAGTTTGTACACAGTCCCTCTCCTCATTGTTTCTATCCTTTAACCTATTGAAGAGGTAACCCTTTTCCCCAAGGTCTACCTCTCCACGCATAGCCTGAATCCTTTCTATTCCTATCTTCTTGCCCCATGGGCTTCTCCTTAGGATTGCCTTCATTGCCTCACCATCGTCTAGCTCCCATCACTTCTTCCTTCCTCCCCAAACATTCTCACTCTTGAACTTCTTAGCATTTCTGTTGGGAGGTACTTGCATCCTCAGTCTCATGTTGGTAGCTGCCAGATCTTGTCCTGCCTCCCCTCCCTCACAGTTTTGAGGGACCTCTTGCCTGGCACTTTTCCATGGGACTGCCAGAAATGAGGCAGCCCCCCACCCCCCAACTCTGCCTCCTCGAGTCCCTCATTTGGCCTGAACAGCCCTTTCCCAACTGGTCCTAATTTACCTTCCCATGCTTAATGTGCCAGCCATCATCCTAAGGTTCTTTATGTCCTGCCTGTATTTCCCACCTCCTGCCCTTGTATTGCCATGTTCCCCTTGCCTGAGGTTGACTACATTTCAGGTCCAAAAGACTGGGTTTTTTCCTATGGTGATTTCCCCTTCTTTCTAGGGTCTTCTCCTCAACATTTCTATCTATGGATTGGTATAGCTCTCCTCTTGAGAGCAAGCATCACTTGCCTGTAAACTCTGGAGACCCTTAATGGAGGCTGAGGTGGGGCAGGGCCGGGGGGAGTCTTTGGAGGGAAGGTATTATAAATTTCTCCCAGGTTCTGTCTGGACCCCCATCCCCAGGAAGTGTTCCTCTTATTTCATGAGTGAGTGGAAGCAGAAGGTAACCCCTGGAGGCCTGGCCGCCTGCTGACTAACCAGTACCTCTGCTTCCTGGGTCCATCTGTCCAGTGGGGGCCTGCAGGTTTTCTCTACAAATCGGATGGGTGAGGTGGGGAGAGGGTTAGCCACAGGGAGGTCAGGAAACCATTAGACAGCTCCTCAAGGGCAGGAATGACATGTCCTTGGCCTCTTGGTATATTGCTGGCTGAAAGCAGGCATCTAATAAGTGTCTATTGATTATGAAGCTACACTTATTACTGCATTTGGCTTGTTTGAAAAATTGGTTTTACAGGTTGTCCCTTCAGAGGGATTAGTGAAGTCTGTGCCTCTCAAGGGAAGGCCTGCCTGTAGATCTTGGATTCTTCTATGACTAATTGTTGATTCACATTTGCTTTTGTAACCCAGTTGGTGACAAAGTTCCTGCTGACATAAGGTTGACGTCTATCAAGTCTACCACCTTAAGAGTGGACCAGTCGATTCTCACAGGTAATTGTTGCTGCTGAGTCTGGTGTTTTACTTTAAGCATTAAGGGTGCCTAGCCAAGACACTGTGGGGAATGGGGATTTAAGAACAGAATTGATGATGGAGATCTCAGGCTTCCCCTGTTGAGAGAGAGAGAGAGAGAGAGACCGACCGACCATCTTTCAGAAAATAGTGATTTCTGAAAAACTCCTAGCTAAAATTTTAATTTTTATTTGTGAGCTTTTTTAAACACCTGGGGAAAGGGTATAAAGGAAAAGATTATGATAATGTAGATACGTTTATATACTTTCATCTCATGGGCGATGGGATGAAGTTGGGGTAGTTAATAAACAAATAGGCTGAAATCAGGAGGGAAGGTAAATAATGAATGACTTGTAAGAACTTATTTGCCTTCCTAGCAATCCATAATCTGTAGTGCCAGTTGTGCTTCTACTTAGTTTTGTGACCTTGGGGCTCAATTTCCTTATCTGGAGAAGCTGCTGAAATGTTCCCTGAGGACCCTTCCAGCCCTGATTCCAACTTTGCCTCAAAAGAAAAAGTGTTAGATTCTTAACAATGCTGCATTTTGTAGGTTCCCAGGCTGGCACTAGGCTGCAGGTTGGTGCTTTCTAATCTCCAATCTGATCTACTTTACAGCAATCACCTCCCAAACAGGCATGATTCACAGTAAAAATGACTTCTACCTGGAACTTGTGAGGGGCCCTTTCTTCCCCCTGTTTGTTTGGCAGCAGCACTGGGTAGGGTAGGGTGGAGGGCTCCCACAAATGACTACATGACCCTGGGAAGGAAGGGTGTCAGAAGATCAACACACAAAAAAACAATGGAAACCTGAAGGAAAACCCACAGATTGGTAGAGAAAAATAAAAATTTTAAAGGTTATCAAGATTTTATATCAGATTATTAAGTTGTAAAGCAGTTGCTTGTATAGAGGAGGTGATGTGAGAAAAGCAAAAACAACAATAGCCCTGGCTGGCAGCTTTCAGAAGAGTCTTTATGTTGAAGGAAAATTCCCAAAGGCCACAAGTAAATTCATTCCCAGCTTAAGTGAACTCTTGTGCATACTGATGGAAATGAAAAATTGGAATCCCTTTTCAACTGTTCAGATTTGGTTTTGAAAATAGAAACTGTGAGTAAAGGAAGCAAAAACCTAGGATTGATTTATCTAGAGAGAATGTGAGTGGGAGGAATCTCCTCCTGGCTATCTCCTCTGCATGGCACCTGAATGTTTTATTATTTAACAGAGCTAAGGTTCTTTTGAGATTCAGTATTGCTGCTGGAGAAAACCTATCAGGAAGCCCAGTCTCCTGAGAGGAGGCCAAATGTCCTGAGACTCAGTGCAAAAATTCTGATGGAAGTGAGTTCCAAAATTGACTCTAGAAAAATGAGAAATCTTTCCTTCAAAACTGTACTGCCACCAAAAGATCTGCATCAGTTAAACAGGATTTTGCTAATAGGTGTTTAAGAACCTGATTAACATGTAATTCCTGGTTAATGACTGAGAAGGGCAGGGCAGGGCAATCCTTGAGGCAGGCAGGCTCACAGCTTGAGAGCTGGGGCAGCATTGCCAGCCTTTCCATGAGATCATTCAGTTTTTTCCTTTTAACAGTTGCTATTAATTGGTGATCTGTCTTGTCAAGAAAAATGTTGCACATTTCAATATCCATTTTAATCTTTATAATTTAGGTGAATCTGTCTCTGTTATTAAACACACGGACCCTGTGCCTGATCCTCGGGCTGTCAACCAAGATAAGAAGAATATGCTCTTTTCTGTAAGTAGTTTCTTAAAGTCCATTTTCCCTTTTCCCTTGTTTTGTCACAAACTTCCAAACACAATGAGGATTTCTTGAAGGCAAAACAAGTCTTGGGGAGTCTTACCTCTAAAAATAAATAACCAAAATCCCAACTTAAACATCATATTGTTAATTTGGGAACCTCACTTAGCAAATAGGTCGTACTTCAAAAGTTGATTAATTGGTCACTTTCCAGAGGTTGAATTTACTTCTTCCTGGCTAAATGGCGGCTCTTGAGCTCTGTAAGCTATGGAATGACCCAGGTAAAGGGGACTTAGAAATATGACACTTTCCGCCCATTTTTCACACAATTCTCTTAGGGAACAAACATTGCTGCTGGAAAAGCCATGGGAGTGGTTGTCGCCACTGGCGTGAACACTGAAATTGGCAAGATCCGTGATGAAATGGTAGCGACGGAGCAGGAGAGGACGCCCCTGCAGCAGAAGTTGGATGAGTTTGGGGAACAGCTGTCCAAAGTCATCTCCCTCATCTGCATTGCTGTCTGGATGATCAACATTGGGCACTTCAATGACCCAGTGCATGGGGGATCCTGGATCAGAGGTGCCATTTACTACTTTAAAATTGCCGTCGCCTTGGCTGTTGCGGCCATTCCCGAGGGTTTACCTGCCGTCATTACCACTTGCCTGGCCCTGGGGACCCGTCGAATGGCCAAAAAGAATGCCATTGTCAGAAGCCTGCCATCTGTGGAGACTCTGGGCTGCACCTCAGTCATCTGCTCAGACAAGACCGGCACTCTGACTACCAACCAGATGTCTGTGTGTAGGGTAAGGATCTCAGATGCACTCATCCCTTGGTGCTGTGGGGTGAACGGCTTTGGGGTGAGCCCATAGGGCTCAGTGGAGTAGGCTTTGGACCAGTTTCCAGGTCTGCCAGAGGGCAAGTTTGGGGGTCTCTGCATCTCCCTATTCGTAGTTATTGAAGGAAGCTCAGAGACTCATCCCTCCGCTTCCTCCTCTTTAAAGTCATTGACCTGTCCTGGTAAAATATAGTGGGGGCCTGTGAGGAGCCTAAGAGTTCTAGGGAGACCCCTGAGCAAGTCTCTCATTCTCATCCACCTCAGTTTTCTCCTATGTAAAATAGGGATAATAACACCTGCCTCCCAAGGTTGCAGGGATCAAATGAAATAATACTTGTAAAAGGCTTTGCAAACCTGAAGTATTTTATAAATGTTAGTGATGATTATTCATTTATCAAGAAATCTCCTGAATTGAATATAGGCTTTTAAAATTAGGAATGTACAATAACATCATCCATCTGATAGGTTTTGTTTTTTCCTTGAGGGTTTTATTTGTCTTTTGTGTGTATTGGCTTAAATGCTGTGAAAATGTTTGTGTCCCCGTGGACTGATGAGGCTGCTCTATCCTAGGAATTTTAATGTTTTGTTGACATTTTTTCATCTGTTTTTACAAGCTCCCCGCAATCGTCCTGCCAGCAATGGTCCCCAATGAAGTTTAAGAGAAATGAGGGTAGTAACCCAAGACCTTGTGCCCAATTAGGCTGGGAGACATCATATGTCATTAGGCTTCCTGAAATGTCAGCTCAGAAGGGAAAGGCCTCTCCTAGCTTGCCCACCAACATGTTTAAGAAACAAAAATGGTCATCTTCATCCTCGGCATTGATCTCAAGGACTCTCAATTCTATAGACATTTATAAATCACACAATTTCTGAGAAATCTTAATTCCACAAAGGAACTCCTGGGGGATTGGAGTGAAACTGGCAGGTTTTCCCTTGGGAAATAGCTAGTGTTGGAGTGGGGGTGGGAGAGTTAAGAATAAACTTCCACATTGTGTGTGTTTGACTTTTAACTCCAGAATTTAACCCCAATTCTAAGGCATTCTATAGTCAGGAAGGCTTGAGTTCAAATCCAGCCTCATACGTTCAGTACTGTGTGACCTTGGCTGCAAGTAACTGAACCTGTTTGCCTCACTTTTCTCGTCTGTAAAATGGGAGTGATCACAGCATCTCCATTGCAGGGTTGTTGTGAGGATCCAGTGAATTTACAGAGCACATATCCTAGGGCCTGACCACATAAACTCTGTAGATATTAGGCTCGTTTTTGAGGGGATTGACATCCTTTGACCACCTTTGGAAAGCTTCCCCTCCTGAGATGTATCGGTTGTGAATGAGGCTACTGGTGCTTCGGAGGATTTTCATTGATTTTTTTTTCCTTAGCTGGGCCTCCCACCTCTTGGCCACCCTGCGGCTAGAGGGAAGGGAAGCATATTTGAGGCCTTGGGTCTGGAGTGTTCAGACAGCAGGAGATGCAGGTTGATTGTGATTATATTCAGCCAGATTTTCATGGGAAACGCTGTGGTTTCTAGTAAGGAGAGAAGGGCAGGTGCCTCAGAGTCTTAATTCAGGACTTCCCCCTCCTCAAGACTAGCCTCAGAAGGAGAACATGTGTCATCTAGGAGGACTGCCCCGAATGTCAGGATGCTGGTCCTTGGTGTCTTTTGGTTGCTCCACTTTGCTTTCTCCCCAGCCCTGATTGCAAAATGGTGGCTGGGCAATGGCAAGGTTGTTCTACACAGAAGTTTGTCTTTGTAGCCAGCAAATGCTGCAGTGGGAAGTGGGGTCAGGCAAGTCCTTCCACTGGGATTTGGGAGTGATGGCTGTCTGGGAGGAGAGGGCAGCCATGCTTTGCCCACAGCCCAAGCAGGGCAACCTCAGGGAGCTCACTTTCTCGTTGAGTTTGCCCAGCCACAAGGTTATCATGTTTTCAAACTTTCTCTCTTCTTCAGATGTTCATTCTGGACCGAGTTGAAGGGGACAGCTGCTCCTTGAATGAGTTTACCATAACCGGCTCAACATATGCGCCCATGGGGGATGTGTAAGTAGTGTATCCCCCATCCCCTGCTGTGTGCTGGACACGTGGAGGGGGGTCAAAAATTCCAGTGAATGACATTGAATGATGATAAAATTTTAAATAAGGTGCTTAAATAGGCCCCACCCTCAGGAACCAGTTTGGACCCTACCCAGCTACTGCACGTGTGTGTCTGTGTGTACACACAAGGCAGGACATGTTCTTAAAGGAAACCAGGAGTCCAAGAGGTCAAGGGTTGAAGGGGCTCGGGTCAGGAGAGAGACCAGGGCTGGATTTGATGAGATGAGCACTGAGAGAAAGGAGCCAGCTGAGGAGCCTGAGAAGAAGGAGGTGGGGAGCAAGCGCTAGCTTTTTCAGGGTATTGAGAAGAAGAAAAAATAGTATGTTTAGATAACTGGAAGGATCCATATCATGGTATGTGGATCAGGGGAAGTAGTTAAGAAAATGGGGAGGTCAAGTTAAAAAAGTGAAAATGGGGGCACCAGCAATGCTGCTGCCTCATGTTGGATCACGGGAGAGCAAAGGCTCTTTATAGATGTTAAAACAATCTATAAAGGTCAGCTGTGGTAGCTATTTGCAGCATGTGTCATCTGGGCTAGAAAAAAGTATATGCACCACTTCTAGATGGGGTATGGGCTGGAGGGGTCGAGTCTGTCAGGAACACACACTGAGAGAAACCCAAAGAGACAGCCAGGGGCTGCTTGGTGTGGAGCCAGGCTGTGAAGATGAAGGGGAGTTCTCTCTAAGGGAGATTAAAATCTAATGGATAGAGTACCTGGGTTCAAATCCTATCTCAGATGCCTTGGGCAAGCCAATTAACCCCATTTGCCTTGCAAAAACCTAAAAAAAAAAAAATTAATGGATAAAATTATTGCTTGCTTTCAAATTATTAGGTGATTTCTGAAAGTCTTAAAATAGTCTTTAAAAGAAAAGGTTTGTGAATCTTAATTCTTAATTCAGAGTAAATTATTTCCTGAGTGGGAAGCAGATAACAGGGTAAGTGGGGGGGGGGGGGTTTCCATGATTTTTCTTCTAATATATCACTGCACCCACTTTGCGGTGACATTGAATGATGATAAAATATCCCTGTCATTTTAAATAAGGTGCTTAAAACAGAAATGAGAAAAAGCCTGCTCACAGGTCTCTAATCTTCCACCTCTTGTAGAGATAAAAGAGGCCAAGAGTCAAACTCTAAGAACAGATCAGTCGTTGATCTTCCTGTTCGAGATGACTTCTCGCTGAAGGTTATTCTCTAGCCTTTGAGTTCTTAGAAATGGTTTCATTCATCTAGCTGCACCAGTGCGGGCTTCTGTGTAGTGACAGGCCTAAGTTGGGCATGATGACCCTGGTTGACTGGGGGGGAGGAACATGTTGAGGTGTCTATCGGCAGACTCTTGGAGTTGTGGGGGCGGGGGGGCCTGTTTTACTGTGGTGCCCTTTATCCAATTGGCATAGTCTTATCACTCAGTTCATTTTGGAATAAAAATAGAGAAATGTAATTCTTAATTAGGAAGGAAACTACATGAGCTCAGCACCCAAGCCATCCAGAGATGTACTCTGAGCTCATTGTCTTCCATCAACAGGCATAAGGATGACAAACCAGTGAAGTGTCATCAGTATGATGGTCTAGTCGAGCTGGCCACGATCTGCGCCCTTTGTAATGATTCTGCTTTGGACTACAATGAGGTGAGGGTCACCCCACGCCAGCCGCACGGGGCCATTACTCAGTTTTTAGTACTTGAATACTTTTTTCGTGAAAGGCACAGCAGGTAGTCTTAGATTCAGCCTCCTTCCTCCCTTTTGCGTCCTCTTTACCAGGGGCATCCTGCATCCAGCCAGGTGCCCTTTCCTACCATTCATCAGAGACCCCACAAACAGCACATCTTAGAGTTCATGTGGTTGGCAGCTAACGTCCATGAATCTTTAGGCAGAGAACACCACATGTTTGATCTTGCTTCAGAAATGTCTTAGAGAAAATGTTTTCCTACCATGAAGTCCCAGCACCAAACTTGGGTCAGTGTATAGTTTATCTGGAAAACACTTGGTCTCTTCCCAGCCTGAGAAAGGAGCAGCCATGTCAAGAGAGACTCTGAACATTACAAGGAATTTATAGACCCGTCCTTCCAAATCAAGCATGAATTGTCATCAGTCAGACTTGGCTTTGGGAGGTCCCAGTGCCATGGGATTCACCTTCATCTTTTTCTCTCCTTCATTTTTCTTCAAAATAAAGGCAAAAGGAGTGTATGAAAAAGTTGGGGAAGCCACAGAGACTGCCCTCACCTGTCTGGTTGAGAAGATGAATGTCTTTGACACAGAACTCAAAGGCCTCTCCAGGATCGAACGTGCCAATGCCTGCAACTCGGTCAGTCCTCAGGACCTGGGAAGTGGCTGGGAGGGTCCCCCGAGATTCTGGGTCTTATCTCATGGTGTGTCTGCCTCTTGGGGTCCTTTTTACAGGTTATCAAACAACTGATGAAGAAAGAATTCACCCTCGAGTTTTCACGAGACAGGAAATCCATGTCTGTCTATTGTACACCCAACAAACCCAGCCGGACGTCGATGAGCAAGATGTTTGTTAAGGCAAGTGTCCAGAAGGAGTGGCTGTCATGCTTAATGTCCGTGGGGCCCATTGGAGGCGCCCTGGAGCCCACCCTGTGACCTGAATGGCCTGTTGTTCTTTCTAGGGAGCCCCCGAAGGTGTCATCGACAGGTGCACACACATCCGTGTGGGGAGCACCAAAGTCCCCATGACTCCTGGGGTCAAGCAGAAGATCATGACGGTCATTCGAGAATGGGGCACAGGTAGAGACACACTCCGCTGCTTGGCCCTGGCCACTCATGACAGTCCCCCCAGAAGAGAAGAGATGAATCTGGAGGACTCAGCCAACTTCATCAAATACGAGGTTAGTGGGAAGAGGTTTCCTGCCCCACCCCCATAGCCTGGCTTCATGTCTGTCTAGAGACTGGGCTGGGTGGGTCAGAGCTGAGCTAGTCCTTGCTGCCTCAGTTTCCAGCTCCAGCAGTTCCTCTGTTCACTGGTCAGGGGAGGGACGGGCTTCCTCATCTTGGGCCAGTCCGGGGAAGAAAATGAGCTACACATAAAGTGGGGGGAGGGGGCGCAGGGGCCTTCAAGCCATCATTGTGCCACCGAGCAGCTCACTGAGCCTCTCATTCTTTCCAGACCAATCTGACCTTTGTCGGCTGCGTGGGCATGCTTGATCCACCAAGGACTGAAGTGGCCTCATCAATAAAGCTCTGTCGGCAAGCTGGCATCCGAGTCATCATGATCACCGGAGACAACAAGGGCACCGCCGTGGCCATCTGCCGCCGGATTGGCATCTTTGGGAATGACGAAGACGTCACCGCCAAGGCTTTCACGGGTCGTGAGTTTGACGAGCTGAATCCTTCTGCCCAGAGGGATGCCTGCCTCAACGCCCGCTGCTTTGCCAGGGTAGAGCCTTCCCACAAGTCCAAGATCGTGGAGTTCCTGCAGTCCTTTGATGAGATTACAGCCATGGTGAGTGCAGAGAAGAGCCCTGGGTCCTAGTGGACCTGTTGTCAGCAGGGGCTCCTCCTGTGAAGCTGATCAGAGTCCCTTAGAGATAAGTAGTTGTGTGAACACAAAGACAGTCACCCCCTCCCCCAGGAGGTTTCCCAGTGATGAGCTTCCTGGGGAAGGGGGCCAGGCAGGAAGAGAGCAATCCAAAACCAGAGGCTGGTGAAGTTGGGGAGGGGTCTGGGTGACCTGGGGCGTCATCTGGTTGGGTTAGTCTGTCACAGTCTAATTCCTTGCTCTTGAACCCATCATCACCCCTTAGACTGGAGATGGTGTCAATGATGCACCAGCCCTGAAGAAATCTGAAATTGGCATTGCGATGGGCTCTGGCACCGCAGTGGCCAAAACTGCTTCAGAGATGGTGTTGGCAGACGACAACTTCTCAACCATCGTGGCCGCTGTTGAGGAGGGGCGCGCCATCTACAACAACATGAAGCAGTTCATTCGCTACCTCATCTCCTCCAATGTAGGGGAGGTCGTGTGGTGAGTTTTGGGGGGCAGGCTGTGCTAGTCTTCTGGGACAAGGTGTGTAGAGCAACCCTTGTGGGGGCGGGGGAGCAGGGCCTCATTGTGGACCCAGGCCTCGCATTCACCTCTGGGTGAGAGGAGCACTGGCTGTGAGCCAGAGAAATGACCCCCGTCTGTCCTTTCTTCTTTTTGGGGGGCAGTATTTTCCTGACTGCTGCTCTAGGGTTTCCCGAGGCGCTCATTCCCGTCCAGCTCTTATGGGTCAACCTGGTGACGGACGGCCTCCCAGCCACAGCTTTAGGCTTCAACCCTCCTGACCTGGACATCATGAACAAGCCTCCCCGAAATCCCAAGGAGCCCCTTATCAGCGGCTGGCTCTTCTTCCGCTACCTGGCCATTGGATGTGAGTATTTGTTGGGTGGCGCCAGCACAGCTTCTTTTTCAGTTACTGGTGTGAAGTTGATGCAATGGTGGCAACTTTCAGTGCTAGAAGTTGTCACAGAAACATCTTTTCCTCCTTCCTCTCCCAGCCCCACAGTGAGTTTCCCTGCTGGGAATTTTATGCCTTTTTTTTTTTTTTTCAAATGTCACACACAGTGTGAAGGTGTGTTGGCTCATTGTGAGGTGAGGTGCACGCGCATGTACACACACACACACACACACACACACACACACACACACACACACACATTGTCAGAGGGGGCTGGGGGGAGTGTGTCCTGGGCTCCCAGAACCCCTTGTGGCCAGTTGTTAATCACCTAATGTCTAGAATCATCCCCAAGAGAGGCTGGGCAGGGGGGTGCTTCTTGGGAAGCCAGGTGATGGTGAAACAAGGAGGGCCCATTGCAGGGTCTTTGTAACTGCACTTGGAGGAACGAACTCCCAGGTGGGAGAGACCCGGTAGGCTCAAGGGCTCAAGGTCTGCTTAGCCTGTCTGACATGTGGTCCTGCCACTTTGCAAGGCCACACACACACACGTTTTGGACTGGGTCACAGGGAGAAGGGGCGGCTGTCCCCAGTGGGAATTGGAGGTGGCAGGCCAGTACCTCGCTCGCTTCTAAGAATTTGGCTGCTCCTCAAACAAGTCAGCTTTTTTCATGGAGAGTGCAGAAGCACCCTTGGGGAGGGCAGCAGAGCCTTCTAGAAGCACAAGACACAGCAGCAGGAACAAGAGTTCACAGCAGCATCTCTCCTGGGCATTCCTCACAGGCACCATTTGTTGTTCTGTCCCAAGGTTATGTTGGAGCTGCAACCGTGGGGGCGGCTGCGTGGTGGTTCATTGCTGCTGATGGTGGTCCAAGAATTACATTCTACCAGCTGGTATGGTCATCATGCCAAAGGTTGGGGGGCTGTGGTGGGGCTGAAATGGCCAGACCTGACCCTGTGCTCCCTGCTTGCAGAGTCACTTCCTGCAGTGTAAAGAAGACAACCCAGACTTCGAGGGTGTGGACTGTGCAGTCTTCGAGTCGCCATATCCCATGACAATGGCACTGTCTGTCCTGGTGACCATTGAGATGTGCAACGCTCTCAACAGGTGAGTGACTCCCGCGTTACTTTCATGTGGGAGACCAGGAACCTCAGCATGTATTTTATTAAGTGTCTGAGGTCAGATTTGAACTCCAGGGCCAGTGCTCTATCCACTGCACCACCTAGCCGCCCCCTCAGCAAGTATTTTCTTAAATCAAAAAGTCACTCTTTGGGCAATTGGTCATCATCTGAGGGAAGTATAAATTACTGAGTCATCTGAGCTGCTAAGGGCCCAGCACAGGATTTAGAGACCCCTGAGCCTGTAGCTGCCCAGAAAGATGCCCCCAAATCCTCCATGACAACTCCAGGTGAGGGGGGTCCAGTCTCTGGTCCTCTTCCTGGGATGAGCGTGCTCTCAACATCTTCGTCACAGCTTATCGGAAAACCAGTCCCTGCTGAGGATGCCGCCATGGGAGAACATCTGGCTGGTGGGCTCCATCTGCCTCTCCATGTCCCTCCACTTCCTGATCCTCTACGTGGAACCCCTGCCAGTGAGTCC
This sequence comes from Macrotis lagotis, assembly GCF_037893015.1. Classification (NCBI taxonomy): domain Eukaryota; kingdom Metazoa; phylum Chordata; class Mammalia; order Peramelemorphia; family Peramelidae; genus Macrotis; species Macrotis lagotis. The sequence goes on from NC_133666.1 coordinate 671,015,313, forward strand.
CCAACCTGCCCCCCCGCCCCTGCCCCCCCTGCATGGGGAAGCCCCGCCGTGACCCCACTCCCTTGTTCAGCTCATCTTCCAGATCACGCCTTTGAACGTGACACAGTGGCTCATGGTGCTGAAGATCTCCCTGCCCGTGATCCTCATGGACGAGACCCTGAAGTTCGTGGCCCGTAACTACCTGGAACCTGGTAAAGAGTGTGCCCGGCCCGCCACCAAAGCGTGCTCGCTGCCCTCGTGCACCGAGGGCATCTCCTGGCCCTTTGTGCTGATTATCATGCCCCTGGTCATCTGGCTGTACAGCACAGACACTAACTTTAGTGACATGTTCTGGTCTTGACTGACGTAGTTTTACATAAAAGATGTTTAACTTAATCAATTAATTTTTTTTTATTGTTTAAAGCAACTGTCTATTTCTGCTGAATTTTCACATGAACATGTTTGCTGGTGAAGGAGGTTTCATACTCTAGATTTCGTTTTGCTTTTTCTGACTCCAGTGGGGCAAAATTTTCCTTTTTTTATACACATAATTAAAGTGTCCATTGACATGTACAGAGAACTAACACTATTTTATGCAAATATTTTTTTGTAGATGAAAAAGCATGTACAGTGTTCTGTCTCTAGTCTCACCCTTGTATAAAGAAATCGTTGAGCCAGCAGACATTGTCAGCAAATTCATTGGCGGCAGATTTGAGGGAATGAATGTGTGTGGTTTTCTAAGCCCAGTAGCATGTGGCGTCTCCTGCATGATCACCTGATTGAACCCCATGGCACCCTCGCATTTTTTTACTCATAAGCCAATTTTTCTGCACTGAGCAGAGTTCCGCTACCTCAGTCAGTATTTTTGGTTTGCTGCCCCGGGCCCCCCCACCCCCACCTGCTTCTTGGTCCCCGACGCCGCTGGCTGTGTTTACACCCATCTCAGTGAGAGGTAGGCCCCTGCTCCCCGTGCAGACACATTGTTCAGAGCCACGCGCCCGCTCCGCTCCCCACCTAGTGTTGCAGGTTATTTATTTAAACGTCTAATGTATTTTCTTGTAACAGACATTGTTTTGCCAATGTTGCCCACTTCAGCGGCACTTATCTAGTTTTAAAGAAATAAATAAAACCTTTTAAATGGACAGAGGAAAAGACCTGTCTCGTTTTAACTCTGAAAGGGCCAGAATCCTCCTGGCCCCCCCCCCCCCCCCCCCCCCTGGAGTCTGATCCTTGCCCTTCAAGGCCCACGCCCGGAGCCCCACCCCCGTGATGGAGCAGTGCCAGGGTCAGGCCACTTCTCATGTCATCCACTAGGTCCTTTTAATGCCAGTTCTGAGAGAGAGAAAGAGAGAGACGGGACCAAGCTCCATGGTGGGGGGAGGGGGGCTGAGCGTGTTCGCCTGTTGTGTAAAACCTGTAAATAGCACATGACCAAACGGACATAATGTATAGAAGGGTTTTTATTTTCCTGTGGCACTAACCACCACCATCTTTATCATGGTTGATGTTTGCGCATGTTTTCAAGTTCAGTCCGATACCAACAACGTGTAAGTCATTAACTGTCCTAACTGTGGTGTCTTTCTCCAATGCCTTCCAACATTCATCAACTAAAGTGAGTATTTTTTTGTTGTTAACCAGGGGTGACTTTGCTTTTTAAAAACAAATAGTCTACTGTATGATGTTAATGAATAAATGATGACTTCCTTGATCCCGGGTTCCCTTGCTGTGCTATGCGATGCTCGCCCTTTGGGCCCCCGACCCAAGCAGCCACATTACCTTCTGATGGAAAGTGGCCTGAGGAGCCATCAGAGGGCAGTCAAGTCACAGACCACCCTGGGCCAACTGCCACAGCTGCACCGGCAGACCCTCCCCAGAGTCCTTGTTTGAAGCGGTTCATATCCGCAGCCCCCATCCTTAATCTGCTTCTGGCAAGGAAGCTGAGGCCATCCATTCGATAGTCAACAACTGGCTGGCTTTACAGAAGAAGTTAAGCCCTTACCCAAGAATGAGGCAGCTAGATGGTGCAGTGGGTAGAGTACTAGTCCTGGAGTCAGGAGGACCTGAGTTCAAATTTGGCCTCAGACACTTCATAATGATCTAGTTGTGTGGCCTTGGGCAAGTTACTTAACCCCATTGCCTAGTTAAAAAAAGAAATGAAAATAGGATAGGGATCAAGTTCTGTCCAGTGCAAACTGGGATGAATAAATTCCCGAGTTCCCTGATGGACCAGGTGGGTGTCTGAGTCGACCCTGGTAGCCCTCCACGGCATCCGCTTTGTTGGCAGCCTTTGGTCAAACACTTAGCTGGCCCCACCTCCCCATGTCTGTATGTTTTGGGGAAAGGGAAAGGCATCAAATGGAGGGAGGCTCTCATAGGCCATCGACCCAGAGATTCCAGGATGGGAATGCTTCAAAGGGATTTTAGGAGGCTGGCTGCCCCTTCCATTTTTTTCTTGAATTGTCTATATATCCACCTGTATGAGCTGCTGCTGTTTAGTCTGGGAGGTCAATCAAGGCATTCTCCCCCCCCCCCCAAGCCCTCCTTCAAGGGAGGGGGCAGAGGATCCCCTAAAAAGGCCTTGGAGAGAAGGGGGTTCAACTGCTTTTCCCCATGGTCCTCCTATACTGTATACTAGATTGCCACCAGACACCCCACAGATGGGTACAGTATCTTTGACCTGGAGAAATGGGCCTCAGCATCGTTGCCCACTGTCCTCCCTGGATACCACTTGGGGGAAGCCAGCCTGGGCAGGTGGGCCCCCTCCCCGTATGGATAGGACAGCAGGCCCATCTCCTTGTCCCGGCATCCCTCCTGGGACACCTCATCATATGCCCTTTGGGTGGCCTTGGCAATCCCTGCATCTGTGAGGCCCTCGTCAGCTCTACTGCTTTGTAGTTGGCCATAGTTGTGGCGTAGGTGTGGTACGGCCCCTTGGGGGCCTGGTGCTGCATGTCCGTCCCTGCTCCCAGCCAGGATGGGCCAGAGCTTTCAAACAACACCCATCTCTTCAGTCTCAACCCGATAAACAGGAAGACTGCTACCTTGGCATGCCAAGGGGGAGCCAAGTACTCTGGTGGTACAGATTGATCCGTTCCCCCCAGAGCCCAGGCATTAAATACGAGGGACAGACCCCCAGCTCCCACCCAGGAAACCAGCCTCTGAGCTGTGGCTGATGAGTGGCAACCTCGACTCGGGCCCTGGCTGCCCTGGGGTTACCCGTGAAGGGTTTGAGGGGCTGCAGAGCGCCCGCCACCTGCCTGCCCTGCACACTCCTGACTTGCATGTCTCACCATTAACTCTTCTTTTTCCGTGTGCTGGTCTCACACCCACTAACATCTCTTGGTCGTGTTTCCTAACTGCACCAAGCCCAGGGTGAGGGGGTCCCCACTAGGACCTGTGGCAACACTCGCTTAGCCGAGGTCCGCCTGGGGCCGACTGACTGTCTCTCTGTATCACTGTTGATCTTTTTGTCTCATTTTTGTCATAAGAATAACTTCCTTTCTCTTCCATTTTCCTACCAGGCTGATTTCCTCTCTCTTTCCTTTTCAGCAATACTGGAGTAACCGCTTCCTAAACCATTGTGCAGAAGTGTGAGGTTGTTTTGTTGCGTGCATGTGCGTTTTTTTTTTTAGCAACATCTACCGGCCCTCTGCATGTGTGATGTTGGAAAAAAAAAACAAAAAAAAAGGAAAAAAAATCCTCTCGAGCTCCTTGTGTGTGATGTGGAGGACGTGTGTTACCGGTGGGGTTTCACTTTTTAAAAAAGAATCAAATACGATTTTACAAACGTGCAATATAGCTCAAGAAATCGGAAAACCTCCCAGGAAGTCGGGTTCTTTGCTGCGCGGAGATTCAGCCAACCAAGACGTGGGAGCCGGCAGCCAAGTGTCCGTACTTGTCCGGGACCGACGCCATAGCTTCTCATGTACAAAGCCTCGCTTGTAATGCATGCCTCTCCAAACGTGCGACTTTATAAGAGCAATGTACAGCCCAGCCCGCTTATTTATAAACTCATGGACAACACTACGGATGTCGAATGTTAAGAATCCTAGCCGACCCTCCAGTCCTGAACTTAGGTTTTGTTGTTGGGTTTTTTTTAAAATGTGTGCAAACAACTCTTTTTGCACTGTAATAATGTTAACTTATTTAAGGAAATCCAAGCAGTAGACAGATGTTGGTGCAATAATACAAATTATCGTGATGCGTTTTATCTTAGACCTTATGCTAAAAGTCCACTTTTGATCACAAACGCATGTTGGACGTTAGAGACTGTAAATAAAGATGAGTTGTTTATTTCTGTGCTGAAAACAATAAGCATCACAACCATCATGGTTTCAGGTAAATAAATTTATTCTACAATACAGCTGTGGGGTGTTATTTGGTGAATGGTGACAGCCTGATCCTTGGGGGCCTTCCTGATGCCACAGTCCCCCTGATCCCTCCCCCAGCCAAGAGCTCTGAAGGAAGGGGTGGCCTTGGCTTCTCTTGGAAGCCCACCTCTGGAGCTTCACACAAGAGTGAGGCAACGAACCAATCATTGGAATCTCAACCCCCTGCCCTTTGGCTCCTTGCATGCCCTTCCTCGAACATTGGCCTGTGGTCTGGAGCATGTGAGAGAGGTCAACGGGGAGCGGCAGAGCTGTGGGACCCAGACAAGGTTTCATCGTGTCCTAGCTGGAAGGTTCAGGTAGTGCCTTCCTTTATGGAGAACGGGCAAAACCACTGTAAGGAGCATTTCACACCCACGCTCCCCCCCACCTCCGATGAAGAGAACTAGTGACCATTATCCGACACCCCGACCCATTGGCATTAACGACTGGTGACTCCTCAAGTGAAGCTGGCTGGGAGCGGCAGTGGTCAGTCGGGGCAGTGCTGGAGGACGAGGCTTTGGCTGCGCCTCGCTGGGGGAGGAAGAGCCAAAGAAAGGCCTTCGGGCTTCCCCTCTGCCTGTCCCAGTTGCATCATTGAGAGCACGGGCCAGAGCAGACGTCTTCTGCCGGCACGGCACGTCCCTCAGTTACTAAATTCTGCAGGGTAGCCTTGCATAATAAATGTTTAGCTTCTGCAAAGGCTAAAACAACATTTATCAGCTCCTTCTGGGCTTCCCAAGCTTTGCCTACTATGGTAGTGTTTTTGGAGGCCCATTAAAAGTGCGCGATCCCAAATCCTGGGCAGGAGCTGCGACTCCCATCCTTGCTGCTGCCTCCAGCCTCCCAGTCTGGATTCCCACATCTGGGAAATCCTCCTTTCCCCGCCAGAAAGCAGGTGTCAAATGCCCATTTTCAAAGGGCTTGCTGCCATGCCCAACTATCTGCCATTCTGAGCCCTTTCCCCTCCCCCTGGATGCCAAGGCAAACCAACCGGCACCGACCTCAGCTTCCTCAACTTTGAAGCAAAGTTGGGTGGTGACTGGTTCCCTTTGTAGAAGCACCCCAAGACGCATTCCCTTGAAATCATCACAGCACACCAGATCTTAAGACAATGCCCCCCCCAAACCAAACATTCAAAAACCCCCATGAGTCTTGGCAAAGGTGCCAAGTGGACTAGGGCCAGAGTCCTAGAAGAGAGGCCAATTGGGGGGGGGGCATGGACTCAACTGGGAGGCGGCTGGCTTTTGACCTGTACAGGTTGTTTCTGAATCTGAACCTTAATCCAGAGGGGCTTTTGCCCTTCCCCAGATCTGGGCCCAACATTGCCCCAGGGAGACGAGCTCTGATCTCTGCCTCGGCCTGGCCGGCCCCCCCACCCACTGAGCTGGCCACGATGACCAATAATGGGCCCCTCAGGTGATCTGAAGGCCTGGGTGGGTCCTGGTACCCAAGCCCTAGAGTTGCTCGACTCCTAGGGCCTCAGGCGGCCATCTGTCAAGTGGCAGGACTAGACTTGAAGGCCTCTGGGCCTTGGGGGGGGGGGGTCTTCTCTGGCCCCTACTCCAGGGCCACCTCAAACCCTGGGCTCCTCTTCAGGGCTCCTTCCCAAAGCTCTCCCTTGATTAAACCAATCAGCCGCTGGAGATGAGAAGGGCCTGTGGCCCCAGGAGGGTTGGGCCCTGGCATTTAGCACCTGTCGTCATCTGCCCTAGTCCCTTCATCTCTGGTGAGCATCCTGATCCTCCAAAGGCCTCCTCTCCCCCCTCCCGGGGCAGCCCACACCCCACATTCAGAGGGAGGACAGCCCGGGAGACAGGGCCCAGGGCCTGGAGTGAGGAAGCCCTAACTTCGAACATTGCCGCACACTGGGCAGCTGAGTGACCTTGGACGAGTCCCTCCATCTGCCTCAGTTTCCCGGCACATAAACTGGGGGTAACAAGACTCTTGCACAGCTCGGACAGAGGCGTTCTCTAACCTCCACCCCCCAGCAGGGATGGGAGAGGCCACAAAAAGTCCTTTTTAAAATTAACTTTATTTTTTCAATTCACAAAAAAATCCTTTTTTCTCCCTCGCTCCAGTCCCCCCCCATCCCAGAAAAAGTAAAAACCAAACCCAGAACCCCTGTAACAAATCTGCATAGTCAAGAAACAGACCCCCGTGGCCCCGTGCCCAGGTCTGGCCTGGTCAGCGTCCTCACCCCAGTGTCCACCGGCATCTGCTCCTGTCCCGGATCTCAGTGCATACAAGTCTCCCCTATCCCTGGTGCTTAGGGAGCGTTCATCAGTTCTTGCCACGGTCCCTGTTGACAGGGTCTGTCGCCACCGCAAGAGGCTCCTGCCGCCACTTCTACCCCATAGGCCCTTTCCCTCATTCATGGCTCTTTGGGGCAGTCTTGCCCCCCATCCTCCTGCCCTGGCACAGGCAGTAAAGGTTTCCCATCTCCTCCAGCTCCAGCGCACTCCTCTCTCCTACCACAAACTGCCTCATTCTGACCGTGTGGCGGACGCACCATCCCCCAGGAGAAGCCTGGTCCACAGGCAGCGGCAGTGGGCTGGCGGGTCCCACAATGGTATATGCTGAAGCAGGGCATCCAGAAGAGCAGGCAGGTGGGGGGCAGCATCCCACTCAGAGGCCCTGGGGTCCAGGGCAGGCAGGGACAGCAGGGATACGGAACGGCGAGGGTCAAGAGGAGCTGGCGGACCTGGGCCATCTCCAGGTGGCCCGGTCTCCCACCCAGAAGCAACTCGGCCTGTTCCACTATAAACCAAGGATGCTAACACCCCCTGTACCTCCCTTAGAGCTGCCAGGGAACTGACCCCCCCCAACCCTTCCCTGGTCTCAGCCACATCCTGGGAGGGTTCCCAAAAGAGGTGGAGACTCTCCTCTCCCCAGGGGCTGGGGCAGCTCTGGTCCCAGCACCAGGCTTCAGAGACCCCTCCCCCCCCCCAGAGGCCTGGCCAGGTTTCCCAGGCTGGTCTGGGGGTCCAGCCTATCCTTTTGTCAACAATCAAGACATCAGGGGATGCCGCACCAAAGCCCGGAATCACAGACCCACAGAACGAGGCCTCAAGAGAGCCGAGGCTCGGGTTCGAGGAGCTGCGTGGAGGGCAGGGCTACTCTGCACTCCCACCACAGGCAGTAAGACACAAGGCACTTCTGCCCCACCAATCAGCCCGCTCCATTTCCAATGCTGAAGAGCATAGGTAGAAGCAGAGCTGTCCCCCCACCCCCGACTTCTGAGCTGAGCCTGGCCCCTCCAGCACAGCCACCTTTCCTAGGGGTGCCAGTGCCAGACTACCTGGCAGGTAGGCTTGCCCCCAAGGAACCTCCCAGACAAGCCCTGCAGACACGCGGAGAGGTTTCTCCCCAAGGCCATCCAGGCCTCTCCTTGTCTGGAGACGAGCACAGCTGCCAGGGACCAGAACAGACTGGAGGACCCCAAGACTGCTGGGTTCTGAAGCAGGGGGCCTGCTTTGAGGCTGCAGGCCAGTTACTCAAGTCAGGCCAGTTGGGGGTCGGTTTCTACTTCGGGTTCCTAAGACACAGGACAGGGGGTGGGGGTGGGGTGTTCTGTGGCTGACATTTCTGGCCCTGAATCAGTTAGGAGGCCACCAGCAGAGGTGCAGCCGGGACACAATGAACCCACATGCAATGAGGCACAATCACTTTAAAACCTTTAACAAAAAAATTAACTTCCCAGCTATTCCTGGAGACCAGACAGAACAGGAAAAAAGAAATAAAAACTGCAGATTGGCTTTCATTTCAGTCAGGAATTCCATTACTGTACCGAAAAAGTGGCTTTATTCTAGAATTTACAGCAAATGAAGAGCCAGGAATCTTAAGAAAAGGGGCTCCCATTCACTGCTCCATTATTAAGCTACAGCCAATAACAAAGATCATGGCCTGGGCTTTATAGGCAAGTCACTAGATTATCAAATAGGAAAATGTTTGCAAAATACCAAGTCTCATTTTAAGGCATTACCAACACTGCAGAAAGAAGCAAAATCTAAAGGGAGGTTTTGAACAGCCTATGAGAGTTGTTAGCAAATAAGAAATTTTTTGAAAGGACCAGCCTGCACCGCCTCCAGAAACCAGTGAGTGCACCTCCCCCGGACCCATCATCCTCTTCCTCTCCCCCGCCACATCTGCTAGGAAGCATCCCACTAGGAGTCCAAGATCGAGAATCAAAGTGCACGACCGTCTTGTGTCCCCGAGCCTCGGCACGCTGCATGCTTCTTCCCCGACTCTGCTCCTGCCAAGAGCAGGGAGGAGTCAGAGGCCTGGAGAGCTCGAAAGGCTCAGTTTTCAAAAATGAAGTTTACAACTGAGAATCTAGAGAAAGAAAACCAAATTCCCTGTTGAGATAACATGGTATTCTTCCCAAACAAGGATGCCCCAGACTCTGCTCAGGTCACTGCAATCCAAGGGGGTGTCAGAGGCCTCACTGCATGCCAAACCACTGCTCCTGGTCAGCCCACTGAGCCGCCTCGCTGTCGCTGCCCTCCAAGTCCCCTTCTTCCCCACTTCCTTCCATGTCGTCCACATCTTCCTCCTGAGTGGCATCGGTGGGACTCTCCTCCTTCTCCATCTTCTGCATTCCCTCTAGAGACTTCTGGTCATTAGGATCCAGACTAGGAGACAACAAACAAAAGGAGAAAATCCTAAGTCATATCCTGGGAAGCCATCATCGCCACATCCCCCTTCAGAGACCCTCCTCTGGGCCGTAACCCCCAAGAGCAGGTGAGGCATGCCACCTTCCCCATGCAGCTCAAAACCCACTGAGTCCATGAACTTGAAGCCTGGCATCTTTTTAGTTCAGAACACAGAACATCATTCCCATGACAAAACGCTATCTCCACATTTGTAACTACTGAGTATCTTGCTCTTCATCCTCCTCATAAATCACTCAAATCTATCCCAAATTCTAAACAATCTTAACCCGAATGCCTTTCAAGGCTTGTTAAGCAGACGTCCACACCCACATCGGGGGTACAATTTAAAGATGAGCATTGCAACCTAACAGCCAATGGGAGACATTCTGGGAGTCAGGTCACAGGAAACTGTTTCCACATAAACAATAGTCTTATCAAGTTAAGTTTTGGAGACCAGGGACAAGGCTGGGGCATAGGGAGGGTGGGACCCCTGAGGAAAGTTCTTGAATGTAATTCTGACAGGTCTGACACCTGTCCCTTTACCAATCTGGACCCCCAGGACCCCCCCCCTTTTACCAAGGGAGGGGAACACAGGAGTTATAGCCAGTAGGGATTTCAGAAACAAACTATCCTAACCCTCCATTTTTGAGATAAGGAAACTGCATCCTAGAGAGAATAAAAGATTTCCTTAGCTCAAAGGCCATTTCACCCATGTGACTGAGGGGGATCCTGAGGTCCACAGAGAAGCAGACCAAGTGACTTGCCTAAGGTCACAAGTCACAAGCAGCAATGGAACACATCACACTGAACTAGAAAAATCTCCCAAGGTCATTCTAGTTCTGACATTCTGTGGTTTGATGATGGACAAAAGTCCAATGGACTTTAAAGTTCCTATTTAGTTAGAAAGAGGAAGTGTCCTCTAGCAGCCAGCACAAAGTTGGGCCATCTTGGGCTGCAGATGCTGTCATTTTCTATGTAAATACTAGACGGTGAAGCTTGTACCACCTCAGGAGTTTCTCCAGCCATGGAAAGGTGGCAGAGGCACATCACAGAGCACTGCTCCCCAGCATGCTGTCATTCTGGTAAACTGGCATGCCCTGAGCCTCTCCTGAAGAGGCTGCGCAAGTCTTACCTGAGGGCGATACTGTACTGGTCCATGGCTTCCTGATACTCATTGACGGCTACCAGGAAATCGCCCAGTATTCGATGTAACACACAGTCACTCTGATTGGCCAGCGCGTTCCTCAGCAAAGCAATGCCATCTTCATATTTCTGTTCTCTGCCTGAAGAGAGCAAGATTACCTCATTGTCCCACTTAGAGGGTCTGCCGAAAAGGGCAGTTCCACCTCAGTCCTGTTACCTCACGTATCCAACCGACCACAGCCTTCATCCCAGCCTGACATTCTATTTCTAGAACTGGCAACAGCACACCGATGACAGAAGTGAGAGCTCACTCAAATTCCTGTCCCTCCCTCCAGGGGTTAGAATTCCACTCCTCCTCCTTTCCCTCTACCACGGCTGCTACACTGGCTCAAATCACCAGTCAAAATGCAACTTGGTTTTCCAACAAAAACGATTTGGTTCCTTCTGGATCCCTGTGGCCTTTCATTAGTGACTTCACCTGGCTAGCTACACTGCCCACACGCAAGCTCTGGCCCCGAGCTGCCCAGATGCGCCCTGGCAGTCAGTGCTGGTTAAACAGGCCTTGGGACCTGGACGACTTACTAAGGAGCTCAGCTTTCTTCACCACCGCCTTAATGTAGTCTGGCCTCTGGGTCAGGGCCTTGTCCAGAAGTGTCTTAGCTTTCTCCTGGGTGACTGGATCTTCAAGACACACGGTGGCTAAAAGGGTGAGGGTTTGTGCATTTGCACCAAGGGTTTTATAGACATTGTTGGCCATCACCATTGCCTCCCGAATGCTATTAGAGGCTAAGTAACATTCAATGAGACCTAAGAAAGAAAATAAAGCAGAGCAAATGCATTAATATTCCAAACCGTGCTGCTCCATTGACCACTTGAAGGTTTGCAATCTAGAAGCCTGTCAAAAGGCAGACAAGGGGAAAGCTTCTAGAATGAAATGAGCCAAAAAGAGCCCTGAGAATATCAAAGAAGGTTTCTCCCTTCTCAAGCATCTAAGGAAATGGAGACAGCCTTCAAACCTGCATCGTATTAGGCAGCATCTCCATACCTGGAGACAAAAGGTGCCTGCTATGCAACCAGGAGGTGCAGCTTGGGAGAGTCAAAGTGACCAAGCAAATAGCCAGAAGGAAGACGTCTCTTCCTGTTCTCAAGAACAAGTATTTGATCATTAGTTGAACTTGCAATTATCTTTGGCCTGGGTTTAAAGGCAATCCCAAATTAGCAACTGTGGTCTAAGACCAGGCCAAATTGTAGACGGTTTGGTAACAGAAGACTTAGGTAGTCTAGAGAAATGAAATGTTTTACTCTGAATGGCATGGAAGATTTCTGGGCCACAGAAAGGTTTATTAGACTGGAGAAAGAATATTTCATTCCTAAAAGCCGAAACAGATTCAAATCAAATGACTAGTTTTCTTTCCTCTTTTTCTACCTTCTCCCCTTCTCCTCCATTTTTTTTTTAAATGGTTAGGTCTTCCTAGCTGCCCAGGCTAGAAGGGCAGGCCCAGGCCACTCTGCCTGATTTGTCTCTGAGCCCTTCCACTGCCAGGGGCTCAGTGTCTTGAGGTCTCCTTGGCTTTAGTGGGTCTGCTACACAGAGCTCCCAAACTCAACTGATTCAACCTCCTCTGACTGCCCAGCAGTTGGGACCATAGAATGGGAAGCTTACCCTGTTATAAAACTTTTTCCCAAAACCAATGATCTAATGCTTCATGTGATTATTTTAAGAACAGCCTTCTTCACCCAGGCTACTATGGAGGTAGACAGAAACCCTCTACAAAGAAGCAAACTGGACTTTGAAGTCTCACTGAAATCTGGTGGGATGAGATTCATAACCACACTCTGCTTCTGGAAAAAGTATATGGCTTATTTAAAGAGAGAAAGGGACAGAGACAGGGAGAAAGAAGCACTGGCTATTAGGAAGTTATCCTCCAGCAATCAGGAACATCAGAGAGGGGAAATGTGCCAGCCAACACCATGGCAGGAAGAATGGGGGAGTCAAGAGTTCCCCACCAAGAACACAGTTTAAAAAAAAAAAATCAAAGTTCCTGTTTGTTGGGCATTGCTAGTTTGTTTGGGAAGGGGAGAGCTGAAAAAGGAGTGTTTAAAAAATAAAATTACCAAAAGAAAAGATTGGTAGCTATTGAGATCTATCACAGATTTAGTTTTTGTAAATTTTCTCTTCAAATCTGAATTCATTTTATTGTGAGAGTAAGTTTATTCCTCAGCTTCTGAGTCTATTTTTATATTTTTATAAAAATTACTTGGAAGGAAGTGCATTTATACGTTCTGCTGTAATTTCTGAGGTGAGTCACTGAGTGGTGGTGAAGCCGGCATAGCTGATCGGAACTCCTGAAGTCAATGTCACAAGAAAGCCAAATGTAAGCCAAACCTTCCCCACTTCCGGCTCTCAGAGAACGGCCTGGTTCCCACACCCAGCCCTACCCTAGTAGTAGGCAATATTCCTTCCATTCTAGGTCAAAAGAGCAAAAACTATATAATATTCCCAGTCCTCAAAAAAAGACAATGAAACTACAGAGAAGGAGAAGAAACAAAAAGCTGCCCCAAATGGAGGAAAGTTGAATTCCTAGATATCTGAAACAACTACCCCATCCCCCTCAGCATTAGGAAGCCAAATGAATGCAGAGCTCAGTAGCAGTACTAGCACCCAGGCCCTCAGGCTTCAATGACCTTTGGAGCAGCTCTCTGCTCTTACCTTCATAACAGTCCAGTCGGCAAGGGGCAAGGCGTATGGCTTCCCGAAAGTGGATTATGGCTTCCTGAACTCGGCCCATATTTCTAAGGGCTGCTCCCTTCAGTAGTAAAGCTTGGACACTGTTACTGTTGAGCTGAATAGCTTTGGCTCCTAAATACAAGGCCCGGGAGTATCGTTTGCTATAGAAACTATGACATCTGGAGAAAAAGGTGACAAAGATGAATAATCAGAAATATTGGAAGAAATTTCGCTAATTCAGCAAAAATCAAGGGGAAAGCTCAAATTCACATATAAACCAAGCAAAGTTGCCTCTTTTCTCATATAAATCATCCCCATAATCTACACCTCTGATTATGACTCAAGATGCTTGTCAATGAACCAGCTACTAAAAGTTTCTTAAAATGAGAGTTCTTTGGAGAAAGGGGAAATTGTGTTAACTCTCTGGTCTTACGCCAGCACATGGGAATAATTTAAAGCAGTGACAATAGCAAAGCTGCTTTTAGAGGCTGCGAGGTGGGTTAGAAAGTAATGCCAAAGCTAGAATCAGGATGACTTGAGTTCAAAACCAGCCTCAGACACTTACAAGATCTGTCAGTGACCCTGGGTGGGTCACTTGCCCTCTGGCTGCCTCAGTTTCCTCAACTATAAAATGGGAATAATAGCAATTATTTCCCAGGGTTTTTGTTAGGATCAAATGAAAATCTATTTGAGAGTACTATATAGATACTTACTGTTATTAGCTATCATTAGTTCACTGAAAAAAATTAAATATTTAAAAAAAATCAACTGCCCTAGCAATTCTCTCACTTTCTCTAAAACTAAAAATGTTTTGGTGTAAAATAGAAGGGAAAGAAACCAAGAGCAGGAAGGCATACCCAGACACCACCCAGGGTTCTGCATGCTGATCCGAAATATTAAATAAGCGGCAGCCCAGGTTCTCGACATCTTCAAGTCGTCCTTCTCGGGCTAGTAAGTATCCATAGACATCCATTCCTAGAATAAACATTCAGAGTTGTTGGACAGATTTTTACTTTAAATAATCTATCTGAGAAAAGACTTTCCTTTTTAAAAGGGGCAGAGCTGAATAGCTGGCAGCCCCTGCAGACCCTCCCACCAGATGAACCCACCCAGGAGCCAAGCTCTGTCCTTGTCAGCCCCTGTCCTCCTCCACTTGTCTGTCTTACACCATAGAAATGATGTCACATTAAAAAAGCCAAAGAATCAGACACAATGCTTGCCGCCTATTATCTTTAGGAATTACTAGCATAGCTAGGTTAACATCCAGCAAAGCGTCAGACTTAAGAAAGTACATCATCATGTTTGTGGTTGCAAAAGCTCCAGGCACATTTCAGGAAGAACACAACTTGATCTGTTACATATACCAGTCAAATTTAGGGAAAAAAAAGTTAACCTATTCAAAGTTCTCAAAAAAAGCAATCTGCTACCTTGGTCTAGTTATTCAAGAATTCATTTGCTGCCCCTTGTTTACAAAATTCCCCATAAACAATGTCCAATGGTTTTCATTTTGTCTTCTAGTCACCACTGTTGTGAGAATTCCCTCTTACCTCTGGCACCGTGCCTCCAATGCCAAGGCACCAGTCCTACCATCTTGTCTACTTCAATTCTCCCTAGTCTGATATTCTAGATTTTCCAACCACTTTGAAAATGGTGTGGTGGTGAAGAAGCTGAAATGGGAGTCAAGAGGTGGATGTTGACACCAGGTCCTAACCTGCTGTAGGATCCTGGGCCAGTCATTTAACCTGCTGCTTGGGCTATAAAAGGAGAGGGCTGAACCAGATGGAGCACCCACTAGCCAGGTGATCAGGGCAAGCCGATCTTGCCATTACCATAATCTCTCTGGGCCCCTCTCTTCCTCATCTGTATACCCTACTTTACAAGACAGTTTGAGAAATTCACTTCATAATCTTAAAGCTCCATATTAATGTGTTGGGTATCCTCATTATCCCCTTAGAAGTTCTAAAAGATGACTCTCTGTGCCACACCTCCTCAGAAACCTGAAATGACTCCCTCTAGCTCCTCTGCTGGGCTCTCAGAACTCGCCCACAGCATTCCCTGCCCTTGATCCTAGTTCAGAGGGACCCTGCACCTCCGACTCCCTCTCCTAGCCAAGTCCTCAAGTGTCCAAGCTCCAGTCCAAGTTCCAGCGAGCTCCTTGAGCGGGGCCTTCCCTCCAAACCGCTGCAGCCATCCCATACAACACAACAGGTACACCCCTCCTCCTCCTATTGTTCTATAGTCTTCTTTTTTTTAGGTTTTTGCAAGGCAAATGGGGTTAAGTGACTTGCCCAAGGCCACACAGCTAGGTAATTATTAAGTGTCTGAGGCTGGATTTGAACCCAGGTACTCCTGACTCCAGGGCCAGTGCTTTATCCACTGCGCCACCTAGCCACCCTCTCCTATTGTTCTAGCATAACCTTTAACATCCCTTACAGACTCCCTGGATCTGACTGAATGCTCTTGGGACATTCTCCTTTACTTACTTCCTTCTCTCTAAGGCCAGGAAGTGGGTATGTGATTTCCTCAGGGTGGCCACTGGGCCCTCTCCCCAAACCATCTTGGTATCCTCTTCAGCCAATCTGATGCAGAGCCTCTGAGCTTAGTGAGGCTGGACTTGGACTAGCAGAGCGAAAGTCACCATGTTCATGACCCTCACTCAAAGGTTTCCCAGGGTAGTAAAACCTGCCAGGGGATGCGAACCAGGGCTCCCCTCTAAGAGCCACTTATTTGAGTCTGCTCCTCTGTTTTAAGGCCCTCATGAAGAAGGACTCCCACCAGCCATGAACAGTGTACCAGCTCACTGTGACACCTAAAGTCTTTTTTTAGGAAAGCGTCTAAAGGCTTTTACGAAACATTACAGACATTCATTAAACAAGCAGCAAAGGGAGACCCAGATACAATAAATAAATTAAAATTACTCATCATCACTGAAAAAGATCATGTTTAATTTATGCAAAAAACATTTTAATACAGAGTACTAAAGGATCATATTACTGAAAAAAGAAATCTTAAAAATTATTCCAGTCTAGCTTACAAAAGATCTCTACAGAAAATGTTAGCAGGAATTAACTTCATTTTCCTATGTCTCTTAATTTTTCTCCCAGAATTAAACTTTTACCTTTTATCAGATAAGGATCCAACATCTGGGCCTGTTCAAATTTGAGAATGGAGTTTTTGTTATCTCCAGCTCGGAAGTAGAGATCAGCTAAGCTCCCCAGTAGATCCACATTATCTCTCAATAAGGACTTTTTCTCTAGAGAACTTTAAGATATTAGAGATTACAGAAAACAAACACACAGAAGTCACCGAATATAAGTGGGTTTCCTGACTTGGAACTTAAAATACAATTCAGAAAAACAAAACAAAATAGGGCTCATATTAAATTAACTATGATGAATAGCAGAAAAAATTTTAGAGGAAAACAGTTTAATACTTGGAATGAACTCTCTGATCTTGATTTTGTGGAATAGTCAGGAGTTACCAAACATAATGTAATTCAACAGTTTCCAAAGGTGTTACCTACTCATTAGTCAGTCATAAAGCTAGATGATATTACTATGCTCAAAAGTCAGAATTTCTTTGGTTTTCCCCCAAGAGAAGTCGCAGACGTGAGCACCTGCCCAGGTCAGCTATGACAATAGGTTACAGTTCCTCTGCAGGAGCAAGGCTGCCTGCCATCCTTGCATAGCAAGCTAAGGAGATCTGCTGGGCCAAAGTACAAGCTGGAACCTGGTCAGTTTAATTTTATCTTTTAACAGGTTTTCAATAAGGATAGTTCCATCTGGGGCTATTCAACATGGAGAGGAACAAATGAACAACATGGGCACAGCTGACAATACCCAGGGACACCCAGCTGGCAACAGGAAAGGGACTGTCCTGAGGGCGTGTCTGAGCAGCCAGACTGGGTCCACTGGAACTCCCAACAGGGAAAGGCCCTTGAGAACATTAAATGAATTGTCTGTGGTTCTTACCAGATGGTATTGATGGCCCTGGTGTTGTCCCCGGTGTGTACAAAGGCATAGGCTTTGATCCACACTGAAAGCCAGTCCAAGTTTGGAATGCTTTGAATTACATTCATTGTCATAGATGCCACTTCTGCACCTTTTACAGAAAGGGACAATAAACCTAGTCCAAGAGAGACAGACAGGAGGTGAGGGACACTGTCCACTTTGACAAATACAGCAAGTAGGTGACTCTACTTTTTCCAGTGCTGAGACCATATACTCATATAAAAAGTGATCTTAATTTATCGAGCAGTAGAAACACAATGTAAAGAGCACTAGATCTGGAGTTCAGGAGGTCTGGGATTGAATCCCACCCATGCCACCAATAAGCTGTAGATCTAGGCACATGATCAAACTGCTTGGTACCTCGATTTCCCCCCCCTGCACATCTGTGCTCCCTGCCAATCACATACAAGGAAGCACTTTGTAAGCCCCAAGGTACTAAATAACTGTCAGTAGTCAAGTGCCCTTTTCATTACTGAATCTATCTCAGAACATTTCATTTTAAACAGCATGTAAATTCTTCCTAAGACATCTGACTCAGCAGCCCTGGACAAAAAAATGCAGGGCATCTTTACCTAGAATGGCATCCAGAGCCAGAGGGCACTGCCTCAGCACCTCTTTGTAGCTGGTCACAGAAGAACGCTCTTGACCTGCCTTCTTATACAAGTTGGCCAACATCATGTTTATCTGTAATCAACAAAATCATCAAGAAAGAAAGAAAAAAGTCCAATGAAAACCAGGTGATTCACCACAAAGGAGTTCTAGTCCCCATTATCAGCTAGATCCTGAGGGTTTCCAGGAAAACGCCTTCTCCCTCTTTGTCTCCCTGCAGTGACTCTGGCTGCCTGTTGGGCCCCCTCGTCTACACGGGAAGCCCAAGGGCTCCCTGGCTGACCAAACCAAGAGAAAACAGTTCAGTCAAGTCTAATATCAAATCTCCTGCAGCTGAAAACTGAAAAATGCTACATTCAAAAACATATTAGTATCATATCTACACTAGTTATGAGTTTTTCTTTCTTGTTTCAAAACAGCAGGAAAATTCCAAAGGCTTTTTATTTAATATATGATTATAATTAAGGTACAAGAAAGAGGAACTGATGGCATGACTAGAAGGGTCAAACTGATCTCCCCAGAGAGGGATTGCTTGGTGTCTCCCTCTGGTACTCCCTCTGCACTTGCCAAAAGAATGCAGCAAAGGACAGGTTTGAGCTGACACCTCCCCTCCCAAGTGATAACCACACACAGATAGATCATCCACACTCTTTAATGCTAGGAAGCCGACTCCCACATTTTTGGCAAAACACACAAGTATGTGACTTAGTAAAGCTTCATTAAAACAAACCTTTCTAGACATGCAAGAGGGTAAAATGAATTCTGAAGAAAAAAGAAAAATGTTGAAAGGAAGAGAATGCAGAGGATGTAACAGTGTTTATATTTTCTACAACTGCACAAAAGAAAATCAGGATACCTAATTAAAAAAACAAACAACCAACAAACTACCCGGACTGCCAAGCCTTTATCAAGGAGCTAATGCCGCAGTCCCACTGGGGCTGGTGATGTGTGTCTCCGGGCTTTCAATTCCATGATGCTTTCTACAAAGCACTTTCACATTCAGTATCCCATCAGGCCTCAAGGTAGACCTATGAGAAGGGAGGCAAAAGGGAGAGGAGAAGCACGGCCCTTCTCCAGGTCTCTGGGTCTAGATCGTGGCTGGCTGGGAGCTCAACTACAGTGACATACACCCAAACACCTACGAGTTTATCTGATCTTAACAGAGGCCTGCTGTATGAGATGTTCTCAAGACATGCACTATTGCAAACCACCTTCGACCTGACTTTAGGCTTTCCATTTTAAACTCTTTGAAAATGTAACACTTGATAAAAAGGGAAATGCTTAAAGGAAGACTCCAGTGCTAGTGTCTCCAAGAAACAAGGATAAAAGGCGCCTTCTTAACTATGGGATCTTGCCCTAACAGAGTGTAACAAGATTCAAGCTCTGTACATTCTTAGCCTATTTCACTGTCACTGCCAATCTGATTTTTAGAATTTTCTAATGGGCCAGACAATCCTTTTTCTTCAAAACAAGCCCTTCCTTGTAAATCTAATCATAATGACAAATCTCACAGTTCCAAACACAAGCAGTTATAATTTCCTAAGTCAAAATGAAAAACCTTTATGTGACAAATGTATTCCTATAAGAGAACTGAATACTTACTAAGTTATCATAACCTATCACTGGAGTTTTCCTTTAAAAGGTGAGGGAATGTGTGGCGATGTTTACCATACATTAACAGAAGTTCATTTAGATGCATTTTGACTCACTTCCTTGTCCTTTACACAGACTGAGAAGCCCAGTTAACTCCCTAACGGACAAGAAAGAAAAAGTATAAATATTATGTTTGATGAATATCTCTTTTGTGTTTGCTCCTAACTATTACAGAATTAAGGACAGGAGGTCCCAACACAATGTAAACTTATTTTACACAGAAAAAAGTAAAATTTTCTAGTTTTCTGTGCGTTACATCCCATTAAAAATAAACAAAAGTAATGGAATTTGGGAGTTGGAAAAAAGGAATACCTAGTCCACCTACAATGGAAGGTAAAAAATACTAAGATTTTAGCAGTCTACAAAACTCAACTAGTTCACCTCTTTTTTCCAAGAGATTCCAAGAACCCCAAAAGTCATCAAGGAAGAAAGTGTTTCTTTTTCAAAAAATAAATATGAGCTATCATTCAAAATTGGAAGCCTGAGGGGTGGCTAGGTGGTGTAGTGAATAAAGCACCAGCCTTGGAGTCAGGAGTACCTGAGTTCAGATCTGGTCTCAGACACTTAGTAATTACCTAGCCGTGTGGCCTTGGGCAAGCCACTTAACCCCATTTGCCTTGCAACCCCCCCCAAAAAAAATTGGAAGCCCGAATGCCTTTCCATAAGGATTACGGAGTAAGTCTTGAATATAACTATACCTCTCTTGGGCAAAAGTAAATAAACAAGTAAATCCTATTTTATATGAAAAAGTAAAATAAAATTCTCTTGGGGGGGGGTGGGTGAGGAGGTGAGAGGCATTTCTGGGAAATTCAAGTTAGTAGAAGTTGTTCCCTGCTTTTAAAGGAGACATCAGCAATAAATATGATTACATTTTAGGGAAGATATTATGCTATTTTTAAAAACAACCAACTCAGAAGTTATCAAAATCTCCCTCAACTACTGGAATTAGTTCAAACAAATAGTGATCATATTTATCAGCCACTTTTTATGTTTAGTAATGAATAACTCACTTCATATAAACAACAGAGGGAAGGTGATGACTTTGGGGGTCAAGAAGTTATAAACCTAGTCTAGACCCAGAATCAAGAGGCTCTAACTAACTGAAAAATAACAGAACTCTAAGGTTTTAATAGGCCCCTCTCATAAAAAGTCAGATGTACTGTTTCTAATCCTAAGATGTAAATCCTTGTTAGTGGAACAAGTTGTCCAACATGAAGAGTGTCTTGGTGGATTTTTGGCAAGATGTGGGGATACTGAATATGAATATAAATTTAATCCTGAGTGCAAAAGTTCCCATTGATCCTTTAATTACAATGCTTTCAAAAAGACTCTGACTAATGATGTCTTGTACATAAAATACAAATATGTATCTCCCACATCTTAAGTATGCACAAAAGGGCTCAATGTTCTTGAATTCTTAGCAAAGGAGGTAACAAACCAATTTCCATCATTCTGATGCAAGTACAGATTTTCAAACAAATAACAGATGAATAAGATGAATTTTTTAAAGTAAATTGATTGCCAAACTTCCACTGGCAATATACTATTTCCTAGCACAAGAAACCAACCAAAATAACAAACAATCCTTGTGAATCATTCAAGCTGACATCTCTCTCAGCTGAATTTGCTGACTGGAAGATGGAATTTTTCCCCCTGTATTGCCGAAATCATACATATCCCATTAGCAGCTGAGCCAGTGGCAGGATAAATCATGTGTAAACAAACAGAGGGGGGCCTTTTACTCATGGCATTCATAGGAAACATGGGCAAGAAAAACGGGAAATGGAAAAATATCCATCAGAAATGGAGCTGAAAATGTATCAAACCAACCTACTTTGGGAGTTCTCTGTCTCGAAGGAATCCCATCAAGGACAGCAATTGCATCTTTGTCTTGTTTTAGCATCGTGTAGCACTCAGCCATTCTGTATTTCACTTCAATTTCAGATGGAAGACACTATTAAACAAAAAGAAAAAAATTGTAAGTGAATTCAAAACATGATTGAAGCAGCAGTCATTCATTTGGGAAGTGGGGGAGGGGGATCCAAATATCAATCTATTTCATTTTCCTTTCAATTAAGTGGACAATCTTTCAAGCCCTGACTTCAGAAGAGTACAGTTCAACAGGAAAAGGACAAAAAGAGCTATTATACAAGGGACAAGCTGTGGGCAACTGAGGTGAGAAGAGCAAAGTTTCATGGAGAAGGTTTCATCTGAACAGCATCTCTGAAGGGCTGGGAGATAGAAGGGCAAAAGACAAAACAATCCCTACCATCTACCAAATTTTTTTAAGGTACTCAAAGTTTATTGGGGGGAAATTACAAAGAAAACTACTAAATTAATACTACATAAATACAAATCAATTTTGCAGGGTAGATGATCCCTGAGCTTGGTCCAAGGGATTCCATGGGATTCTAAGAGTTGGAGGCAGGGAAGGAGAGTGGATTGTGTACAAACAGGCCCATTGGGCACGAACACTGACCATGTGAAGGGACTGCCATGGCATTTGTCTGAAAAGGTAGCTTGTGGAAGCTTTCAAACAGAGAAACTGTCTCTGTGTTTCAGGAATATCTATGGCAATCATAGGGAAGATGGATTAGAGCAGGAAAGGACTGGAGTCAAAGGCACCAAATTGGGCAACTCTGGCAGAATTAGGGAGGCCATGACCTAAGGTGACCTCCAGTAAGGTGAGTGAATGGGACTGGACAACACCCTTCATATGGAAGGGATGATTCACCCCAAGGTTGCTGGCCTGGCTAAAGCTGAGGATGTCCTTGGTAGAAATGGGAAATATAGGAAATGGATTCTGGCAGGGGTGGAATAATATGCCCAAACAGAACTCACCAAATTGGACGTGCCTGTGAGATATGCAGGTTGTAAAAATACCCAGAGAAATCAGGTTTCTTTTGGCCATTAAACTGGTATAAAGAATTGAAAGGGACGTCAGAAACTACCTGGCCTGACTCCCTCGATTCTATAGCTGAAGGCAATGAAGCCCAGAGCAGAAAAGGAAATTATCCAAAGTCACACACCTTCTGTACAGCAGAGCTAAGATGAGAAGTCAAGCATCAGGGCTTCTAAGCTGAGATTCTTTCTCCTACTACTGACTAAGGAGATGGAAAAAAATACTACTTCAGGATTCTATCACTTTGTTAACTTTTTTCAGGAAATGTATTTCTTCAGGGTGTTTGGCTTTGTTAGAAAGTATCTCTGTTGTCAAAACAGAATGCATCAATAAATCTTTTTAGAATTAAAAGGGAAAAAATGAACTTGCAGACAACAGACAGTTATTTTAAAAGTACCAGGAAAAGGAATTGAAGTCAGCTTTAGCATTTCTATTTTCCAAGGGCCCCATGTTACACAACAAACCCTCCCATCTGAGATGTTAGATACCTGGCTCTGAGGAGTTGAAGTAGCACTGCCAGTGGAAGGTCTCACTTTTGAGGTTTTACTTAAGGCCTTTTTCTGCTGTAGGGCCATCGTATACTTGCTCACAGCATTCCGATATTCTTTATCATGAAAGAGAGAATCTGCATGGTAGACCAAAAGCTGGTACTTCTGAGATGGAGAGAATAATTCACTGGGGGAATAAAAACAACAGATCCCGCCAATAAGTTCTTCCTCAAAACTAACGAAGCACCTAAACACAGTGCCTACAGGCAAGGGCTCAAAGCCTAGTCCACAGGAAAGAGAAATGAATAAAACACAAATCAGAGTTCCACAGCCAAAGAGAAAAATGATCTTGAACTTGACTGCAGACTCAAAGACCCAATTAATCCACCAGCCTGACCAAAATTTAGTTAAAAGTAACAGAAT
This sequence comes from Macrotis lagotis, assembly GCF_037893015.1. Classification (NCBI taxonomy): domain Eukaryota; kingdom Metazoa; phylum Chordata; class Mammalia; order Peramelemorphia; family Peramelidae; genus Macrotis; species Macrotis lagotis. Next base: position 671,038,270 of record NC_133666.1, read on the forward strand.
ATTCCAGATGTTCTTTTTAACATCTTCAGGAACCAAAAATAATAGCTTAGGTTTAAATGTTTGCTAGTAGAAACTGTATACCTTATAAATCACATGGAATGCTCTCCAAAATAAACACCGAAGACAGACAAAAACCAGGTCTCCTTACTGCTAACATTAAGTGGACAGTGGGAAAGTAAGCGTCATACTCGAGGATGCTCAAAATGCACTAATGGAAGTGAGGAGCCGTGCAATTGCTGTGTTTTTAGTTATTTTTAATCCTTCTGTTTGCGAGCAAAATGTTTCAAAAACTGCAATAGTTCCAGAATACTAATCCCAAAATGATGGGTGATTTTAAATATGACACCATTTACAAAAGAAAATGTGAACTAAACTCATCAGAAAAGATAACTGACTTAGAGAAGTTTGAGGATGGGGACGGCTAGGTGGGGCAGTGGAAAGAGCACTGGCCCTGGAGTCAGGAGGACCTGAGTTCAAATCCGACCTCAGACACTATTAAATTACCTACCTGTGTGGCCCTGGGCAAGCCAATTAATCCCCATTGCCTTGCAAAAACCTAAATAAATAAATAAATAGATAAATAAAAAGTTTGAGGAGTGTTCACCTAAGAATATTGCATTATCTGAAAATCAGGATCAAAAGAAGAGCCTAGATATCATATTTCAAAAAATTATACAGAAAAACTGTCCTGTTATCTTAGATCCAGAGGGGTATAATAGACATTGAAAGAACCTACCAATCATCTCTTGAAAAAGACCTCAAAATGAAAACTCCCAAAAATATTACAGTCAAATTCTAAAGCTCCCAGCCAAAGGGAAAATATTGCAAGCAGCAGGGGAAAAAAAGCAATTCAAATAACCAAAGAGCCAGAGTCAAAATCACACAAAATGGTTTCCACATCAAGGGAACAGAGGACTTGGAATATGATATTCCAGAGAGTAAAGGAGCTAGGCTTACAACCAAGAATCAGCTATCCGGCAAAACTGAGTATAATCCTTCCAGGGGGAAGTGCCCATTTATTTCAGGCAATCAGAGCTGAAAAGAAATTTGACACAAGACTCAAGAGAAACATAAAAAGGTAAACATTAAGAATAATCATAATCAGATAATCCTTTTTCTTTCTATATGACAACCTTCACTTCTCTCCTAAGTCTTCTCCAAGGAGGCAAGAGAGCTGAGTCTGCAGTCAGATGTGGGTTGAGTTCCTAGCTCTCAGGTTTACTACTCCTTAAGATCCTGGACAGGATCCTCTCTCCCTCTTCACTTTCTGGCTTCCTACCTCATTATGTCACCAAAATTGCTCTCTCCAATGATCTCTTAGTGGTCAAATCCAATGACCTTTTCTCAATCCTCGTTCTCCTTGCCCTCTCCACAGCTTTGACAAAGTTGATCACTCTCCCCTACTGGATACTCTCTCTCCTTGAACTCCTCCTTCTTTGTCTCCTTTGTTGACTCTTCATCCAAGTCAGGCTCTCCAACAGTAGGGGTCCCACTGGGTTCTGGGCTCTGTCCTGGACCTTCTCTTTTCACTGGGTGATGTTATCACTGCCTATGAATTCAATTGTTATCTCCATGCAGATGATTTTCAAATCTCACTTTTGCCTTACCATTCTGCTGACCCACAGTCTTATATCTCAGACTGCCCATTATAAATCTCAAATAGATATCCTACAGGCATCTTAAACTCAGCATGTCTAAAACCAAATTAATTATCTTTCGAACTAATCCCCCGCCCCAAGCTTCCTATTATGGCTGAATGTACCACCATCCTCCCAATCACCCAGGCTTGAATCAGAGGTTCATCCTTGACTTGAATCTTTATTCTTTCTTACCCCTCATATCTAAACTGTCCTCAAAGCCTGTCAATTTTACCTTCAAAACATCCTTCCTGGCTCCCTTCCTCTCTGTGGCAATGCCAACCTCCTGGTTCAGACCCTCATCACTGCATTTTTCAACCCTTGCACTAGCCCACTGGCATCCCTCAAACTTGGAATGGTTGATCTCCTTAGTCCTGCCTTTACACACTTCCCTGGTTTCTACAGGAAGCCTTCCAATCACTCTTCATTCTAATGCCTTCCCTCTCCTGATCATTTCCAATTTATCTGTTTATAGCTTGTTTGGACATGGTTGTTTACAAGTTGGCTGTGAGTTCTGAAAGAAGAGAAACCACTGTTCTATGTGTCCCCATCACAGGCATGTACCTAGCACATAACAGGTATTTAACAATGGAAGTCAGAAGGACCTGAGCTCAAATTTGACCTCAGACCCTTGCCACTTACTAGCTGTGTTACCTTGGACAAGTCACTTAGACCTGAATGCCTTGCATCCAGGGCCATGTCCAGTCATTCTGATTCATATCTGGTCACTGAACCCAGATGGCTCCAGAGAAGGTGAGACTGATGACACAGTAGAGCTCCTTCTCACTCATTTCTTGACTAAATGAATGATTACTAGGAGCTCATCTTTATCAAAATCCCCATATACATCTTAACATTCTCAAATGTTATGCTCTTATGAGCCCTGGCACAGCTCCTATAAACTTTGTATAAAATGAGGAAGCCACAACTGACCAGTCACAAAACTAAGCTTCAGAGTTAAGATTCCCACCCAGGCCTGTCCTCTGCCTCATTCTGTAGTTGTGTACCCTTTGCAGGTCCAACTCCCCCCTTCATCCCAAGATTTCCCACCTATTTAAATCAACACCTTCTTCTGGAAAGTTGAGATATAAAGACAAACAAAAGGAAACAAGCTTGGCCTTGCATTCTATTAGAGGATATAATGTGTATATAAATTAGGAAATAAAGGTATGACAAATGGAGACACCAGGAAGGCTTAGGAGGAGATATCTGAACTGAGCCTTTATGGAAATTAAAGATTCTGAGGTAAGAAGTGAGTCCATTCCACACAAGCAGGAGAGTTAATGCAAGGGCAGGGAAAAGGAACGTCATATTTGGGAAACAGCAATTAAGACAGTATGATTGGAACAAAACTGATAGTAAAATAAACTGCAAAAGCTAGGCTGCCTGAGGTCAGATTATGGAGAAATTGCTTAGCCAAAGTGAGGAGTTTGTAATTTATTTCAGAGATAAAAGAAAGTCACAGAAGATCTAAGGGAAAGGATATGGAGTTTGCATCTTGAAAACATAGTTTTCAGGGTGGACAGGCAGGATGCACAAGAAATAATTAGGAGGCTATTGGTGTTTTACAAATTTTATCTCATATGAATCTCCCTGGGAGACTAGGTCCCATTACCTCCCTTCTCCATTTTACAGAAGAAGCAACCAAGGCAGACAAAGATCTGTCTGGGAACAGAGAGAGGTCAAGTGAATATTACATCCAACAAAAGTTGTCTTATATGCATACTGGATTGTTTTTCCTCTCTTCTGGCTGAAACACTGTGTAGGTAAACTTTGGAATAAGAGTACAATTTTTTTTAAGGTTTTTTGCAAGGCAGTGGGGTTAAGTGGCTTGCCCAAGGCCACACAGCTAGGTCATTATTAAGTGTCTAAGGCCGAATCTGAACTCAGGTCCTCTTGACTCCAGGGCCGGCGCCACTTAACCGCCCCGGAGCACAATTTTTAAAAAGGAGCATGTGAATGAATTCCTGCAGGAAAGAGGAACTCAAAGGAAGGTCTGCAACAGCTGGTAACACAATGTCATCGAGGTCACTGTCACTACATATGCGAGAAAGAGCATGAATCTGAACCTTAAAGGTAAATTCAGCCTTTTTTTCCCTAGTAAGACCAGAAAAGTATTAGTCGTGCGTCTGGCTGCAAAGGAAAAAACAGCTGGGCTTTTGGATTATTTTTGCAGCAGTTTTGCCTTAAAGTGATAAACGAGAGGCATGGGGGGAGATCCAAAAGGAGCCTCAAAGGTGAGAGCCCCGAGCCTCTCACCTGCCCGGAGCCCCACCTGCACCCCCAGCTCCGCCCGTGGACCCGCCCCTTAGCCTAGTCCCATCCCACTTCCGGAGCCCCACCCCCCTCGGCGGAGCCACCAATGAAAACCCTAAGCCCGCGCACGCGCATCCGAAGCCTACCCGCCCTCCTCCCGGCGCCCCGCCCTTCTCCCAGGCCAGGGCGCGCCGGCCCCGCCCCCTCCCTTACCCCCCAGCCTCTCCGGCCGCACACCTCCCGAGGCCCCGCCCCCCCGGGCCCCCTCCCCTCCCCCTCCCGGCCTCCCCCGCCGGGCCGCACTCACGGGTTGTTGTTGCTCATGGTGAGGAGGAGGCTGCTGAGGAGCCGCACGTTGGAGTGCAGCCCCGCGGCCGCCATGTCCCGCACGTGGTCGATCACGTTCATCTTTGCTTTCCCGGGGAACGGGGGGCCGCGAGGACCCGGCGGCGGCCGAGGCTGGGACCGGACACCGGCGGGCTCCGGGGGGAGGGGAGGGGAGGGCAGCGGCTCCGAGCGCGGCGAGCGGCACCTCGGCGAAGGCGCCAAAATGGCCGCCGGCCCGGGGTCCTCGGCAGGCCCCCTCGCTGGGACGGGCGGGAGGCCGGGGCGCTGCCTGTGTGGAAGCGCCGTCACCGCGTAGCACGTAGGAGGAGAAGGCGCCACGTGGCCCCTACCGCGGAAGTGGCCCAAACAAGATGTGGCCGCGCAACTCGCCGCTCCCGCCGGGAAATGAAGGCCCGGCCACTTCCGGAGCAAGTGAACCATTTTCGTCAGGCGCGCCTAGGCCAGCCCCAAGCGTCGGGGCTAAGCGCGCTTGCGCGGCTCCTTGTCCCACATGGCTTCCGCCCTCCGCTTCCCCGAGTGGCTGCTGCTCCGAGCCCCGCCGCAGCGGCGCGTGGCCGGCGGCCCCTCACCCTCGCTCCTCCTCCGCCTCCCGGCCTCCGGGGGCTCGGGGGGCTCCGAGCTCAAACCCCAGAGCCGGCCGGCCTGCCTCGGGGGCCTCATTTGTATAATGGCGCAGCCGGGGATCTCATTGGCTAGGGGGCGGGGCTGGGCGCCTAGAGGCCCGGAGTTCAAGTTTCCCGCCGGATGGTGGTCCGGGGCGGCGCAGCATCGCCCGCCGCCTCCCGCGGGCACCCGGGAGGGGCTGGACTGGCCCTGTGATCCCGGCAAGCCGCCTTTGCCAGCCTCGGGTTCCTCCTTCAAAATCTTAAAAAAAAAGGCTTATGCAGGGGAACAAAATGAGATTTTAGTCTTGCTCTCCCCCCTATTTCCAAAACCATCTCCAGTCTTCCCGATTCCCAGCCGCCCGGATGGATCCGGAGGAGAAAGTGAGACTGGGGACTTGGCACAGCCCCCCCCCACTTTCGTCCAACTTAGTTGCTGGCATGGCATCACCTCCTGATGTCACGGGCCTCCTCCGTGAACCTCAGAAAGCAGCCACCGGAGTGTGAGCAAGACCCCAGTTCAGTTTCTGAGCCCAGATAAATTATTCAGTCTTTTCCACGGTCATACGTTGATCATCTAGGAAATGAGGAATAAGAATCCCTATGAGCCAAGGTTACTGTGAGGATAAAGAATGTGTAACGCGTTTTGCTAACTTTAAAGACCAAAAGAAATTGCAGTTATCATGCCCCTCAATGCAATCTAAAAATCAGGGCTTTCTTGACTTCCCTGTCCCACTACTGCTGATTTATGAGTGTGAAGTTCATTACATCCATATTTTGGGGGCGGCTAGGTGGCGCATTGGATAGAGCACCGGCCCTGGAGTCAGGAGTATTTGAGTTCAAATCCGGCCTCACATTTAATAATTACCTAGCTGTGTGGCCTTGGGCAAGCCATTTAACACCATTGCCTTGCAAAAACAAAAAAAACATCCATTTTTTCTTTAAATGTCACCCCTATTCTAGACTTCTGCTGTTGATTTGTGGAATCCAAGACTATAACTTTACATTCATCTCTGATTGAGTCTGACAGTTTGTTAGGGTCAGCCAGCAGCCTGTTGAGGTCTCTTTGGGAACTTTTGTCATTAGTTTGTTTTCTCTGCTTTGTGTCATCTGCAACTCTAACAAACATGGCATCACCCCTAAAGCACAGAGTCCAAATAGCTTTCACTAGATCATACAGGTAAATAGTGTCCAAGCTGCTTCCAGAACAACTATTTGGTATTTAAAGCCCATTATATGTTAGCCCCCTCCTACCTTTCCAGTCTAATTGTTTTTTATAACCCCTCCCCCACACACACACATATATACCATGTACTCTAAGATCCAGTGACACTGGCCTCCTTGTTCCTGGAACTTGATTTCTCCATCTCTACCCTCCCTGCAGTTCCACTGACTGTCTCCCATACCTAGGATTCTTTGCCACAAAGTCTTGGCTAAAATCTCACCTCCTACAAGAAGCTCTGAGATCATCTTCTGTATATATCTTGTTTGTATGGAGCTGATTGTTTTCTTCCCCAGGAATCTGTGACCTCCTTGAGGGTAGGAACTATCTTTTCCTTTTCTGTATATACCTCAGATTTAGCACAATACCCACAACACGTCCTTTGTCCTTTATTTTTGAAGAGAACCACTGACATCATGGAGTAAAGTCTTGACTCCTCAGTGAATTGGCTTTAAGTAGGGCAGAATTACCCAAGGATATCAGCCTTATTCTCTCTTCCAGAGTCATCAGTCCAGTGGCAGGACAAAAGTCATGGCCCAGTTCACATGGATGACCTTTGCATCTTTGAGGTCTGACCAAGCTCTAATCCCTACATAGGTATTGGAACAAACTGTTCTCATCTGCCCATTCTGTGGGGAGACATCTAGACGTGCCCCTAGCTCACCCACTGGCCCGACACCCATTGGTTACCTTCAATCTTGTTTAGCCTGTCTGTTGAGTTGGTTTACCAGGGTGTGGCTGCTGTTCAGTTTCTTGGAGCTACAGGTGAGAATTAGGTGGATCAGGTGAACACCAAAAGTGGATGAGCAGCCCTGAGAAGAGCTGGCAAGCCCTCCTGCCAGAGGCACTAGTCCTCCTTGAGTAAGTGCTTAATAAATGATTGTTGACTAAGAGTCTCCAAACTACTTGTTCAGATTTTCCATTAAACCATATGCCCTTTCTTATCATTGTCTATGCAATTCATCATAATTAATCATGCCTATTAAAAACTCTTCTAAATTATTTGCATAATGGGAATTTACCGGCCATAGAATTTACATCTGAAATGGGATTTACTTCCTTTTCTGTTCTTTAACTTTTTAAAAATTCAGAACATTTATTTTAACAAGTAGAATCCTCAGGATGATCTTGAAGCTGCAACAGCTGTTCCTGAGGTTCAAGGTGTTGTTGTTTCATGGAAGCCATTCCTGAATTATGCAGAGTTAACATTTTAGGTGCCTCATTTGACTGGCCTCACTGGTATTAGTGCATCTCTTAGCCTTAGCAGTGATGCTTTGTCTTGTATTTATTTGAGTTTTTCTATTTATCATCTCTTGACTTCTGAAGAAATGCCTCAGAACTACAATAAAAATAATAGCATTTTATATCCCTTTAAGGTTTGCAAACCACTTTATAAAGATGATCTCATTTCATCCTCACAACAACCTGTTTGAAGGGTGCTATTATCCACATTTTAAAAATGAGGAAACTGAGGCAGCCCAGCTAGTTAGTATCTGAGGTAAGATTTGAATTCAGTTCTTCCTGACTCAATCCAGGATGTTTTCTCTACACCACCCATCTGCCCTCAACCATGTTACAGAGTGTGCAGCTTATTCCAGTGCATACCAAATAAAGACTGTTTGGTCATCTTTCTCTGGTCACTGGAAGCTAGATAGAACAGTGAATAGAACAACAGGCCTGAAGTCAGGAAGACTCATCTTCCTGAGTTCAAATTGGGCTTCAGACACTAGCTGTGTGACCCTGGGCAAGTCACTTCACTCTGTTGAGCTCAGCTCCTTATCTATAAAATGGACTGGCTAAGGAAATGGCAAATCATTCTAGTATCTCTGCCAACCCCCCCCCAAAAAAAAATCAAAGAACTATTCCTTAACTTTTCACTATTCATTTTTTATCTTTCCAAATCATAAGGTCCTCAAGGGCAAGCAAGGACTATTAGTCTAACACAGATCTCTGTCTCGCACAGTGTCTTGCACTGGAACCTGGAAATGAGAGGTGTTCAAGCCCCTATTGATCATAATTCAATTCCATTCCTCTCAATTATTGCTTTGCTTCTTTCTCATTCTGTCTTTTGATTCCTGTAGTCACTAACTGCATGCTCAGCACAAAATGGACATTCCACACATGTGGGTGATGAACAAAAAAAAGACTCCATCTGGCCAGGTCACATCTATCATGTCCCACCCAGGCCCCACATCTTAGAAAACTAAAACAGGTTTTGGTTTTAGAAAAAGAGGGTCAATGTCAAGTTTTCCAAGAAGTGTTTTATCTCATTTAGAGAGAGTTTATTAAGAAGAGGAAGGACCTAAGAATAAATCCTTAGTTTAGGTGGTATAATAAGAATGCTAATTCAGCAAACCCAGATCTCCTAAAATAGACTGAATAAAAACATGTTATGATTTTCAAATATGAACCTCTTGTGTTTTAAGTCTATCAGGTTCTCCTGACACCAGAGTTGATACTCTAAGCTACTTAGCCACTTACCCCTGAGGGGGTAGTTTCACAATGTCCCCCTAATGCCACCCATCCAATGCCAACTAAATCAAATCGAATCCCTCTTCCATTTGACAAGCCTTCAGATATGTAGGCAGCTATCATGAATATATGCTCATTTATAAATTACCCATAAGTCATTCATTGGGCATATAAAACTTAGGAATAATATTATATCATTGTGAGAGGCACTTTGGAAGCAGGAAAACCTGAATTAAAAATCCTGCTTCTTAGATAAACATTGGACAAGTCATTTAACCCCTCAGGACTCCAAAGAGCTCACTTAAAAACAACAACAACAAAAAGCTACAATTTGCCCACATGAATAAAATTACAGTTCCAAATCAAGAAAAATATCCCTTCTCCTCTGGAAAAACCATAGGTAAATTCCTGCCTCGTTCGTTATCATGTTTTCATTAAGGAGACCATCAGTGTATACATAGACCATTCTTTTATGGCTATATGAGAAAGAAGTCAAATGTTTCAGTAGTTGATATCTTTTTGATAAAGGTATCATCTGTGATCCATAAGATAAAGGTTTCCATTCCTAGAGCACTCTTCAGTTTACAAATCATCTTTGTCTCACAATTTGCAAAATGCTTATTATATAAGATAGTTAATGTAAATGTTATTTCTCCATTTAACAGATGAGGAAACTGAAGCTGATTGTGGTCTTCCCCATGGTCATACTACTCAATGTCGGGGGCAGGATTAGACCCCAGACTTCAAATCTGATGCTTCTTGCCTTTTTTTGTATTCTCACTCTTAGCAGGGGTGCATACAGTAGGTGCTTAATAAGTACCACTTGATAATTTCATGCAGAACTTAATATCTAGTATAATAATAGTTATAAAACAGAACTGATAGCTCGTATTTACCCATAACACTTTGATTATTTTATATATCCAAATATACATTTATATATGTATGTATGTATATATATGTATATATATATACATATATATATATATATATTTGAAGATATTGTGGTCAAAAACATTTGATGGACAACTTTTAACAGGGAGACTGCTGCTCTTCCCTGTTTCCTCCACCCACCCCCAGCCCTTATGCTTCTTTCTAAGCTTATTACAATCCAAAAAGAAGGAAAGTTTCTCCCAAGCCAGTTTTACATTTCCCCCAGATCTGTCTTTTGTACAAAGGGGAAAACAAGCCACTTGGAAATGGCTTAAAGGGAAACATTACTCACCATTGGTTAAGTGTCTCCTGGCAGTGATGTTCCTCTCTTTAAGTGGAAAAGTAACTTTAGGACAAACAGAATTTGCCTGTACTCTTCAGCGCATACATTTACTTACCTTCTACAAAATGAAGTTATCAAAGGCCAGCCTAGGCTGGCAGTGCTCCAAAATGTAATTTAATTAACCAAAGGGGATCAATGGGGAGGGGGTGGGTAGATGGGGGAGTGTCAGGCAGCCAAGGTTAACAAGTAATTAATAACTGAGATCTCTATGTTTTAAATCTATCACTGACTCAACTTTTTAAAGCCTTTGTGAATAAACTTATAAAATAGAATCAAGATTTTCTAGGACATGGGATGCCAAGTCAATATAAAGTTAGCATAAATAATAATATTCTTTTGATATTCTGGCATAAAAGAAGACAGTTGGCTATAACTCCACAACTAGGGAAGGGTGGTAAGAGCTGTGTCTTAGAGTAATTAAATTTATAGGACACTGACAGCACTTGCAGACTGAATTTAGCACCCCGTAATTATCTTAAAACCAGAATGAGGCCTGGACCTCTAGTTTCATTAGTGTAATGGGGTTCTGCTCTGAGATGCCAGGAACCTACTTCTGGGAAAACAATAATATTCTGCAATCACTTCTCATGTTGAGTAGGAATAATCTTTTCCACTGGCAGAATGGGCTCCATCTTTAAAACTGCATTGGAGGGGGCAGGGAAGCTGGGTGGATAGAGCACCAGCCCTGGAGTCAGGAGGACTGAGTTCAAATTTGACCTCAGACATTTTGTAATTACCTAGCTGTGTGATCTTGGGCAAGTCACTTAACCCCATTGCCTTGCAAAAACAAAAACAAACTGCATTGGAGGTAGGAGTCCAGGCTGAACAATGCTGGTAGCCCAAGAAGTCCAGGACCCAAGTCTGAGGGAAGTCTTAGATTTATAACTTGGGAGGATTAGGCCATATAAGAACTGAATTAAACTGTGAGCCTAATCCCCCTTCCCTCCTCAGAGATTGTAAAAGGGCTTATGCCTCTCCCCCTCTTTGTACATTTGTTCTTGCTAGATCAATGAAGATGATATTCCTTTGTCAAAACAAATCTGACTATTAAGTGGTTAAAGGGAACTGGGGTGCAGGAGACCCCCTAAAATTGAGGGAACACTATTAATGGGAGGCATTCCCAAACCGCCATAAGGATACCATAGGACCTTGGGAAAGGTTTGAGATGTAACAAACCTGACTTTCAGATTGTAGGTGTCATGGCAGTCACTGTCAGACTAGTATGGGGAGCTTCCAAGTGAAGACATTTTCCTAAGAGGGCAGATAAGTTGGTACCTTCTCTACAACTTCAGTCTCAGAGAGTTCCCTAGTGACTTGCCCAAGGTCACACAGCTATGGCTGTGTATAGTATAGGTGTATCCTGAGATAGGATTTGAACTCAAATTCTGTGTTTTATCTACTGTGCCACTTTGCTGCCCTTTGAATTAGTCTTTAAAAAGTTGATTTGAAGGCATATTTCCTGACCTTTACCTATGTTGGGGAAATTGCTAGCAACAGCTCCTTTGCTATTTCCCTATGCTTTTCTCTCACTTGCTTTCCCCCTGAGATAATCCTAATGAATTACACAGGAGTGCCTCTTTGGCCTTGCCCTGTGTCTACTTCCAGATTTCTAAGGATCTCCTTGACATTTCTTTTTATATTTCTTGAAGATTTAGAGTGGTCACAATTTGATTCATCATTTCTATAATAAAAGCAGCTCACCCTCTCAATTTATTTCTTTTTTTGTTTTTGTTTTTTTCTGTTTTTTTTTTCAGGGCAATGGGATTGAGTGACTTACCCAAGATCACACAGCTAGGTAATTATTAATTGTCTGAGGCTGAATTTGAACTCAGGTCCTCCTGACTCTGGGGCTGGTGCGGTGCTCTATCCACTGCACTACCTAGCTGCCCCCTCAATTTATTTCTAACAATAGACCCACCACTTTCCATATCACCAAACCTTAGTATCACATAAGCTCCTTGAAGGCAGAAACATTTTTTTTTTGGTCTTTCTGTCCCCAGCATCTTATATGTAATAGACAATAAATGCTCATTAATTAATAGGGACAAGATTTATTATTTGATCCACTAACCTTGTTGAACCAGGTAGATAGAGCACCAGACCTGGAGTCAGGAAGTTTCTTCTTCCTCAGTTCAAATTTATCCTCAGACATTTTTTATTTGTGTGACCCTGGACACGTCACTTAAACTTATTTAACTATTACCTTATCTGTAAAATCGGCTGGAGAAGGACATAGCAAATTATTCCCATATCTCTGCCAACAACATCCCAAATAGGGGTCACAAAGAGTCAGACACAACTAAAACAAATGAACAACAGAAACTTTGTTGGGTATCAGTGTGGCACAGGGGCTAGAGTTGGATATTAGGCAAGACTTGGGTTCCAATCCTTCCTAGCCATTCCCTGAGTCAGTCACTTAATCTTAACTCTGGAATAGGGATAATAATACTTATACTGCCTTCATAAGGTTGTTAAGATAAAATGTTCAGCACACTTTAAAATGCTGAACAAATCCAGAAGGCTTATAGATTGTACAAGATTTTTAGATGGCGATTTATGATAAAATTCACAATTCTTACATTTTGAGTCCACTATCCCATCTCAAGGATTTTATCCTAAAGATATCATAAAAATGAAAAAATGTACCTCTCTGTACAAAATTGGCCACATCTTTATTTATAATAGCAACATGCTGTGTGTTTGAACAATTGGAGAATGACTGTGTAATAGAGGAAATATTGGACAGAAAAATATGCTAATTAATCTTTTTCTTCTTCACTGACTATGTCAAATAGATAGCTTATTTATTCTTTTTTCTTTCTGAACTGGTCTTACATTAATACTGACCTCCATCCCATTGCTCAAGGCTATTGAAACTACTTAAGACACACCATACACCCCTACTTCCATTCCATTGTTCCAGAACTATCAAATCTATTTGATGTCCATACTTCCACTCCATTGTCTAAGCACTATAACTGATTTTATTTTTGAGATTTGGATTCAGGTCTAGTTCTCTGATGGATTTTTAAGTCAGTAATTCACCATTTGAGACAAATGCCACAAACCAATAGAGGGAATCTAGTCCTGAATTGTTACAGGTGGAGATCTGTGTCTGGGAAAAATCAAAAAGACAGTTTTAGCCTCAGAGTAAGGTATTTCCCTTCTGGCTCAGGTTCCACATTATGCTCCTCTATAAAGGAGTGCTTCCTACCTGCTTGTTCCTGAGTCTAGCTATGAGATGAAATTTGTTACTGCATGATTAGTTGTCAACTGTGACTATCTGAAGTCAAGTTTGATGTAGTTATAATCACGTCCCAGCTTTTTCTCTTTATGGCAAATCCCCATTATCAGAGCAGGTACACAAGCGTACAAACACATTGTGCCCTGCTACCACATAGTGTTCCCCCTACATCCTAGAAAGACCTAGATTGGGGAACTGCTACAAGATATATGTTATATACACTGAATCATTTACCAACTGAACCCAACTGTTGTTGAAGTCATGGAGAATTATTTTATTTTATATTTTCATTGCTATTCTTCCCTAGGTTCCTTTCCTAGGTGGGGTTCCTGGCTTTTCTACTTTGTGACCCCTATATTTATCCCATTTCTAATCATTTCTTTTCTTACTCATTTTTGGCATTTGTTTGATTAACTTTCTTGTAAAATTCAGTGCATCTTCAACTAGTGGTCCATCTGGATATCAACCTCTACACATTTCTGGAAGGCAATAACCTTTGGATGTTACCTCAGGTGATTTCCAGATACATTTTGACTCCCCCATCTCCCAGCAATTGCTAGGCAGGGACAACTCCACATCCCCAAGTAGAAAAAGAGACCTTCATCTCAACTCCCAAATAAATTTGGTCCCAAATTGAGTGGGGAATATACTAAAGGAAATGTTGGACAGAGAAACTGGACAGTTCTATAATTAAGCTGTTCCCTCTGTGCTGACCATATCAAATAGTTAACCCTATTTAATCTTTTTTCTTTCTGCGCTGGCCTTATATAGTAACATTGACCTCCATCTCATTGTTCAAGGCTAGTGAAACTACTTAAGACCTATTCACCCCTACTTCCATCCCTTTGTTTCAGATCTATCTAAACTACTTGATGTCCATACTCTCACCCCATAGCCTAAGCTATGGAAACCACTTGAAAACCACATATAGTGACATCTCATTGTCTACCTTACAGATACTGCTGCAAGCCCCTATCAAGGAAATATTGAATCCCTGCCCAGTCCTGAAAGCCCTCATCTATAGGTCCTTAATTACCTCATCTTTGCTCTTTGAACTATACTCTTCATCCACATATCTCTAATTCCTTTATCTCTTCTCTCTGAGCTATTACCCCCATAGATATATCCCAAATTACCTAATCTTCCTTCCCCCTTTAAAATCTCACCCTCTCCTCAGTTGAGTTGCTATCTCCCTTTGAGAAGTCAGCCACTCTTGGGGAGCATGATCACCCCCAAGTAAAGTCACATGTCCCTATACCTCTCACATATAGTGGATCCTTTAAGGATCAGCCCTGTCAACAATATTTTGTAACTGTCTTAGTTTCCTTCTTTACTGCTTATTCCCTGAGGGAATCAATTGCTTGCAACTGCCTTCACTGCCTTTATTTTTCTCTCCCCCCACCAGTTTCTGCTAGCCACAGTCATGTAAATAAATATTTTTTTGTCCCTAAATTTTTCTGGGTCAAGAGCCATTTTTGTAAGTGAATTCATTCACATCCACTCAAACCTCTGAAGCCTTTAACTTGTCATATTTTTCAACAACAGTTGAATCAAAGGTATTATGCTGGTATTTAGCCTTAGTTTAGATGGAGGCTATCACTTACCTTGGGACTTCAAAATCTGGTCCTGGTGCATCAGAGGACCATTACAGACATCATTTATCTCCATGGCTTGATATGGGTAGGAGACCAACAGTCAGCCAGTACCTTAAGGGAAAGTTGAGAACTTAGGAGAGAGCATTGCCAAAGGTCCACTCCCTAGAATTTCATCAATCTGTAACCTCAAGGTGTTGCTGCAGAGAGTCAGGTTGACTGGTTGGTTGTTCACTTGCTTTTCAAACCTCTTCCACAACCTAGAAAGAGGCTAGAACAGAATTCATTCAGACCATGTCTATCTCCACCCACCAGCTCAGAAAAGGGCCTTCCCTCTTCTCTGATTCCTCCCTAACCAGTCAGGCCAGAGAGGGTGACTTATTGCCTCCCAAGGCAATACACCTGGCTCTCTCTTTTCTCTTCCTTGAAGCAGAGAGGCAGATTTTTTTCAGCCCCACCCAGTTACAGCAATCAACAGATTCACTTTTGTCTAGAAATAATGGCCCCAGATTCACATAGAATTCTCTCTCTCTGATCTTTGGTGTGTTTAAAGGATTATAAATAGAATATAAAATGAATTAACATCACTCATTCACTCTCTGGTTAAGAACAGTTTTTTCCTCCTGTTATCATTGATTAGAGATTAAAAGTTTTGCCTTAAAGAAGAAAATTTTTTAGTCAATCTCCTTCCATTCATTGAGAAGAATCTTCTGACCATAACCAAAATATAAACAAGTAAAGACATAGGTTTGGATTGATCATAGATGCTTAAATATGAAAAGAAAGCAGAAACCAAAAAAATAAAACAATTAAGACAGACTAGGACAACCAGGTGGTGCAGTGGATAGATCATTGGCCTTGAAATCAGAAAGACTCATCAGCATGAATTCAAATCTTACCTCAGACACTTACTAGCTGTGTTCTGGGTTAAGTGATTTATTCCTGTTTCCCTCAGTTTCCTCATCTGGGGAAAGAAATGACAAACCACTTCAATACCTTTGCTCAGAAAACCCCAAAGGGGGTCATAAAGACCTGACAAAAACAATTGAACTGAAGAGAAAAGAACCAGGAGCCTCTGATGGGCAGAGTAGTTTTTCCAGTTGGAAGGAGGGACTGAAGGATCATGAGAAGCAGAACCCACACAGGACTTCGGCTAAGGTAGATCAGGAATTCTTGAGCCTTTTGCAGAGGAAAGGGGCTGGAGAGTGCAGAGTTTCACCAAAGGCCAGTGACCAAATGGGCAGTGACCAGTGCAAAGTGATGGGTGTTGCTACTCCAAACTGACTATAACCATGAGCCATGAGCGGTTGGAACCCAGTGCAGTCTGCCTGGATTAATTCACCAGTTTCTCTGGCTGTACAGCTACTGGAATCTGAGAATTTACCCTTTTCCCATTTCTTCCCCCATTCCCTGCTTCAGCACTGCCAGGATGATTGGCACTCCTTACTCTGATGAGTTTTCTGCTCTCTTTAGGTTTTGTTTATTGCCTAGATATATTTTTATTTACATATTACTGTGGATAGCAGAAGCTAGCAGGGAGAGAAAATAAAGGCAGTGAAGGCAGTTGGAAGCAACTGATTCCCACCACCAGTCCATTCTTCCCTAAGCAGTCTCTTCCTGCTCAAAATACATTGCATTCAGTTGCAAGCTCCCACTAGGTACCAGAGACAGGGTTGGCAACATGAAGACAAAAGTGAACCGACTCCACTGACCAGAGAGGGGAGAGGAGCTAGCTAAGCCACTCTGTTCTCTCTCTAAGGCTGGGCAGCTTCATCTTCTCCTTCATTTTTCACCCACATCCTCCCCTGCTCCCAGAATTCCATCTCTTCTCTGAAAACTGGGATCATATAAACATAACCATTGCCTCTAGGCAGCTTTTTTGTTCCACTTTTCATCCCTCTCCCTGGACACCATTCCCCAATTTGGGTTGTCTTCCTTATAGAATGTAGGTTACTTCTCATTCTTGGATTTGCTTTTTTTTTTTGCACCCCTAGCGTCATACTGCAACATAAATATTTAATAAATTATTTATTAATATTAATAAATTATTTCATCCATGTAAATGAGTATATAAGTCAACCAGCTTTTCCTGAAGATCTACTATGTGCCAGTTCTGGGGGTACAAAGAAAAGCAAATATAATCCTTGCTTTCAAATAATAATGGTGGAGACACGCATGCAAGCACCAAAAACCAATGCACTACCTAGGGATAAATTGGGAATAATTGACTGAGAGAAAGACTGAATGAAATTTGGGAAAGGCTTCCTGTGGAAAGTAGGGTTTTAGCAGGGATGTAAAGGAAGACAGGGAGCCAGGAGGAGATGGGGAAGGAGAACATACCTTAACTTTAGGAAAATCTCTTTGCTTTGTGATGGATGCATTAGTGTGTGGTGACCAAAGGAGATGTGAGGGGACCTCAACTAGGGTGATGTCTTTGTGGGGAAAGAGTAGACAAGAGATATTGTAGAAACAGAAACAGAAATAAGATTTGACTCAAGATTGATTATATGGAGTGAGTTCGGGTGAGCATAAAAGTAAGATTGGATGACTGGGAGGGTCATGACGCCCATGATGGTTACAGAAAGTTGAGGGGAAATGATAATGAATTCTAATTTGAGCTATGTGGAGTCAGAAATGTCTCCAGGAAACCCAACTTAAAGTATCCAAAAAGTGATGTGAGATGGAAACTCAGGAAGGGCTAGGTTGGAGATATATATTGGTCTAGGAATCATCTGCAAAGAGATGAAAAATGGGCCCATGGGAGCTGATAAGAAACCAGTTTGGAGACTGTAAGGTGAAAAAAGGAGAGGGACTTGGAGACATTTTCTTTTTCTTTTTTTTTTTTTTTTTTAGGTTTTTGCAAGGCAAATGGGGTTAAGTGGCTTGCCCAAGGCCACACAGCTAGGTAATTATTAAGTGTCTGGGAATGGATTTGAACCCAGGTACTCCTGACTCCAAGGCCGGTGCTTTATCCACTACACCACCTAGCGGCCTTGGGGACATTTTCATCAGCTGCTTCACCTCCTATCTCCATGTTTGGAATTCTTCCCTTCCTCATCTCTACCTCCTGGTTTTCTTGTCTTCTTTCAAGACTCAGCTAAAATCCTGTTTTCTTCAAATAGTTTTTCCCAATTCCCTTTATTGTCAGTGCTTTCTGACTGAGATCATTCCAATTTAGCCTGTCTAGAGTTTATTTGTACATAAATGTTTGCATGTTAACCGGATTTGAATTCAGGTCTTCCTGATTTCAGGTCCAGTGGCTAACTTCAGGCAGAATCAGAGTATAGGGATCATCTTATCACAACCAATGAAATGCAAGTTATTTCACATGGTGCAAAACCCATCATGCATTTTTGCTTAATCAGTGGATACAACTAGAATTGGGTCCTATTAATAAGAACAAAGACTTTAGTCTCATTAACTAAATTTCCCTTGCCTATTTCCATGGGATCCAACGACCATATTTTACATATAATTATTGCTTGGAACAGAAAGCATTAGAATAATGCAACCAACTCTCAGAAAAAAATTTTTCTTTTGCTGTTAAAAAGGAGTCATGGCACAGCAGATAGAACACCCACCCTGGAGTCAGGAAGACCTGAGTTCAAATGAGTGACCTCAGACACCTGATACTTAGAAGCTGTGTGACTTTGGGTAGGTCAAGTAATCTCATTTCCTCATAAAAACCTAAATGACTAAATAAATAAATAAAATGAATCAGTGCTCAAAATAGTTGGGAATCACAAATGATCGACCTAAATTTTAAGAATGAGGAGACAGACCCAGCAAAGGGAAGTGATCTTGCTAGTTACATAGCTTTCTGATACAAAATCCAGTGTGGTTTCTATTATTCCAACTCTGTTGAGACTGTCCTATCAGCCTCAGTTTCCTCATTTGTAAAATTAGAGACTTGAACCAGTTGACCTCTGAGGTCCTATCCAATTCTAAATTCCATCCTCCTGTGGGTACACATGAATGCTTTTTTGGAGAACTGAATTTAGTCAAGAGTATCAGAGAAATTACATACTTCCCCAACTTGGCTTTTGTTCAACATCTTTGTTGAAAACATCACCTTGGGTTTTCATATCCTCAGAGGAAATACTTCCACATTGGTCAAGTCATTTACCCCCAAGCATAAAATTAAACCTTTGTAAGATCTAAATGTTCTCTGGAGTGTGATTTTGTGCTCACTTCGGCAGCACATATATTAAAATTGGAGTGTGATTTCCTTAGACTTGAGATGGTTACAGCCATAACACCTATTCCAAGTTGAATTATTGTACCCCTTCTGGATTCACTTATTGACTAAAATGTCTAAAATCTTTTGAGAACTCTCAGTTATCTTTGTTCAATTTGCTTTTTATACAATAAAGGGCCTTGAAGAGTGTTTTAGATGTCATTCTTTTGATTGCTTTTGGAAAGTTCTTGTGCCCCCTTCTGGCAAAGTGGGTAACAGACAGCTAGAAATTTTAATTAAGGTCATATTTCTCCTTTACAAAGCAAAACACCATTTTCTGAATCCAACGGGGGAACTTTCCAACAAGGACCTTGACCTTACAGCATATCTGAAATTAGCTTTCTGGTGGGTTACCCAAAGAATACCCAGTGTTTCCTGCTCAGTTTCCATCTGCCTTCCAGACATGAGACTAAAGGACTGGTACTATGATGGTGAAGTCTTTTCATTGGCCTAGGAGCTGGAACTGAGGGTTCATCAAAAGGTTCAAGAGGAGTATTTCTGCTCTCTTCTCTGGAGGCTTTAGTGTAAGGGAAATGAGCCAATGGGTGGGGAACAGGCAGGCTACCCTCTCTTCTACCTGTGCCATCACATGTCCTTGAGCACATGGTTGTTTTTGTTTTTTTCCTAATATTAAGTCAATGAGTATCCAGAGTATCCGGAGTTAGAAGGGACATGATTTTTTTTTTTAGGTTTTTACAAGGCAAACAGGGCTAAGGGGCTTGCCCAAGGCCACACAGCTAGGTAATTATTAAGTGTCTGAGACCGGATTTGAACCCAGGTACTCCTGACTCCAAGGCTTTATCCACTGCTCCACCCAGCCACCCCAAAGTGACATGATTAATTACAACCTTGTAAGCTCCAAAAGTCAGAAGAGCTATCAAAGGGCCCCTCCAAACCAGAGCTGGTGGCAGCAACATTGGAGGTCAGATCCACTTCATCCAAACACAAGACTGACTGGCCAAGAAAATGCCTTCTACACAGAGTTAGCTCTGCTGAAAAAGAAGGCAACTCTCTCACAGTGGGACTCTGGGAAAGGAGAAAATCACTCCCAGATCCATGAAATACAGAACTGTGAATTCCACACATTCTCTACATGTGTGTGTAACTACCTTTTGACCTAAGTTTGAGTCCATTCTCCCCCAGACACTTTGCATATGTAAGGGAAGAACAGGCCCCTAGAAGAATGGAATGACTTGTAAATACCATTCATATTTTCTAGCAAATGCTCTTTTATGAAAACTGATCAATGTCAACTGGTTGATTGATATTGGGGAGCTCACCAGATGGGGCAACCTGAAGGGCTGAGATTTCTAATCCTATCAATCATATGCTGTAAAAACCAATTGTGTTCTGGGGCTTGGCCACACCACTGGGGAGTTAGGAGAGTGAGTCCAGAAGGGGTACAATAATTCAACCTGGAATAGGTTATGACTGTAACCATCTCAAATCTAATGAAATCACACTCCAGAGAACATTTAGACCTTACAAAGGTTTAATTTTATGCTTGAGGGTAAATGACCTGACCAATGTAGAAGTATTTCCTCTAAGGATAAGAAGACCGAAGGTGATGTTTTCAAAGAAGATGTTGAACAAAAGCAAAGACTTTACAGGAAAAAGGCAGATTTGGGAAATGAAAAACTGGTTAATTTGATCTGAGATTTAAACCTGAAAAGGCTAGGTAGGACCTTGGAAGTCATCTAGCTCCACCCAGCCGTACTGAAAATAAGGAACATCTAAGACCAGAGATTAGTTTATTCAAAGTTACAAAGCTGAGGTAGAGATTAGAAGAGCTGGGACTGGCACCTTGGTTTTCCAACCCCAAACTCAATGCTCTTCTCACTGCCCTTCACTTTGTATCAGGTAATAGTTTATCTTTTACCTCTCAATAGAGAAACTGAAGACTGGGAGCAGAATACTGAATACACTGTTAGAGGAGGTCACTATATTGATTGCTTTTGTTTGTTTTACAAAGCAATGGGGTTAAGTGACTTGACTCCAGAGCTGGTGCTCTATCCACTGAGCCACCTAGCTGCCCTACTGATTGCTTTTGTATGTCTGTTTTTCTTTGTTAAAAGTGGGTTGTTTTGGAAAAGGGGAGCACTATATCTTGGAATGAATGATATAAAAACAAAAGTTATCATAAAATTTAGCAGTTTCAAAAAAAAGAAAAGCAAGCATATTTCCTGGCCAGAGATAAAGTATACCTGACAAAGGTTTACAAACTGAATCAAACCTCTACAAAACAACTTAATTCCTGCAGAAGTTATTTGCCTAACACAAAGAATAAGGAAACAGTATCTGACATGGAATGTTAGAAAATTTGTTTATTAACAGTACTTAATTTTTAATTTTTACAATGTTAAGTGTAAAAACCCTTAGCGATTCTTACACCCCATCAGTCTTAATGGCCATGCTTCTTTACCAAAAACTGTAGTTTTTGTACATCTTGCTGCCAAACACTGAATGACTCTGCAATGGGAATAATTAGACAAGATCCATTCATTGTCCAGGTCCTGAAAGACTCTTGTTCATGAACTGCCTCTTCACAAAGCAAGTCCACCACTAAAAGGGACAAAGGGAAAAGAAAGACAAGAGTCAGAGCACAATGAATAATCCTTTTGTCAAGCCAATTCTTTTCATACTTTTAAAGTATTATCTTCTCACAATAAAGTTTCCAATCTAAATCCCTACTCCCTTGGATGACAAGCCCCTTCCCTCATCTAGGGCAGTACTAGGGCATGCAAAAATCACTCAATTTAAGGTGCAGGGGCCTTAAAGTCTTGCTCTCTGTCTTGACTCCAATGTTTCAAGGATCTACATTGTAACAGATGTGGGCCTTCTGTCCCTGTGGTGTCTCCATAACTCAGCTGATGGACTTCCGGGCCTACTGTGACTAAAAAATTTACCCCCTAGGTTAGTCTGTTCTGAGTCTCTGAATTTGGTAGGCTAGGCCTCAGACCTTGATCACATCACCAAGTCTACTTCCCAGTTTGTGTAGGGAATTCCCAACGAGAACCATCCCTCTAAGGATGCAGATCAGCACCACAACTTCTAGTCTCAGGGAGCCCCCTGGGCCCTGAGAGATGAAGGTTCTTGTTCAGGGTCATGTGTCCAAGTTAGGATGAGAACTTAGAGATGTCCTGACCCTAAAGCCAGTTTTCTCTGCCATGTTGACTTTTCATATGGCCCAAACCCACTTCTCCCTCTTAGTGGCTCAACACTACTTGGTAAATCAATGGAAAACCTCAAAGTATTCATATGGACTCATAAGGATAGTGTTTAAGAATTACCACTAGACAAAGTATGAAGTTGAATTACCAAGTGGGCCACAAAAATGCATCTCACCTTGCTAGGTTTGTCACTCTGAGGATCAAAGACCTTCTCACAAAGCCTCAGTCCAGTTTCTTGCCTCAGTTGCTGTAAATAGGCCCTCATCACTTCTGAAAACAAATGACATGTAGAATACTTAGATGAATGTAACTGGGGACATGTGCCATGAACACTGAATCCTTGTTTTGGAGGTGACATGTTGTTATCCATTCCCATGGAGTAAGAAATCAGGATTACAAAAAACAGCTGTTGAGAAAGGATTTTTATTCTGGTTCAATAAATCTGTTAGACTGAAAATTCCACTGCTCTTGTTGCCAAAACTTACATCTGACTTTTGTGAGCGTGACTAATAAAACAATCTGAATGCTAATGGATATACTTTCAATCTGTGTCCCTGGGAAGAAGAGATGACAGCATGTGTGCAAAGTATGTTCTAAACCAACTGGAGGATGAAATTTTCCAGTACAAGCAAGTTCAGGCCTACTAAAGGAGGGGGACACCTTGTTCTTACCATCTTCTTGTTTATTTGCAGGTTTGGCATAAATTGCATTAAGAGGGAAACCCGGTTCTCCAGGAATAGGAAAATTGGTGATTCCCAATGTATACATTTCTTTCTCTCCTTGGCTTTTTGAGTTGCACTGCAAAACAAAAACCCAAACCACATGTGTTTTACAGGATTTATAAGAGATCCACAAAAGGACATTCAAATCAAAGTAACTAAAAGTTTACTAGGAGCATTTACATCAGTAAATACTGATTTATCCTCAAAGAAAAAGGTTCCTACAAAGGACTGTAGTAGTAATCTTTCTAATAACTGAGATAGACCCTCTCATTTCACAAAAAAAGGAAACAAGGTATAAGAAGCTAAATGACCTATCCAAGATAACAACTCCTTAGAATGTTACTTCTGTGTTTTTTCTTTGTCCAATTCTTCCACACTTAGATAATTCCATTCAGGTTTTCTACAAACTCTGTGATCTTCAAGCCAGAAGATGTCTTTCATTTGTCCTCGGACTTCTAAGTAGATCCAAAATCTAATCAAAGAGATTGGTGTGGAGCTCTGCAAATGCTCTAAGAATTAGTTTAAGTGCTGGTTAATTGAGCTCAATTGTGGCTTTTTTCTTTCCTCTAGATTATAAGAGATAGTTGACTGGTTAGAAGAAAGGAAAGTGTTGTTTAAAAATATAGCAATAAAAATAAAAGAAACAAAAACTACATCTATTAAGAAAGATAAAAACTTATCACCTATTCCTATTAAATTTCCCCCCATGCAAAGTCAACAGAGTGTTTTTACCTTCTGAAGCTTCTTTAAGCATTCAGAAATGTAAAGAGTTATGTAGATCAATGTCCTATCAGCTTCATTCTACAAAGTAATGGAACAGAAGGCAGTTAGTCATAGATTCTTAAAATAGGAAAATAAATCAACTTTACTATGAAATTAAAGAAGCATTTTCTACTTACTAGTTACTGAAAATGAACCTAATGGCAAGTAATGACATCCTCAATCTATATGACATGAGAAAATGATGACAGAAAGTGTGAAAACTGAGTCGCTAAAATTCATATTCTAAAAGCCACTTTCACTTTTGCCCACTTCTGGGGAAGGGGCTGACGGCTTCCATATCAGCCTTTGAGTTTTTGCTCCCATCCCTCTCAGCCCCCTTCTTCCCATTTTTAAATTAGAGATCTGATCCTTAAAGCCTTCTGAGAAACTCTAAAAGCAACATGTCATCCTGTGGAGGAAGGAGTGATTGTCACTTCTTAGGAGTTCAAAGGCCCCCTATATATTTGGCTAATTCTGAAAGTTCCATTTTCTTCAGGTTCCCTGCTAAGAACAAGAACATTCCTGACTCTTTAAGGAGGAAGCATTTATTTCAGATGTGACTCATTCTTGAACAGCTAGTTCCACTGCTTTGCCTAAGCAGAAGGAAAATGTAGAAAAAAGCTAATGGATGCTGACATTGTGCAAGAGAATCATCTGGCCAAGTATTACTTTGACTTAGCTTTAAAAATAAACTAGCTCCCACTCTCTTCATTCTGCCTATTAGTAACACCATGGGATCTTTAGTGACAGCAGGATGAAGTTCATAATGTTTCAAAAGGTCTGTGATTATTATCAGCACAAAGGGCTGCACAGGCTGCAAACCTTCCCCAACCCCAGGAGATGCTTTTCTTAAATTGTTATGGCCAAAACAACCCATGAGCTGGAGACCAGTCTTCTGATGCTGCCAATCTCTCTAGATTGTATCCAAAGTCATCATATTTTAGTGCTGGCCAGGTCTTGGTATGTCTGTTCTTAAAATCCTTCCAGCTTATACATCTACAAGATCAGAGCTCCAGAGAGCCAAAATGAGGCATTCAAGTTGAAGTTAAGTAACAAGGGTAGGGAGTGATATTAGAATTCATCTAGATTATAAACATTATTGAGAGCCTGTATTCAGCATAAAGAATGTTATGGTCATATATTTGGACTAGTCTGTATCTAAAAATCTGAAAAACTTTTTGATTCTGCTTTGCTTAAGAAGCGGAAGTTTATGAATTTTTGCTTTAGAAACTTCAAGTCACTGGTTGAAATAAACATTTTAAACCCACCTCCCTTCCAAGTAAATAGGATCAAGGGTCAGAGATAGAGGTGTATTTGAAGTGTTATCAATAATATTAAAATATGTAACTCACCTTAATTTCATAGTTTTTGAAGAAGACATTTGCCTTGAAATAATAGATAGCTTCATCCACAATATCTGTGTCTTTTGCTAAGCAAGAGATAAGAGAGGAAAAAGAAATTAGTCAACAGTAAAATGGCATATCTATGTTTGTATATGTATATATTGGAGGTGGGGGAAAAGATAGTTCTAATAGATTTTCAAGGAGAAAAATTATAAGATGGTAACTAAAATATGACTTTGGAAACAAATTCTGGGGGAAATATTTTCTTCAAAATAAGCAGCATCTATTTTGAGCCTCTGAAAGTGAACTTCAGTTAAGATCTGCAACCATGATGGGGAAAGGAAACACAACCCTTTAAAAACCATGACTAACAAACATATTTGCACGTGTCCTTTGGGATAGGCAGAAATCTTGAGAAAAGCCAGAAATGCTACTGCAATAGATTTAGGCACATAATTTCATCAGCTATTTTTGTTCTTTTCACTTTCTCACTGTTTAAAAGGTAAGAAAACTGGGGCCTGGATCTAGCAATTGCCTTCAGCAATTCAAAGAGATCTAATCATTTTAAGTCCAATATAGTATCTCATATCTTGCAGAAGAAATGCAAAATGATCCTGCAGTCTGGATATCCTAGAGAATAATTTCTTTTTTTGGGGGGTGGGGGGGTTCAAGGCAATGGGATTAAGTGACTTGCCCAAGGTCACACAGCTAGGTAATTACGAAATGTCTGAGTCTGGAATTGAACTCAAGTCTTCCTATCTCTAAGGTCGGTGCTTTATACACTAAGCCGTCCAGCTGCCTCAATTTCAACTAAATTCTATAGAGGAAGCTGCTGCTGGCTCACAACGTGTTTTTCACCAAATCTCTCCAATTCTTCTTACTTAAAATCAGAATAGGCTGTGTTGACTTCTTTGAAGTATAAGGATGCATTCTGGTAACTAGAGTCATTGGGAATATAATTCAGCAAGGCAAATAAATGGCCATTCACCTCCCACTCCTCAAGCCATTTTTCCATTCCCTAACTTGATGGGTGTCTCTCAGAAAGTATAATTCTAATTCTTTAGACCAGTTTGGTAGTTCAAGCTAGGCCCCCAAGGACACTTGAAGGATCTGGGATTGTGACAGCTTACTAGCTGCCTGAGGCACGAGGATGGTGATTTTCTCAAGGTCACAGAGTGATGGTGTTGTCAGAATTTTAATTTGATTCTTCACTTCAAATCCAGGGCTACACACTAATCTGCTGGTACAGATGACTTATCTCTTATTCAATATGTTAAAATGGAATTTTAGTGATCTGAGTTTCTCCCTCACAGAATCTGGCTTGACAGGAGTGCTCTGTGATTTTTTTTTATGTGTTATGTTCTTTTATGTGCCATCTTCCATCTGCTTCCTTTTCCTTCATCTCAAAATCTATTAAGAGGGATGAGTCATTGAAATGCATGAAGTTTTTTTTTTTTGCAAGGCAAATGGGGTTAAGTGGCTTGCCCAGGGCCACACAGCTGGGTAATTATTAAGTGTCTGAGACCGGATTTGAACCCAGGTATTCCTGACTCCAGGGCCGGTGCTTTATCCACTGCACCACCTAGCCGCCCCGAAATGCATGAAGTTTACGGAGCAGTAAAATGGTGCTGAAACTAAAATTAACCTAACAGGAGTTTCAACCTAGAAAGTCTGACAGAAGGAAGAGACAGGGTCAGAATCAGATGGATAGGGGCGGCTAGGTGGCGTAGTGGCGCAGTGGATAAAGCACCGGCCTTGGAGTCAGGAGTACCTGGGTTCAAATCCGGTCTCAGACACTTAATAATTACCCAGCTGTGTGGCCCTGGGCAAGCCACTTAACCCCATTGCCTTGCAAAAAAAACCTAAAAAAAAAAAAAGAATCAGATGGATGATTACAACCATAACCTTGGAAACAAATTAGCAATCAGCATGGCACTGCCCTGCATGTTTCATGGGGAACTTAAACTGCTTCAGAATAATTCACGACAGAGCTGAAGAGCAGGGCCTTCAAGAAGCCCAAAGCTATGTTCCCCAAACTAAAGAGCCAAGAGAAAAAGAAAACTGTTTAAGGGGGGGGACCACCATTAAAGAAACACTGCTGGGGTGGCTGGATGGTGCAGTGGATAGAGCACCGGCCCTGGCGTCAGGAGTACCTGAGTTCAAATCTGGCCTCAGACACTTAATAATTACCTAGCTGTGTGGCCCTGGGCAAGCCACTTAACCCCACTGCCTTGCAAAAACTTTAAAAAAAAAACTAACAGAAGGCATAGAGATATTCTCTTGCTGACAATGAGGGTCCAAAAGGAAGTTGGATGAGGAAGTGGTTTTAGAGTGCTAAGATGTTTGAGAGCTAAAGGGGAAGAAAAGATACAGAGCTGCAGTCTACAGAGCAAACTGAATCTTTAAGCTTTGTCTGGAGTCAAGCTGTTTATTCTCTTCCTTCCAACTCCCAAGAAAATTTTTAACCAGGAAGTGAAATGAGAAAAAAAGTACTTAATTAGACAGATAGAAATGAAAAGTCATCTTCACAGACCTGGGATAAAGAGTCATTCTAAATGACCAGAGGGTGCAAACAGCAGCCTGAGCAGAGGAAAAAGGCAAAAATTTTCCATGTTCATGATTTACTAGGGTCAAACTAGTTACCTAGATACCTCATTCCTCAAAACTACTTTTTTAAAAAAGAAAGAAAAAGAATATAAACTTACTTTCTCTTGGAGCGGGTCCTTTAAATTGACTTCTAATGGGTAATAGAGCCATGTTTCCAATGAGTTTGGTGTCGGGGTCCATGAGAGAGGAGTGGTAAGCCTGCAATTTCAAGCATGTAAGAATGCAAAAGGGGCAGGAGAATAAACACCGGTAGAATCACAGAATCTCATATTGAGAAGGAGCCTTAGACACTTATCAAGTGCATCCTATACCTGAATTAAGAATTTACTTGACAATATGCCCAACACTTGGTCATCACGCTACTGATGATGACCTCTAATGGGGAGAAGAGAACAAGCCTTTATACCCCATCTGTTGGAGACACTGAGGTGGAAAAAAGGTGAAGTGATTTGTCCAGGATCACAAGTTCATTTATGTCTGAGGAAAGATTTCCTGACTCTAGACCTTGAGCTCTGGGAATGGGAAACCATTCAACTTCTGGACAGCTTTAATTGTTAGGAAATTTTTCTTGACAAAAGTCTGCCTCTCCACTACTTCCATTTCTTTGACCAAACAGAATAAATCTCAGACCTCTTCTACATGACAGCTCCCCAGACATACAAGGAAACCAGCCCTTCCAGGTCTCCTTCTCCTTCTGCTCTTCTCCAGGCTAATCATTAGCAAATCCTCCCCCTGATCCTCCCATGACAAGGTTCCCTGGGCAACTGGGCCACCCTCCAAATCTGTCACTGCTGTTCTTAAAATACAGACACCACATTCTCAATGGGCAGACTAGAGTCCAGTTGGCCTAGACTCTCCTGATTCACTTACTATAACTACAGTCTAAAAGAGAATTCACTTTTGGGGCATGTCACCTGAGAATGAACCTGTAGTTCAAACTCCCAGATTTTCTTTACTCAGTGGTCTAGACATTTCATGTGCAAGTCAAGGATGCATCTTATTGAAAAAGGGACAGTCCATCCGAGACAAAGATCTGATGATATTTCCTGACTAAAATGTCCTCACAGAATGGAAAAGTCTATGGGGGGGTGGAAGGGAGAGGAAGACTAGCCATCAAGGAACCAAGGGCTTGGTTCCAGTCCCAGTTCCAACACTGGGTGTGCTGAGCATCATCTGTAAAACAGGCATGCTAGCCTCTAAAGGGGATTTAGTTAATCATCTAGTCAAAGTTGTCATTTAAGCGTACAACCTACCTCTCTGATCAGATTTATATCTGCCTGTCTGTAAATCCTAGATTTGGTGCTCTTGGAGAAAAGAGCTTTGGAAACCTTAAATTGCAATAAAAATAGTTGTCATTTAACAGAACTCTTGTAACCACTTTGAGTGAAAAGGGGGCTAGAGGCAGAGGTGGGGATGGGTTAAGGGGAAGAGCGGAAGAGGAAATCTGGAGACAGTCTGGCGTTGGGGAAGAGGAGGAGAGGAACACAGAAACAGAAGGGGGAGACAGGAGGTAGGGGGCAGCCGGGATAAGGGCAAAGAGCCCCGGGGCCGTTCTCGAGTTCCTGATTTGTATCCATCCTCGGTGCGGGGCTACCTCTCTGCGGCGTGTCCCTTGGGGGCCGATCTGCGCCGGCCCGGCCTGGGGAACCTCTAGCGTCCCGCTCCCTCATCGTCAACAAGGAAGGCGGGGAGCGGGTTCCCGGGCTCTGGCACTGAGGCGCCCCGAGGGGCCTCCTGGGCGCCGCAGGCCTCGCCTCCCCCGCGTCAGCCTAAGCGCCCGGCGCCCCAGTCCTCACTCTCCGGCGCGGCCTCCCCGGCGGGGCGCGGGCCCGGCTTCCCAGTCCGTCCTGGGAGGGGGGTCCCCCGTAGCCCGGGCCTCCCGGCCGGGCACCCCCGCCCCCCTCAGGGCCGCCCCGCGGCCCCCTCGGGTCTCTCCCCGCGCCTCACCGGCATCTCGGCGGCCGGGCCTGGACTTCGGGACGGCGGAAGGGACGGACTCCTGTCAGAGACCCCGGCGCTTCCGGTTTGGCGGCCGGGTGGGGTCTAACCGGAAGCGATCCGGAAGAGGCGGGGGCGGGAGGCGGCCGCACTTCCGGCGTCGTCGCCGGCAACGCTAGAGGGAGCTCGGAAGCCCGGATGGCGGCGCCGCGCGCGGCTGCTGCTCGTGCGCATGCTCTGAGGCGCTGCGGCCTGGGTGTGGCTTCTGAGGCGGGTCTTAGGGGAAGGGGCGCCCTGGCAACTCCGCGGAACCCCTCCCTCTGGGCCTCAGGCTTTTCACCTGTAAATCGGGAATTGTATTTTCATATTTTAAGAACATCATCCTTTGGAGAACACAAGTTTCTCAGTACTGGGGCCTCATTTTTAGTGCAATTTAGGGATTAAAAAAATCTCATTTGAAAATTTTTATAGCAAAAAATATTTCAAATAAAATACATGTAAAAATCTAGTGCTAAATCTGCTCCCCTACAAAGGACGCTTGTCAGCCTTGGGAGGCAGGAAATGAACCCCCAAGGGGGCAACACATGGGGAGGCCAGAAAGGGGGGGGCTGAATGAGCACCCCCCCAGGCCTGAAGAGGCACCTTAGACCTGTCTCTAAGCAGGGACAGAACTTTCAGTTTTCCTGAGAATTGGGGTGTTTTTGTTTTGTTTTGTTTTTTTTGCAAGGCAGTGGGGTTAAGTGACTTGCCCAAGGCCACACAGCTAGGTCATTATGAAGTGTCTGAGGTCAGATTTGAACTCAGGTCCTCCTGACTCCAGGCCAGTGCTCTATCCACTGCACCATCTAGCCAATCCCAAAATTACATTTAAGTCCCTGCCAGCTCTGAGATTTATTTATGAATGATCTCTGTCCTCAGTCAACTTTTCTTTATTTTATTTTTAAAAATTTATTTTCATCTCATTTGTACATGCATATTTCCAAGTTACAGAGTTTCCCTCCACCCCTCCCTTCCCACCCCCCTCCCCTCAGGGAATAGTCAGGTTAGGATTTTACATACATATTTTGTTAAATATGTTCACAAATTAGTAATTTTTGGCATGAGGAATTATGATTAAGGGGAAAGAGATACATAAGAGATGATTTTTATAAAGTGTTTATCAGATTCAGACAGATTGGTTTAGTTTTTCTGTGTTTTGTGTTTTTTTGTTGTTGTTTTTCTTCCTCTGGTTGGGGATAACCAGTCCATAACCAGTCAAATACAGTTGACCTAGCTCTAGCTCTCTGGACTATCGAGAGGAGTTGCATCCATCAAGGTTGTTCATCTCACAATGTTGTTGCTAATGTGCACATTCTTATTTTGGTTCTGCTCCCTTCCCTCAGCAGCAGATCCTGTAACTCATTCTATGCTTCTCTAGAGTCTAACCATTTATGGTTGCTGATAGAACAATAATATTCCATAGTTTTCATGTACCATAACTTGTTCAACCATTCCCCAATTGATGGGCATCCCCTCAATTTCCAAATTTCTCTCTCTCTCTCTCTCTCTCTCTCTCTCTCTCTCTCGATATATATATATATATATATATATATATATATATATATGTATATTTAGGTTTTTGCAAGGCAGTTGGGGTTAAGTGGCTCGCCCAAGGCCACAGAGCTAGATAATTATTCATTGTCTGAGGCCAGATTTGAACTCAGGTACTCCTGACTCCAGGGTTGGTGCTTCTATCCATTGTGCCACCTAGCTGCCTCTTCTTATCCCTTTTAATGAGATTGATTTTTGCTTTTACTTTGTATGAGATTTTTTTTTACTTCAGCTGAGACATATTATGCTCCAACTTTTTACCTTTACTTGATATGTAGATCCATACTCTGCTTCAAATGTGTTTCTTATAAACAACATATTGTAGGATTCTGGTTTTTAATCCATCCTGCTTCTGTTTTATGGAGAGTTCATCCCATTCACATTTACAGTTAAGATTACTAATTATGTATTTCTCCTCATGCTGGTCTTTCTCCATTTATATTTGTCTCTTTCTTCCTTTTCTCTTATTCCTTCTCACCAAAATTTTATTACCTTTCCCCTTTGACTTTTCTTTTAAAAATTTACTTTAAATTTCAGTTTATTTTCACTTATACCTTTCTTCCCTTTTTACAGTCCCTTCTTCCCTTATCTTTCCCTTTCTCAGTCCCCCCTTCCCTGTAGAATCCAAGTGGGAATGTATCCTATCCCCTCACTGGGCTAAATCTATTGAATAGAATTTACTCAGCATTCTTCCCCTCTAAAATTATAAATCTTTGTGCCTGTTCCCTTGGTGTTATTTATTGCTCTAATATTATTAATCAGGTATCATCATTCACAATTTGATTATTTGATTGCTTGATAAACTATTGTTATCAAGATATCACAGATTGTTTACTTGTTAAGCAATATTCATTCAAATTGCATTAAATTATAATCATTTTTTACCTCACCCCCTTTTCAAGTATCTTTCAAGTACACACAATCCTCCTCAAGAGCCAAAGTATCATCCAAAGCCATATCATTTCTTGAACTTTTGTGCCCCTTCCCCCAGGCCTATTTTCTTTCATATTTTACCTCCCCCACCATAGTACTTAACACCTTAAGTGAAGCAAGGCCTATTCTCTCTCCCATTTTACCCCCCCACCTCACCATGGGGTATTTATCCCCTTGTTAAGTCAAGTACCCCTTAAGTCAAACCCTGATCTAATTAACTGCATGAAAAGATCTCTATGTACTGGGAGGCTTTGGAGTTTTCACTGAGAACTTTACAATTGATGTAAGTTGCAGAGACACTGGCTCTGCAGTTTATGATGCCCTCATTAGACAAGGTGCTAAGCACAGTGGGATTAAAGTGAATCAAAGAATAATGAGACACTTAGGTTTACAGTTAATACCCCTGCTTTTCTTCAGGGCTTTTTGTCTCAAACATAGTGATGTGATCTTGGACCTCTACAAAGGAGATAAAATCCAATTATAACCATATCCTTTAGGTTCATTCTCAATTATATTCTACCCTCTAATTAACCTTAGATAAGTTCTAAAGAATTAGAAGTGTTATAGCATCCATTTTAAGGTTATATACAATTTGATAGTCTTGACCAACATTTGTTTTGTTTTTTCCTTCCCCTTTTCATTTAACCTTCTTTTTTTTGAAATGGAACTCTTGCATTGTGTATTTGGTGATTGAATTCTTATTTCAGTTTTGCTCTTTGCATCAGGAAATTCTGGAAGTCCTCTATTCTGTTGAACATCCATCTCTTTCCCCTGCCAATTTATGCTGAATTTTGCAGGGTAGTACATTCTGGGTTGTAATCCCAGGTCCTTAGCTCTCTAAAACATGCTATTCCAGTTCTTCCCATCCTTTGGTGTTGAGGCTGATAGGTCCTGGGTGAGGCTGATTGTGTTTCCTTTATATTTGAATTGTTTTCTTTTTGCTGCTTGGAATATTCTCTCCTTTATTTGAGGGTTCTGGAATTTGACTGTTACAGTCCTTGGAGTTCTTATCCTGGGGTTTTTTTATGAAGGAGTTCTGTGGATTCTTTCAATGGTTATATTGTTATCTTGTTCCAGTAAATTTGAATAGTTTTCCCTTATAATTTCTTGCATGATGTTTTCCAGATTCTTTTGTTGGCCCAGGCTTTCTGGTAGTCTGATGATTCATAGATTGATTGTCTCTTCTGGATCTATTTCCCTTTAAATAAATAAAAGGTACTTTACATTTTCTTCAATTTTTTTCAGCCTTTTTGTTTTGTTTGATGGAATCATGTAGTCTTGTAGATCCATTAGTTTCTATTTGTTCAATTCTGATTTTTAGGGTTTTATTTTCCTCAGTTAGCTTCTATGTTTCCTTTTTCCAGTTGGCTATTTTCACTTTTAACGGAGTTGATTTCTTTGGTCAACTTTTCATAATTTTCTTGCACGACTTTCATTTCTTTTTTCCATTTTTTTTCTTTTCTTCTTTGGTTTTTAAATTCTTTCTTAAGCTCTTTGTTGAGCTTTTGTCTTTGAGTTCAATTTATAGACTGTTTTGATACCTCCTCTGTGATTTTTTAACTGACTTTTTTTTTAGCCATGGCATTGTTGTCATCTTTGTCTATAAAAGTTTCTGTAGTGAGCGCTTTTAGCTTTTTTGTTCATCTTTGTTGTTTTAGTTCTGTTCCTGGGTTGTAGGGAGTATAGATCCAAGTTTTTATTTTGCTGGGGCTGGGGGTCTGATCCCTGGCTTGTTTGTGGGCCAAGATGTTAGTCATGCAGTCCAGGTCTTGCCTTTGCAGAGGTGTTTATCCTCCTTTATGTCTAGGTTCTGACTTAACATTGATTTATTCCCTACCCAGTCCTGTCTTTTACCCCGGGGTTCCCAGAGTTCAGACTTTGTTAGGGGTTGGGATCCTCCTTGTTGGTTTACTATCTAGCTGCCAGGACCTCTGCTATTATTAAGCTGTCATTACCTGAATTGCACTATGGCCAAGAGCCTCCTACTGGCTTTCCCAGCTGTCTAGCCTCCTGGACTTTACTTCCCCATTTCCCCCAAAGAGACAGACTTTCACTGAAGATCCTCCGCATGTCTGCAGTTGAAAACTTCTTTGAATCTTCTCTTTTTCTTGGTGGGATCTGTAGTGTGAGTGTCAGAGTAGAGGCTTCATGTAGCTTTGGTAGGGAAAGGCTCCATGAACGGGTTAGCTTTGCACTGCCATATTGGCTCTGTACTGGAAGCCAGTCAGCTTCTACTTTAATAGGGAAGGGGTTTGTGTATATGTAAGTATGTGTCTGTATGTATGAGTGTGTATGTATTATCTGTCTGTTTCTGGATCTGTGTTCTTGGGGTATGTGTGAATCTATCTCTCTGGGTGTTATCTGTGTATCTCTGTGTATATCTGTGTATGTGTGTCTCTGCATATCTGTGTGTGTGTGTGTCTTTACAGATAAGTCATATACAAAATGGGGCCCTAGGAGGGTAAATCAGAGGTTCAGACAAAAGGTTCTAGGAAAACTGGTAGAAAGAGAATATACTTCCAGCTGCCTCGAGATGAAGACAAGACCTGAAGAAACGAAAGGATCCCTAAATCAGAACTGGGGAAGAAGAGGACTCATTAATCTCATCCCCCAATCCAACATGATTTTTAGAGGGGAATCCTCTTACCCCAAACCACTTTCCTAATAATTGTCAACTCCCAAGAGCCATAAACAGGTATGTGTTTTTCACTGTTTATTTTGAAGTACAGTGTGTCTTGACCAGCAAGGCAAAAAACAATGGATATTCATTTATACCCATCACAAACACACATTTTATTTTATTTTGCGAGGCAATGGGGTTAAGTGGCTTGCCCAAGGCCACACAGCTAGGTAATTAAGTGTCTGAGACCGGATTTGAACCCAGGTACTCCTAGGCACCACCTAGCTGCTCCCTCAACACACACATTTTAAAATAGAATGTCAAAATCTGTAATTGGGTTGTAAACTTTTATAATATGAAAATCTTATTTTAGTGTTATTGTGTATTTTATTTATTTAAATTATTCTGAGGTGTCTATAGGTTTCATTAATCTGCTGAAGGGTCCATGATGTATCCCAATAAATTATCTTGGGATAATTTTAATTTAAAAATTTTTTTACTTAGTTTGACATCAACAAAATTCCATATAGGGAAAAAAATTGACTCCTGACTTAAAGAAAAGAAATCAATGCCTCATTGATTATATCCTGGAGTAACTACCCTAAGACCCACCTTTGCTATCTCAGCCTAGTCTAGCAGAGCCAGTATTCAGGTTTGAATCCTACTTTGGTCCCTTATTACTTAGTGACCTTGGGCAATTCATTTAACTTTTTTTGGCCTCAATTCCTTATTCAGAAAATGAGGAAATTGGGCTTGATGACTTCTAAGATCCCTCTGAAGGCTATGTCAAGGAACCTTGGGCTGAGAGATCTTTGCCAAGCTGGGGTGGTATTATGGGCTTCGGAATGATTTCTAAGAACATTGTCAGGGGTCATAATCTGAGGTTAAAAGAACTTCCCCATGCTATCTGTGGGGTGGGGGTGGGGGGAGGGAAGCAAGATTGGGGGAAAACTGTAAAACTCAAATAATATCTTTAATAAACATTCTATTGCTTTAAAAAAAAAGAACTTCCCCACTGGATTGATAGTGGGTGTTTTTTGGTTTGTTTTCGGCCCCAACAACTTTTTTTTTAGGTTTTTTTTGCTAGGCAATGGGGTTAAGTGGCTTGCCCAAGGCCACACAGCTAGGTAATTATTGTCTGAGACCGGATTTGAACCCAGGTACTCCTGACTCCAGGGCCAGTGCTTTATCCACTGCGCCACCTAGCTGCCCCTCCCAATAACTCTCCAAAGACTAGCCACTAAATTACAAAGTGACTGCTTTTTGACATCAGTGGAAGGAATACCTGGATGAGTTTACAGATCATTGAAATGTGTTGAATTAACATGCTCTCTTGTTTATTGAAAAAAAATCTTAAAATCTGAGTAATACATAAATACACAAGATGATATTTTGTAAGGATATGGAACCAGGAACACCTGAGTTCAAACCTGGCCTCAGATACTTATTAGCTGTGTAATGCTAAGCAAGTTATTCAATTTTGTTTGCCTCAATTTCTTCATCTGCAAAATAAGCTAGAGAAGAAAATGGCAAAGCACTGTAGAATCTTTGCCAAGGAAACCCCAAATACAATTGGACAAAATTGAAACAACTGAACAACAATATGGAAATGAAAATTATTGTCTTAAAACAAGTGGGGAGCCTTTTGGCTACTTGATATTCCTTTGAATCTAATGGATTTTATGCAGAGTACAGGAAAAAGGCTCAAAGGGAATTATATGGGTGGGTGGGTGTGGGGGAGAGACACTTATAGGCTATAAGTTCTGGGGGGTAGGTAGTGTGGGATTGTGGTCAGAGAACCTGGGTTTGAATCTCAAAACTGGGAGACTTTCCTCAAAAAGACACATTTCTCAAGTTCCTTTCACATAACTTCCCATCTACAAGTGTCCGTAGGTGACTTCATACCTGAGCTTCAACCATTAGACTGGAAGTTCCTTTGAGGGCAGGGACTGCTGTAGATGCTTAACATTGACTGACTGGCCAGATGAAGGAAGTTTAAAAGAGATGAAAGCTTTACTCTTCATGCAGCAAACAAAAGCATTTTTTTGGGGATGATTTGCAATATCTGCCATTCTTTGGTTGGCTCTCTCATGATTCTTCACTGTTTTGGAATGCTAAATTTCAACTCTTTTCACTCCCTAAGAACTTGGTGAGAATGTTGCTGGTCTGTGAGACAGTGAAGTGTATGACCTTAATATCAGAAAGACTTGGGTTCCAACACTACCTCTGTCACTTGCTGGCTGTGTGACCCTGTCATTTAACCTCTGATAACCCCAGGAAATTCAAGCCTGGACAATAAAAGGGGGGGGGGAGATTTCAAAATATAATTTGAAATATGAAAGGTCTGGGAACAACTCAGATAAAACATTTTATTTCTTATTATAAAAATAATTTTTAAGCACTCCATTCTGAGGGAGGGGAACGCAATAATTTTTTCAACAGCAAAATTACCGGGGCGGGGGGGGCCCAGCCAGGTGGTGCAGTAGTGCAGAGCACAGGCCCTGAAGTCAGGAGGACCTGAATTCAAATCCGCCCTCAGACATTTAATACTTATTTAGCTATGTGACCTTGGGCAAGTCATTTAACCTCACTGCCTTATGAAAACAACCAAAAAACCACAGGAAAGGCTCTGAGTGAGAGAACTCTAGGTCATC
Source organism: Macrotis lagotis (assembly GCF_037893015.1). NCBI lineage: Eukaryota > Metazoa > Chordata > Mammalia > Peramelemorphia > Peramelidae > Macrotis > Macrotis lagotis. The sequence continues at coordinate 671,075,495 of NC_133666.1, forward strand.
TTGCCCTCCCAGTACCTGTTAAAAAAAATCCTCTCCATCACATTCATAACCAGCCTCGAGGAATAGGAGCAGACCATCACCACCCTCCTAAGGAGCTCCCCAAGCCATTTGGGGTGAACTCAAACTGTTAGGAAGCCTTTCTTTCCTGACATCAAGCTAAAATTCCCCTTTGCCCCTTCCACACTAGGATGCAAACTCTCCTTCCCTCAAAATGAACATAAATTGGGCCCCTGTCTATGACAAACAGCAGCACTAGGGATGAATAAATAGGAGTCTCAAACCAGCTTTTTACAAATCCAAGCTGTTCTTCTAAATGCAAATCCTGAGTCAGGTCATGCTTATAATTCTTCCCTTATACAACTAAGATCCACCTAAGAGAACTTAGGACTTCATTTGGAAACATTTGCAAATGTAGATTTTTCCAAATTATCCTTTTTCTTTGGGGGGCTGGAGGGAAGGAGGATATGACAATGTTCAGACTGTAGATCTGTCATATTCTTTCTGCTTTGGAAAGATGAATCCTCCAGCCACTTCTCCCTTAGGTGGAAAAGAAGCCTTTTAAGATTCTGCCTGCAAAGTCTTCTTGCTTTAATAAACACTGGAAAAATTAAATATCTTCATTCATCCCCTCGGTCCTGAAAATATTCATCGAACATGGATGATTTTTCTTCTTCTTCAGATTCCTTCCAGCAAAGAAACAAAAGAAAGTTTAATTTAATTTTTTAAAATGTTTTAAATGGGTTAATAGTGACACTTATGGGTGGGTGTTTCAGGGAATGATTAATAATGGGATGATATCTGGCAATTTGGGGGCCAAAGTAACCTACAAAGACCAGCTAATTAAATGGACAGTTTCTTGTAGGGAGGGCCCAGGCACAGATCTTAGAAGTCAAATTACCTAGAAAAGTGCAGGATTCCAGTGTAGAAACAACAGAGAAGAAGCCAGAGGGAGGGACACAAGACAATGACCTCTTTATCTTCTCCAGCTAGTTTGCTGAGATTTATATAAATAGGAGCAGGATAGGAGGAAGTTCAAGGTAATTTCCTCATCACAATTTCATTCAGCTCCTTCTCCTATGAACTAACAAGTGAAATGGGGCTCTGATTCATTAAATCAGAGATGAAATGAGAGTTAGTAGAAGCTTCTTAAAGAAGAGTCAGTCATGATCCATGCCTGGGCATCTATTACCTTCAGTGACTGACCTGTCCAGCTACTAACCACTTGGAATGTTGTGTTTGGTAAGCCTCCCTTGCCCTCCCATTAACCAGCTCTTTTCTTTTTTTTAAAAAGAGATTGTATTGATGTCTTTTGTTCTTAATGCCTATTTTCCACCTACATTTCTCTCCCCACTCCTGGAGGGCCCTCTCTTATAAACAAACAAAAAAAATTTAAATAATACAAGGAAATTTTGGCAAAACCATTCCACACATTGAAAAGAATCTGACATTTTACATCACATTCCAGTAAGATCTTTCAGTCAAAGGTTATGAAACTTTCCTCAGCCAGGCTGTTCACATCTCTTCTTTGAATTCTCCTCTACTGTCTTATCTGATTTATAGTCAGAAACTGACTTTCCTACTTAATTCTTTTTTTTTTAAGTTTTTTTTTTTGCAAGGCAAATGGGGTTAAGTGGCTTGCCCAAGGCCACACAGCTAGGTAATTATTAAGTGTCTGAGGCCACATTTGAACTCAGGTAACTCCTGTCTCCAGGGCTGGTGCTATATCCACTGTTCCACCTAGCTGCCCCATTTTCAGTTCTTATCACACCTCAGTGAAGGAAAGCATTCCCAGAATTTCAAAGAGAAAATGGCATGGCACCTCACCTTGACTTCTCCATTCTTTATAAATCTAAAGGCCAGCTAAATAGAGAAGACTGAAAAGATTGGTAGATTTTGTCCATTCCCCCATCTTAGCCTCAATTCTCTTTGTTTTCTCGATACAACATTATCTTTTTCTTGACTGACTTGGCAAATTAAGCTGTCAATACCTCAAGAAGGTATAATTTTCTTTTCTTCATTTCTACTGATTGTTTGGTTAGCTGAACAGGCTAATATGGACTTGCAAGTCTTGCTGAATACAACATCCACAGGGTTGCAATTAGATTTCCACTCTTCTTTCTTTAATCCTAGGAGTCCCAATTACAGACAGCCCTAACTCAAGGACAGATGCCTACAGGGAACTGATTTCTAAAGCAAAGAAGAAAAGCCACACTCCCCTTCCAGAACTCTATCAACTCTTCAGAAAATTTAGAAAGAGATCAGGAAATCATCAATGACATGTCAAATGTTCTTCATGGGGGCTCCTGGTCTAATTTCTAAATATTACATGGTAGAAAGAATTGGATGAAGAGGGTCCTGGTGTCTTGGTTCTTCAGAAAAGTATGGATACATGAGATGAACACCCACTAACAGAAGCCACACAAAAAAAACACATGACCTAAATAGGGAATTTTTAGAGAAAAGTCACTAATTCCTTGTATTCTCAGAATCAGTGACTTGGCTATTGGGCATAAACATCTCTGAAGCCAAAGAAGAAAAATCCCATCTATACCAGATATGCCTTGTGGTCCCTAAGGATCTTCCCTGGTTTGTCCACTGCCTAGAGACCCAACCTCTTGTTAATGACACTTTCATTGACAATATTGTGGCTACTACAAATACCATTCTCTTCGTTTGACTTATTTCTTCTGCTTTAGTGTGGATAACTCTAGCAATTTTTCTCTCAATTCTTTCTATTCATCCTTTCATAATTCATTACATTCATATGACATGGGTTTTTTCAGTCATTTCTCAAATGATGGGTTTGCACTTCCTCATCCTCCAATTATTTGTTACTAATTACTAAGAAAAAATGTTATCCAAAAAGAAATCCCACTGTGAATATTTTGACTTTTTTGGGATCTCTGTTCATGTCTTTGACTTCTTTGGGGGTATATAACCAGGAAAAGAACCCCTAACCTAGCAGCCATTTTTGTAACAGCACAACTATAAAGCAAAGTTGGTACCTATTGATAGGATAAACAAAATCTGGTATGTGATGTAATGAGTATTGATGCAGAGTCAAGAAAGCAAAACAAGGAGGACATTCACATAACTACGATATTATAAACAAAAATGACACTACAAGCCAACTTGACTCAGATTCATTGTCATGACCATGAGCTGGATCCTAGTCCTAAAGAGCAGAGGATGAAACACATTCCTTTCTTCTTGATAGGCTAGGGTGTGCGTATACACTGTGAGAGACACTGTTGGCTGGTTTTGCCTAAACTGTTTTTCTTTGTTACAATAGAGAGTTCAGACGTTGAGGAACCGACAGTAAATGACTGTGGTTGGTTTTTTTTAAATCATCAACTAAACATTTTTACAGAATATAACCTAAGTTCTCAAATTACCTTTGGTTCTTTAAACTCCAAGTCTTCTCCATACTGAATGGTAAAGTCAATATGCTGTAGGACTATGTTCATGCTTTCTTCATCTGACTGGTCATAGGGTAAAAACCGGACCATACTGTAGTCATCGATCTGCAAAGCAGAGACCCATCTTTGAGAAGAACAGTAGACCCTTACAGTTATGATCTCAATATTGGTGTGTAGGAGTTGGATGCTGGATGACTGACGGGAACCTATGGATCCCTTTCCCAAATAATGTTTGTGAATGCATAAAACAGACAGACGTAGGATTAGAAAGGAAATCAATTATACTGAAATGCAGTTATCAAAATATAAAAAATCCAAGTTCACAGATGCCAGGATGAGAACCCCTTGCTGGAGGGAGATTCCTCAGGCAATGCCAACATGGTGGGCTCTAAAATAATCCTAAAGTCATGTGTTTGAGGAAAAATCAACAATCAGGGTTTAAATCCTGCCTTAGAAGGACCCTGGGCAAGTCACTTAACTTTCTGAGCTTCAAGTTTCCTCATGGATAAATTGAGGTAGTCATATTTGACTTCTAACTGGAGGAAACTGAGCTCATTACAAAGCAAAGGCATAAGAGGATAAATTGATAAAAATGTTCCTGCCCTCAAAGGGATTAGATTCTATTGAGAGAAACAACATGTAACCAGAGAGGCAAAGGTAAAGAAAACACTAAGTGATAGTCTGTGAATATAGAGAAGCCATGGGTGGGAAATCCTCATGTAGGTGGTGGTTCCTGAGCCCCAGGGATGCCTTGGCTCCCCAAGAACACCCCCCGCCGCCGCCGCCGCCGCCCAGAACAACAGGGGCAATAAATAGACAGAGCTCCTAGACACAAGGAAAACTGCCTGTTGCTTTCACTGCATTTCAGTGGGTGTTAGGATTTGCTTTTCAAGGTCCATGGTTTTTTTTTTTTTGCTGTTATTTTTGCAAGGCAATGGGGTTAAGTGACTTGCCCAAGGTCGCATTGCTAGGCAATTATTTAGTGTATGAGGCCAGATTTGAACTCAGGTCCTCCTGACTTGAGGGCAGGTGCTCTATTCACTGCAACACCTAGCTGCCCCACAAAGTCCATGTTTAAAAATCATTTGACAGCTCACCAATCCACAGATGGCATTAGTCAACTTTTGGAATTTTTTGCTTCTTAAAATTCCTGTAGAATCCTCTATCAAAGAATACATGTCAGGATCAAGGAACCTCAAAAAAGAAACAGAAAGATGTGGTAAGAGAACAATTACAGTCAAAAGGGCCTTCTATCTTCTTCCTTTTACAAATGAGGAAACTGAGACCCACAGAAGTGAAGTGAAGTAGGCTCACAGATATAGAGCAGGAAAGGTTCTCAGAGGCCAGCTGGTCAAATCTCTCATTTTACAGAGGAGGATCCTGAGGGTCACATAGGGGATCATATATGAGCAGGGGACCATGAATTTCAGTAGTCTTGGCCCTCCAAACAAAAATTGTGTCATGCAAGAACTCACTTTTCTATTTCCTTCTTTGCTTTCTTACTTAGCAAGTCCATCTTGGTCATGATGTTGATCTGTGGGATTTCTAGAGACACCATTGCACTGAGGGCTGCCATGACCCCAGAAATAAACTGTAGGAGGAAAGAGACAAGGAAAGATTAAATGTGTTGCTTTCTCTAGTTCTGTTCAGTGGGACCTGCAAGGAATAAGGGCCTTCTGCTGCTGACCGGTCAAAGTTTAAAAGAATCAGTTGGCTGGTCACCACTTGGTCGGAGAAAGTCTGAACATTTTCGGTTAAATGCAGCAAATAGTTATTGAGTGTTCGCTGTGGAAGCAGACGAAAACCTTGCCCCTTCTCACAAAGGAAAACAATGAGATATGAAGTCAGCACCTGCTCTGAAATGGGTTGCTAAGTTACAATTGTTGTTTAAGCAAATCAAGACTTCAAATCTAAACTTTGTACCCTATTTAATCCTGTCTGTGGAATGCTGCCTTTATCTCCTGAGCCCCATAAACTGTAAGTAGAAAATGGCTCAAAAGAGCAGGGGATTTCCATAGACCTGTGGTTTGAGATTCAGTGTCATGGCAGGGAAAGAGGGAGCTGATGCCAGTCAGATAACAAGGTCGTAAAAATGATGACTCTGGGGGAGTTGGTCAGGAAAGATTTCCTGGAGGTTACAACCCTTAAGTCAAGTAAACGCAGGATCCTAAGATGAGGAGGGGAGTCCTTTCAGACACGAGGACAGCCAATTATGCAAAGGTCTGGAGATGGGAGGGAACATTTGAATCTGGCAAACTGTGATATTTATAACATGTCCAGAAAGTTTCCCTGGTATCAGCAGTTTTGACCCCCTTGCTTATGAAATCTTTCCTAAGCCTTGCCACTGAGAAGTACAGGTTCTAAGTTTTCCTAAGAGAAACATTTAGGTGGTGTGAAGTATGGTCCAAGCAGTGACCAGAGAGGCTGTGAGCTCCATGGCACTGACCTGGGAGGGAGACAGGAAGGTGGGGAGCTAGGGCAGCTGTTCCTATCCTGATTTTGAGATGAGGAAAAGGAGATTCCCATGTCAGGGATGGGTCTGGGATCAGCCCTTAGAACCCAGTGCTGTGTTCCATCCTCCCCTCCAAATCTCAGAATCATCAGCCATAGCCTCCAGTAGGTGATTCCCTACTTCCCTCAAGTGACATAATTAGTCACTCAAAAGAGCTGACTCTGATAATGGCTCTTCATAAATACCTATTCCCTTCCCTCCTCTAGAAGAGTCAGGATTCGAACCCAGCTCCCACTTGAAGCTTAGGGCTCCTGGTAAGGGGCAGTCCTTGTGGCCACAGAGCCCCCAACCTCAATTTGACTCCAGGGTATTTATTAAGTACCAAAAACCACGGAGCCTTCTCTTCTATCAACATTTATGGAGAATGAAGTGAAAGGGAGAGAAGGGGAAAGAATAGGTTTTTCTTAAGAGCCAATTATGTGGAACTGCTTCAGCAGGATCAGCTCATTTGACTGACTTGATTATCTCATCAAGGGAAGATGGTGACTGGCACACCACCTGCAGGAAGTGGCAGCTGGAGAACACGAGGCCTCTGAGAGTTAGGGGGAGGATAGCTGGCAGCTGCGGAGAGCACCAAGGCCAGTCTGACTGGAGAAGCCTGGGGGAGGTGGGTCTCTCTCATTTTACATAGAAGTGATATTTTTACTTATGTGGTATATATTGTGTCCCCAGACATCAGCATTCCCCAGAACAGAATCTCCTTGAGGGCAGCAACTCTCTCATTCTGTCTCTGTAGCACACACAGTAGGTGCTTAAGTGGTGTGAGGCAAGTGTAGGAGGGTTGGCCAGACCCAGAGTCTGAGCAACTCCTCAGGGATGCAGGAAGAGCAGAGCAGGTGCCTACAATGTCATGCTTCATTTGCATCAGCCCCATTTCCTTGGTGATGAGTTTTCAGTTGCTTCCGACACAAACGTTTGTGTCAACAAGCTTTTATTAGACATTTATTATGTACCATACAGGCAGCTAGGTGGCACCCTGCATAGAGCGCCAGCCTGGAGGCAGGCATTCCTGAGTTCAAATTCAGCCACAGACACTCAGTAGCTCTGTGACCCTGGGCAAGTCACTTCACCCTGTTTGCCTCAGTTTCCTCATCTGTAAAATCAGCTGGAGAAGGAAAGGGCAAAACCACTCCAGCATCTCTGTCAAGAAAACCCCAGATGTGGCTGGGTGGTGCAGTGGATGGAGCACTGGCCCTGGAGTCGGGAGTGCTTGAGTGCGTGTCTGGCCTCAGACACTTGGTAATTGTCCAGCTGTGTGGCCCTGGGTGCGCCACTTGGCCCCACTGCCTAGTTAAAACAACAACAACAGCAACAAAACCCAGATGGGGTCACAGAGAGTGGAATACAATTAAAACGACAGAACAACAAAACGGTATCCTGCCTTGTGCCAAGAGGTAGGGACAAAAAGAAAGGCAGAAACACACGGGAGCTTTAACTACCACCAGGAGAAGTGAGGTTCATTTATATACCAGGACATGTGGATATTTTTTTTATCCAAATATCAAGGAATCTCTGAAGTCACCTGGGTGGAGCTCCCTTGGCTGGGGCCGATTGTAGCCCATGCCCAAGGTAGAGCCTTAGAGAGGAGCCTGATCTTCAGACATGGAACATTTGCAGCTAGGCAAGTGCCAGAGCAAGGAACTCAGGGGCCCCCTGGCTCGAAGCCTGATACTTTCTGCTCCCCCACCCCCACCCCCACCCCCCATGCCGGGCTGCCTCTGGCCTGGCAGGCAGGTGTGGCCATACCTTGAATGACTCCACCATAAACTGAGAATCTACCAGAAACACCCCACAGACCCGGAACTCCCACTGCTGCAGGCGCTCCACCAGCTGCTTCATCACCGGCAAGTGAGTGTAGAGCTCAATCTGACCTGCACCAAGAAGGAGAGGGTGGAGGTTAGGGCCCTGAGGAGCAGACAGGCTCCACAGGAAGTCACTGGGATCAGTGCCACAAACCCTGTCCTTGAAGAACTCTCATCCTACAGGACTAAAGAAAAAGCATTCTAGAATGTGAGATGAAATAAGACCTTTAAAAACACCAGTCTATGCATCTCTAAAGCAATCCATCACATTTCTGAAGCACTAAAGGTGGGGTTGACTTTGTCTTTAGTTTCTGGATTCAGAGCGTATGACCTTGGACCTGCCTGGACCCCAATTTCCTCTTCAGTAAAGTAAGAGCTTTGACTAGAAGACCTCTGAGGTCCTTTCCAACTTTAACTCTGTGATGATCTAGCCAGGGGCATATCATGCATATACTAACACATGTGATACATAACTAAACATCTGAGGCTGGATTTGAGCACAGGTCCTTCTGACTTCAGGCTGGTGATCTATTCACTGCATCACCTAGCAGCCCCATAGAAGAGTCTTAATACAAGTTCGTTGATTGATAGGATCATAGAACTCAAGTTGGAAGGGGCCTCAGAGGCTATCAAGGCCTACAGGAGTTAAGTGACTTGCTCAAGGGCATGAGCAAAAAGCATCAGAAACATGATTTGGATTTAGGATGCCCTGATTCCAAAGTCAGTGTCCATCTTCCACTGGACCCGCAGCCTGATGTCATTGAACAAACTTTAAGGCAGATGGGCCCATGCCCCTTTCTTCTGACTGCCCATCCAACTATTGAATGAGAACCCCACACTTGCCTGGGCAGTCAAAGAGAATGTAGTCATCTTCCACATGTCCAAGGCAGCTCTCCAGCCAGTCAAAGTTATTAGCAAAGTATTCCATACAGAAGACCAAGCCCCCATTGGGGCCAAACCTCAGCGAGTCATCCTCCATGACGTCATCCACCTCAATTAGCTCTCGGATGTCTGAAAGACAAAGCCAGTATTGCTCATGTTTAAGACCCCCTTCCCAAAGGAAATCGTAGCTGCTGAGGACAGTCCACAATCAAGAACCCCTCAAGCACCATTCATCAATTCTCTATAGCCAGGTCTTGATAATACAAACCAGGAATATTGCTAAGTGGTCACAGCATTAAAATGTATTAGGAATCCCATGAAGTGGTCACCTTATTCAGATTCATCTTACATAACTATAGCTTTGAATAGTGCAGATCTGAGTTAAAGGAAATGAGGGAGTCTGGGACACCACTCACATTGCCAGGAGCTATCAAAAGAGGGTCTTGAATCCCTGTTTTCCTGACTTCAAGGCTGGCCCTCCAACCATCATTACAGGCTGCCTTTAGACAGTACAAGGAAACCGAGGAAGGCAGGCACCCTGATGACAGGAAGCAGCAGCTCAGGAGTGGGCTTTAGGATTCTGAGAGCAGGGATGATAAAGGAGGAGAGCACCCCAAGCATGAGGAATGTCTCATACAAAGGCCTGGAGATATCATTCCAAATGGCCAGTACTCCAGTTTGACCAGAACGCTGCTTGGGAAGAGTGGTGGGAGCTGCTTAGTGCTGGGCTAAGGGCTTAGACAGCCAGCACCTTGGGAAGATCATCTGGCCATTCTGTGGGGGACCAGGGGGAAAGGGAGAGACTGCTAATGAGAAGACCAGGTGGGGGGGGGGGTCTGGCGAGAAGGGCCAGTACTGAGGGGGTGACAACAAGAGAGAGGAAGGGGATCTATCTGTGAAGGGAGGACTCAGAAGACCGCCACATCACTGGATGTAGGAAGGATATAGCAGAGGAAAAAGGATGTCTGAGGCTGCAAACATCACTGAGGGGAGGAGGAATATTTAGCCTATTAGTTTAGGAAATCGTCCAAGGAACAGGTGTGCCTGGCTTTTCTGGGTTCTCACCAGAGCCTGCAATCTCATTTTAGTGAGTATGGGGGTGAAGAGACCCAGAAGGTACAGAGATAAGTGGTGAGAAGGGGGCAGAGAAGCAGATGGCAAAGGGATGGGGATGGGATGGAGGGAAGCAGAGAATCACTCCCAGAGCCTTGGACCAGCATTCAGGGACTTGGCAGTGTGGGCCTATTGGAGATAGAAAGGCACTCAGGGTGGGGGGTCAGGTGGAACGTGAGGTCTGGGGGGGACAGACTGACTCTATTTGTGCCCCCTTGGAGTCAGCTCATTAGCATATCCAAATCATCTCCATATTTCTGGTAAACCTCACAAGTTAACAGAATCTCCAGTTAATGGCATCTCCAAGGCATCAGTACTCTTCCTGCAAATGTTTGGAATGTCTGGGATTAGCATTTCACAGATACAAAAGGCCAGTGGGCCTCTCCATTCATCATGTTACTGGGATGTGATTTTTGGTGATTATAGACACAGTTTGTAAGTCACTCTCCTCTGATCTTTGAGACGGTCTGTATGTGACTTCTAGGTTTCCCTTTGTGATCCTCCATCCTGCTGGTGCCCCAAATACTGGTTACTTATAAACTTATAATATGACCAGAGGGAGAGGGCAGATGGGGAGAGGTGGAGGGGGAGGGGTTCAGAACAAGATAGAATTTTAACCCAGGGTCCTTGAAAAAAAAGAGGGAATTTGTAAGAAGGGCAGGTGAGGGGATAGAGTTATGAAGAAAGATCACTGGGAAGCAGCAGAAAAAGCCCTGGCCTTTGGAGTCCCAGGCATCATGGGAGTAATGGCCAGCCCTGCCAGGACCAGGAAGACCAGTCACAAATCAATGCCAACTTTCTTGGGTCAGGGTTTCCTCACTCATAAAATAAGAGGACTCCTGAGATTTCCTCCAGCTCCAGATGGAGGCTTCTGTGGTCTAGAAGGAGGCCTGCCTCTCCTGAGAGGAAAGTGAGACTCTCAAGAGTCAAGGGACATAACCAGAGACACACAAGATGAGCCAAAATTTGAACCCAGGTTCTTGGACTGTAAACCTAGGGCTCTTTTCACTGTAAAGGTCATTTCAGGTGATCATTTTTAAAAAAACAACCTTCTATACCTCAGCTCTGAAGGTTTAGTTTTTTAAAAAATATTTAAATATAGTGGAATTTGTCAGTGGCCTTTCCTGAATAAAACCAAATGATTATGATTAGAGGTGACTTTGTTTTTAACAGGATTAATTATATAAACTATTTTCCTATGGCTGAACCATCCTTGTACATTTGATATAAAACCAACTTGGCCAAAGTGAACATGTTTTAGAGATTACTCTGATGTATGACTCACCTCTTGATGCCACGGCCTCCTTAGGAAACTTCTAGCAGTTAGAAAGGCAGCATAGGCAAAGGGACCCTCAGGTGGTAATGCCAGGGGAACCATGACACTTTAAAAGACCCCCAAGAAGGCCTCCTGCCTTCCCAGAGGCTGATCCTCCATGGAGGATTATGGAAGAAAAAGGCCTGGAGTCCCCCAGAAGAAAGCTTTAGGAGTTGGCCAGTGGAGCACGTGCTCACAAACCTGAACCCAGGTCCACAGACAATAGGAGGCAGAGGCAGAAAGACCCCAAAGGTGGCAAAAACTCCATCTACTATTTCAAGCTGTAATTTGCTCTGATTATCTTGTATTTACTTCTCTCTCTCTAGGCTGCATCCCCTACTTGAGGCCAGAGTTTTTATTTCGTATTTTTAGTTTTTAATTTATATTTATCCCCAGCACTGTCTTGCATATAGTAGGTAGTTAATAAATGCTTGTTGCCCTGAGATGAATCAGCTATTATCTGTTCATAGTAGGGGATTAATAATTGGCTCCTGGAGCTCCCTAGAAGTTGACTTGAGGCAGGCTTCAGGCCTCATCCCTTTCAGTAGAATGTAAGCTCCTTGAGGGCAAGACTGAACTCAGGGGCCTGGCTCATAGGAGGGCTCCACACATCTTTTGTTCTTGCCTTCCTCTCACCACCCCCTGCCAGCAGGTTCAGAAGATGTGATAGTCAGGGAGCAAGTGACAGGACAGCAGGTGAGACAAGGCAGGAAGAGGAGAGAGGACGCAGCAGCCGGAACTCACCTGCCATCACAGGGTAGCTGAAATGCTCGGCCGCGGGGTCCAGGTTCACCACTTGGACCGAGCGATTCAGGGTTTCGCAGTGCTGGACCATGGTGTGACAGTACGTGCTCTGTAATGACAGATGAAATCACAGGACTGTGACCTCCCATGGGGTGGGGCAACAGATGGACAGTCTGACAGATGGGATGGGGACAGACTGATAAGAATGGGACAGAGAGACAGGTCAGGAGCAACAGGTAGGATGGGGCCAAACAGACGGGACAGAGTCAGACAGATGGCAAGGGAGCAAACGGGACAGGGACAGACAGACATGACAGAAAGACAGCTGAGGCCTTAGAGGTCAATGACAAGCACTTTCTATGGGGAGAGTTTTTGAGTAGGCAGGGCAGTTTTCAATCAGTCAGTCAGCCCTCTACTATAATAGAGGAATCAAAATACATCCCCAGTAAAAAGCAACAGATCTTCAAAGCGGCTAGCTAGCATTTATCTAAGTACTTTAGGTTTTGCAGAACACTTTGACTATGCTTTTTCGTTCGATTCTATTCAAAGCAGGGGAGAGAAGAAAGATGAGCTGATTTCTTGTCCAAGGACCTGGATTCAAATTCTGGCTCTGCTATTTGTGGGAATTTGGGCAAATCAATAACTTCTCTGGGTCACGGTTGCCTATCTGCAAAAGAAAGTGGGGGAACTAGTAGAGATCTGAAGCGGTCGGGAGGTCTGTGATCCTGTCCCAGTGATAATTCCAACTAGCTCCAGGAGAGATCTAGGCAAGGACTTACACTATCTGGTAATATGGGGAGTGGGGGTTACATCCATCATTTTTAAAATTCCTTCCAGGTCTCAAGCCATTAAGTTTTGTAACTATTATTGGTTTAAGGCATCCAAAGATCTAAGTCAGATTGGGGCTCAGGAAGGTTAAGCAAGTTACCAGAGGTAACAAAGGCAATAAGTATGAGAAACAGGATTTGGAGTTGTTATTCCCTCCAATGTCTCCCATGAACTCTTCCCTGCTCTCTGGGCCCCAACTCCTTTCTCCTTCACCAAACTATAATTCCTTCAGACCAAGCTCAAAATTCACCTCCTTCTCTACACCTGACCCAACCCAGCCTAGCTATATATGAGTTGAAGTATTTATTAAGGGTGTACCATATTCTGGGCACTGCCCTCAGCCCCAACACTGACTAGCTGTGCATTCCCAGGCAAATCACTTCACTTCTCTGAGACTGAATTTCCTCATCTGTAAAAAGGGAATGATAATCTCTCTTGTGGAGCTGCCAGGAGGCTCAAATGAGCCAATGTCTGTGGAAAATTTGGCAACCTTTTAAGCTCTCTGAATGCCAGGCCTCCCCCTCCACAATTTCATGCCCCTCAGGTGGAGGTTCCTACCATCTCCCATGTGCTCCAAAAAGGGAGATTCAGTTTTAAGACTTCTTCATTTCATCAACATTTATAAACAATTACTATAGGAATCATCCTATGTGATACCAGACAAGTTGGTGGCTTTTGGCCATTCACAATGATGGGAAATTGCAAAAAAGGGGACCCAATGAGATATTCTCAAAACCAATGCAATCATGGTCCAGTTCCCAGGTCTTGCCTATTCTGGTCTTAAGAAGCCAACACCCTGTTCATTTGTGTAGACTAGGGGAGAGCTGACTTCAAGACCAGAGAAGCAGCAGGTCCAACCAGAATCAGCCTTATCTGGGCAAGTAGAGCTCCCCCTGTCCCCAGCCAGGCTCATCTGGGTCTCCATGCTGTGGTCAAAGATGCCACCATCACCCTCCTGGTCCTCCCAAGTCTACCCCAGGTCTGCTTCATTCAGCATGCCTGCCTATTCTGACTTCTCCCACTCATGCTGAACCCTGCCCATCTCTGAAGAGCTAGTATCTAGAGACTTTGAGGTGGTACTTTTTAAAAAAAATAAATTCACAATTGACATATTTTGCAAAATTTTATACTAGCTACATTTTCCACTGGATCCTTCTCCCTTACCCAATCCCCAAGCTGGATGTGAAAAACTTATCTGGAATCAAGTCCTATTTGACTTTAGACAAATCTGAATCTCAGTTTCCTCCTCTTTCAGATGGAATAATTTTAATAATAAATAACAATAAAGTACTGGTGTTCTGAAAACAAACAAACAAACAAACAAAACCAACAATAACACAAGGTTACCCTCAGAGCCAAGCTAATGATTATGCTCTGAGCAGGTAGGACAGTTTCTAAAGGAAATTTTTCTTTTAAATGTCATCAGTTACAAGAGAAGGTGGAGATGAAGGTGAAAGGGGAAGAAAATGCTTGTTCATTGAAAAAATAGTTTTTTAAAATGATAATTGAGTAGATCTAAGGCCTTGCAGACAGAGAACCCCCAAACTAGGAAGATTTGAATCCAAGATTGCCTCTGAGCCTCTATATGATCAGCACCTAAATTCTCTAAGAAAAAGGGGCCAACCTGCACCAGTGGAGGTTTTCCTCTCCATGAAATTACAGGTCCTGCCCCATTCTTCTCCCAGTAAGAAAAACTGGCATATAAAATGCTAATTATTGTGAGAATAATATATAAGTATATGATATTTAAATATATTGTAGCAAATAGACCCATATCAATACTAGCTATTATTGCCAAAGCAATTTATATTTTGCATAGCATTTTATATGCCTTATTTATCTTCCCCAAAACTATGAGTTGTTCAGTCTTTCTGTCATATTAAACTGTTCATAACCCCCTCTGAGGCTTTTTTGGCAAAGATATCTGGCATTCTATCCACTACGGTGCCACCTAGTTGCCAGAATCAGAGAACTTTAGGGCAAATCTTGGCTCTTTCACTTACTACCAATGTGACTATGGATAAGTGATTTCAGCTCCCTAGGCCTTAGCTTTCTCAGCTCAAAATGGAATTGTTGGCCTCACTGGTCTTCAATGAACTGGTTGGCCTCAAAGGCCAGGGGCTGGCTCTTGATGACCTTAAATGGAGGGGCTGGCTTCAATGGCCTTTAAGGTCCCTTCTGCAAGTTCCCAAAAGGCAAGGGCTGACAGCAAAGGGTCATGACGACATTTTATGGGTAAAGGAAGCTCCTGCCAGTGACATCTGAGAATAAGAGTTCCTTGATCACTTGCTGGACAATCACATCTACCCCAACTGATGTAGTCTCTGGCATACAAGAGGCACTTAATAAATGCTTGAGCATTGATTGCCATCTTTTTACCCCAGGGCTCAGAAAACAGTAATTATTTAATAAATATTTGCAAATAGATGGATGGATTCTTTGTACTTCTGGGCACTTAATATTTAAGGAGGGACTTAAATGGGGACTGTCCAAGGACTGCACTTCACCAGAAGTTGAGCCTTAAAATGAAAGGAAAACATACAGACCTTGGAATTGATTTACTTTAAATCTTTGATTTTACAGATGAATATGCGAAGACCCAGGAAAATGAAGTATGTGGCAGTCAATAAATATTTTCTAAGCAGTGGGGATACAAAAAGAAGGAAAAGACAGTCGCTGTCCTCAAAGAGCTTACAATTTAATGGGGGGGGGGGGGACAACACGTTTACAAGTAAGCTACTAACCAAATAAGGGGATCAGGGGGGAGGGACTAGAATTACATGGGACTGAGAAAGGTTTCTTGAAGAAGATGAGATTTTAGCTGGAACTTGAAAAGAGAGAAATGGTGTGACTTGTTTGAGAAAAAGCCAAGGGGCCAATTTTGTTGTACCTTGTTGGGGCGGAATGTGTAAAGAGACGGAGGAGTAATTACCCAGGGCCGAGTGCCGACAACGGCACCGAGCTACGGAGACTCCGTGCTTCACAAGGGCCTGGGGCCGGCGCCGAGCCGGGCCGCAGGGGCTGCGGGGCCCGGGGACCCCCCGACACGCGGCCCCGCTCAGGGCCGGGCTTGCGGCAGCGCTCGCAAGGTTGGCGTTTGCTCTCCCCGGGCCCCATCCCAGCCGCCCGGGGGCCTCGCCATTCCCAACGGCCTCCGGCCCGCACCGACCTTTCCGCTGCCGGCCGGGCCCATCACCAGCTGCGCGTACCGAGGCATGTCGGCCCTCGTGGGTCTCCGTCGAAGCCGAGAGGAAGCGGCGCCCGTCCCGGCAACTTCGCGCAGAGCCCGCGACTCGACTTCCGGGGAGCGGGAGGGCCAATCCGAGCGGAGCACCCGCCCCCGTCCCCGCCCCCCGGTACGGCTCCTCGAGAGGGACACGAGTACGGCCCCAGGCCGAGGTCGATCCGGGTTCGCCGGGCGCGCAGGCGCAGAATGGACGAGGCCGGCTCCGGCGGAGCGCGTCGGCGCCTCCACCTGCAGCAGGGGCCGCCCCGGAGCCACCGCCCAGCCGGCCGTGGGGCGGGTCCCGGCCTCGGCGGCGCCGCTCGGAAGCCCTGCGCGGCCGGCGGCCGTCCTCCCCGTCGTCCCGCCTAGGATGCGCGGGCGCCTCCCGTGCACGGGCCGCCCCGGGCCCCGACCGGCGCCGCCGCGCCCCTGGGCCGCGGCCCACGTCTAGCGGCGCCTGCGCCCGCCGAGCCCCGGGGAGCCGGGGGCACGGAGCCCGCAGCCGGGGCGCGTCCGCCGGCCTCCCCGAAGCCGGGCCCGGGCCCGGGGGCGCTGATGCCGGGCCAGATGCAGGCGCCCCCCCGGCCGGAGGAGGGCGCCCCGGCGCCGGAGCCGGCGGCCGGGAGCGGCGGGTGAGGCCCGGGGCCCGCGGGGGGCGGGGGGCGGCCTCCCCGAGGGGTCTGCGGGGCCTGGGGGGCGGTGACGTCAGGCGGGGGAGCAGCGCTGCGGGGGGGGGGGCCGCGGAATTCGCCTTTTCACCAGCATTCATTCATTCATTCGTTCATTCATTGAACAAACCCTCAGAACGCGGGAAGAATCAGCGGGCCGCCCTTAGCTGAGCCCCGATTCTGCGCGAAGCAAAGCTTTATTCTCCCTCCAAGACCGCGGGTGGGGTGGGGGCGGCGCCTCAGCATCCTCATCCTCGCCGTGGCGAATGGCACCCAAAACAAAAGGCATCAATGAAACTTTAGAAAGAAGAAAATTACTGAGAAGAAGAAAGAAAAACACCTTGGGTCTTGGAATGGGGAATGTTGTAATATTAAATTTATTTACATTTATGTTTCAAGTCATCACCTGGACGTTTATTCCTGGATATTCAGAGATTATTCAGATATTCGGGTCCCCAGGTCCAGCTCTACCCATGTCTGCCTCGAAAGGCCTTATACTACGCCCCTGCTGCACTTGAGATATTACCTCAGTGATGATAGCATTACTTCTATTGTTAGAGATAACATCCCATCCACAGATCCAGCCATTTTTCTCCATAAATCTGCCAGCTACATGTCTGTTGACTGACTGGAGACCCATTCAGTGTGCAGCAGGTCATTCCCCAGGGCCATTTAAAAATATTTGTTATTTGCTGGTAATTGTGGAGTTGTCTGTTCCTCACTCTCAATATGTGGCTAGCTCATTTCTTTTTCTGGTCATAGGTTTTCTGGATTATATACTTGGTCAATAAGCCGGAAAGTTGTTACTGATAGCCTTTTATTTGTCTTTTCCATTGTCCTTGGAGTCACCAACCACTGTGATTCATGATAGGTTCTTGTATTTTGTTCCAAAATTCCTCACTCTTTGGTTCTGGGAGAACATTTGTGTTGTTTGTGGGGTTTTTTTTTATTTTTTTAGGTGTATTTTTTTTTTGCAAGGCAATGGGGTTAAGTGACTTGCCCAAGGCCACACAGCTAGGTCATTATTAAGTGTCTGAGGTTACATTTGAACTCAGGTCCTCCTGACTCCAGGGCTGTGCTCTCCACTGTGCCACCTAGCCGCCCCTTGTTTTTTTTTAAAGGGTTTGTGTGTGTGAGACAGAGAAGAATATACATGCATATATATTTGTGAGAGAGCAGCTTGGGATCCTTAAGATATTGTGAAATTTACAAAATATAATCAAAACTAGCATTCAACAAATTTTAATAATATTTCAGGCACTGGGATACAAATTAAAAAAAAAGACAAGTCCTTTTTTTTGCTACACGGTAATAAAAGCCTAAACTCTCTCCCAGTTGTTACCACTGCTCATAGCTCACTGTCCATCTCCACTTCCTATATAAGATATACATCTAACTGTTAGTCATAATCAGGACAGTAGAATTTTTCATCCATTTGTTTTTTCTGATTTATTATGCTGATCTCTTTTAGGTTATTACAGATCTCTGGGATTTTTTAATTTTGTTTTATCTTTGTTTTGTTTGACTGTTAGGACAGTGTGATCCACAAACACTAGAATCTGGTGGAACTCACCATTTATAGTCCATGAATCCATATTTGATTTGGAACCTCCATGGCACATTTCTTCATGACTGCATGAGCCTATGTATGTAAAGGAATACATTTTAATATCACTTAAAATAAATGCCAATATTTATAATGTCAGAAAATTCTACATTCCATGGCCTGTAAATATTTTTCTTCTTTTTTAAATTTCATTGATACCCTCTCCCTTAAAATAAAAACCATTACATAAAAAACCTTTTATGTATACTTTATACAACATTCACCCCCCACCACTGCTCAGAAGAGAGAAAAACGGATTAGTTTTATCATTAGTCTTCTGGAACCATGTTTACATGTTGTATTAGTTCTGTATTTTGATGTCTTTGCATTGTGTCCATTTATGTTTTTATATTCATTATACATGCTATTCTCCAGATTCTGCTTTCTTCATTCTTTATCAGTTTTTACAGTTCAAAATGAAAGTTTGTGTCCCTCAATTCTTATATTTGTCATTATGTGTCTGGCAGTAATTATCTCTTCTATTCTTGTAACACAATTAGTCCAGTCATTTCCCAATGAGTTTTACTTGGGGCAGCTAGGTGGGGCAATGAGAACACTGGCCCTGGAGTCAGCAGGGCCTGAGTTCAAATCCAGATTCAGACACTTAATAATTGCCTAGCTGTGTGACCTTGAGCAAGTCATTTAACCTCCCATTGCCTTACAGAAAACCTAAAAAAAAATGAGTTTTACCTTCTTTAGAATTATTTTGCCACTTGATAGTGTTGCTGCTCTATTGGAGCATATATGGGACTTTTCTATCTCTGACTTTCCTTGGGAAATATGCCATAAGGCAAGCTTTCTAGATCAAATGTTCTGAGTAGTTGGGTGACTTCTTGTTTTGTTTTTTCTTTATTCCAAATTGTTTTCCATAATAGGTCAATATACAGATCTGTCTAGAGGGTGTTAGTATGCCTGTCTCCTCATAGCTCCTCTAATATTTTCTACCTTAATTATTTGCCATTTTGATAGGTATGAGGTGAAAACAGAGTGAAATTCACCAACATTAGGCTAACTTTGCGGAATTTCCAAACAGAAAGAGAGTATCTTCAGGGAGTGGTGCCTAGGAAGGAATAAAGGAGCGAAGATGGTAGACTTGGGCAATTTCTTTAAAATAGAAAGTTCCAGTAGAAACCACCCAATTAAGGAAGGGACTGAAGGGGAAGAGTGATCCTCCAGAGTACTAGGAGGCTGGTGGGAAGTCTTTCTTGAGTGAGAAGGCTGATCTGCCATCACAGAGAAAGAAATCTAGAAAGTCAGGAGTGGGACTCCCCCTGGTCTTTGTGTGAATTTTAATTTCTTTTATGTGAATTCAGAAAGAACAGAGTGGGAGTTATGGTAGGAGATGTTATCTTTCTTAGGCATTCATTACTTTATTTTGTGGGGAGGATATCTGTATAAAAGTTCTCAGCTATCCTAATTCAAGTTTATTTTTAGAAAAACACTTTACATTTTTTGGCACTTGCTCAAATAGCTTTTTTTTTTGCATTTGTATTTTACTTTTTTCCAGTTACATATATAGTTTTTCCAATTACTTTTTCCAATTATTTTTTGTAAAATTTTGAGTTCCAAATTTTTCTCCCTCCTTCCTTCTCTTCTCCCCTCCCCAGTACAGTTATACATGTACAATCATATTTAACACATTTCCATATAAGTCATGTTGTGAAAAGAATCAGAACAAAAGGTAAAATCCACAAAAAAACAAAAAAATTTAAAAAGTGAAAATATATGCTTAAATTGATGGTATTTTCCATTACAAGTATTTTTTTAATTTAACTTAATTTAATATAATTTTATTTTAGTTTAGTGTTTTAGTTTTTTTGCAAGGCAATGGAGTTAAGTGGCTTGCCCAGGGCCACACAGCTAGGTAATTATCAAGTGTTTGAGGCTAGATTTGAACTCAGGTCCTCCCTACTCCAGGGCTGTTGCTCTATCCACTGTGCCACCTAGCCGCCCCGTCTTTTTTTTAATGAGATATTTATTTATTTTGAATTTTACATTATTTTCCCCTAATCTCACTTCTGTCCCCCCCCAAGACAGTTTGTTTGTCTTTATATTGTTTCCATAGTATACAGTAATCTCAGAGAAAAATCATATCCTTAAGGAGGAAACATAAAGTATGAGATATAGCAGAATTACATAATAAGATAACTTTTTTTTTTAAATTAAAGGTAATAGTCTTTGGTCTTTGTTCAAACTCCACAATTCTTTCTTGGGATACAGATAGTATTCTCCATTGCAGAGAGCCCAAAATGGTGCCTGATTGTTGCACTGATGGAATGAACAAGTACATCAATGTTGATCATCACCCCCATGTTGCTGTTAGGGTGTACAATGTTCTTCTGGTTCTGCTCATCTTGCTCAGCATCAGTTCATGCAAATCCTTCCAGGTTTCTCTGAATTCCTATTCCTCCTGGTTTCTAATAGAACAAGAGTTCCATAAGGTACATAAACCACAATTTGTTCAGCCATCCCCCAATTGATGGACATTCACTCAATTTCCAATTCTTTGCCACCACAAACAGCTGCTATGAATTTTTGTACAAGTGATGTTTTTACCCTTTTTCATCAACTCTTCAGGGTATAGACCCAGTACTGGTATATTGCTGGATCTAAGGGTATGCACATTTTTGTTGCCCTATGGGCATAATTCCACATCACAAGTCTTTTTTACACTTGTCTTTGATCATTGCGTTGCTGAGAAGAGCCAAGTGTATCTCAGCTGATCATCTCACAATTACATTTTGTCAACAGTCATTTCCCAGAAACAGTCCCCACTCTGATTCAATAATACCTTCCCTAATAAAATAAAAAATAAAAAATTACCTCTTTAACTTGTAATGTCAGAGTCATCCTAATGCTACCAAGTTGCTGTTTGGAGCATTGTTACAAAATAAACAAATGTCCATTCTACACCTTATTCTTTATTAAAACCAGCAATATTTAGCCTTTACTTTGGCAGCTATGTGGCTCAATAGACAGAGCATCAGATCATGAGTTTAAATTTGGTTTCAGATACTTCCTAGATGTGTGACCCTGGGCAAGTCACTTAACCCTGATTGCCTCACCAAAAAACAAAACAAAAAACCCAACCTCTTATTGTTGTTGTTAAAGATTGGAGATGGATTGATGATGCAGAAAGCAGCAGTTAGTCTTAAGGATCTACTGTGTTAAGCAGTACCTGGGAATACAAAAGGAATCAATCCCTTTCTTTCAAGAAATTCACATTCTAATTGTGGAGACAAGAAGCAAACAGCTTTGTTCAGACAAGCCAGATGTAGAATAAATAGAAAACAGTTCACAAATGGAAGGCTGCCTATAGAAGGTGGAATTTTAATTGGGACTTGAAGGAAGCCAAGAAAGCCAGTAGGTATGGTTGAAGAGGGAGAGGATTCCAGTGTAAGGAACAGCCAGAGAAAGTACCAAGAATAAGAGATGGAGTGTCTAGTTTGTGGCAGGGAATGAGTTAGAAGGAGATTGGGGAAAATGGCGAGGAAGAGTAGGTTACAAAGATCTTTGAATACTCAATAGAAAACTTTGTATTTGGTCCTGAGGTGTCAGGGTAGTGAGTAGAACCTGATTGGACCTACACTATAGGAAAGTCACTTTGGTGGCTGAATGGAAGATGGCTTGAAGTAGGGAGGGACTTGAGGGGAGCTAACCTATCCACAGACCCAACAGTCCAGTTCTGAAGTGGTGAAGGTCTCTTCCATGGTAGTAGCAAGGTCAGACAAAGGAAGGGGGCCTATTTGAGAGATGTTACAAAGGTAAAATTGAAAGACTTGGAACCATATTGGATATTGAGGAGGGAGGGAGGAGAAATAGTGAGGAATAAAGGATGACTCAGGTTGTGAGTCTGAGGAACTGAGAGGCTGGGATTGCTCTTCATAGTAATAGGGAATGTCAGAAGTGGGGAGGGTTCAGTTTTGGACTGTCTACTGGATATGCAGTTCTAGATATCTGAATGGCAGTTGAAGATGTGAGAGTGGAGCCCAACAGAGAGATGGGCAGGATAAGTAGATTTCAAAGACAGCAGAAAAGAGGTGGCAGTTAAATCCAAGGAGACTAATGAGATCACGAAGTGCATTAGGATGGGGAGAAAAGGACTCAGGATAGAACACTATGAGTACATCTATGATTAGAGGGTATGACCTACACATCCTCTAATGCAAATCTAGCAAGGGATACTGAGAAGTAATGGTTTGATAAGAGGAGAGAGCAATGTCCTGAAAATCTCTTAGAGAAAAGAAATATGTAGAAGAGGGTGATAGTAGAATCAGAAGGTACAGAGAAGCCAGGAGAAATGAGGAATTGAGAAAAGACCATACACACACACACACACACACACACACACACACACACACACACACACATACACACACACACACACACACACACACAAACACTCTCTCTCTCCCCCCCATACGCAAACTTACACAAATATATACACATTTGTGTGTGTGTGTGTATATATACACAGAGATGCAAACTTAAACATTAACACATACATGTAGCATGATGTGTGGACCACCCTTCAGACAATTTAAACAAAGGAATGTGCCCCAACTCAAGCCAGCCTAATTCCCCTAGATTAGATCTCTCCTTAAGGTTTTCTGGTTGGGTAAGGTTCTACTCAAGAACAAAAAGCATTTATCTCAAGATTTGGACAGTCTCACCTTTCAGTAATGTCCTTCAGAGACTGGCTGAAAACATCTACAGAGGTTTATTTCTAAATGAGGATATAAAGAAAACGGCCTAGATTCTCCCTTCCCATATTAATAGTAATAATACAAGAGAGAGAAAAATCATTTCTTTTGGAATTGAATTGAATTGAATTGAACTGGTTGACTAAAGAATCAAGATATGGAAAAGAAGAGTGTGTGGCTAGCCAGTCCCGGGGTCATGGTCTAGGAGAAAACTGAGGGCTATTGGGATTGGAGATCACATGTAGACTAAGGAGGATGTGGTAAGGGAAAGCAGGAGAGAGGGGAAAGGCCAAAAGATTATGGTCAGAATTCTCAAACATGGAGGTGGTGCCTTTGTTGGTGATGGCAAGATCAAGGATAAGACTAACTTTGTGACTGAGGAGGGGTCATGGGTAATGAGGAACTAAGTGATTAGGGTACTGAGGAAGAAAATGTGTATTTTGCCTTCTTATTCTCCCTTTTTTGGAATATCATCTATACCCTGCCCTCTGACTGTGAGTAGGAATGCTAATAAGAATAGCTAGCTTTTACAGAATACTGGGCTTGGAATCAAGAAGATTCATCTGTTTCCAGACACTTGCCAGCTTTATGACCCTGGGTAAGTCACTTTGCCTCATCTGTAAAATGAGCTGTAGAAGGACCTGGCAAACCAAGTCAGGCTCTCTGCTGAGAAAACTAATTTATCTAATCTCTCTTATCTTCTCTACATTTTTTTTCAGTTACCTACAGTGGGGCAGCTAGGTGGTACAATGGATAGAGCACTGGCCTTGGAATTAGGAGGGCAAGAGTTGGAATCCAGACTTAGACACTTGCCACTTAACTAGCTGTGTGACCTTGGGAAGGTCACTCCCATCCATGATTGCCACCCATCCAGAGCCATCTCTGGTGTCTTGATTCATTGTGGGTCATCGGACTTAGATGGCTCTGGAGGAGAAAATGAGGCTGGTGACTTAGCCCAGCACCCCCTCACTCAAATCCAATTCACATGCTTGTCCTGGCATCATCTCCCTGTTGTCATGGTCTTGAGAAAGGACAAACATCCTCCTCCTCTTCCTCCTCATCCTCATCTCCTTATATGACTGGATGATTTCTATATAAGCTAGATATATATAATAGATATAAGCTAGAGATAGCTTATCTATAAGAGATAATTATTGATTCTCAGATTCATGTTTCCTTAAGAATTTTGAACTGGGTGTCCTTGTAGATAGGTCAAACTCAGAATTGACCTTAACAACCTTTCCCCTCACCCCCCCCCCACCTACCTATCCTCCAAACTTCTCTTTTTCTGGGATAGACTCTGCCACCTTCCAGTCACCCAGGTTCAAACCTCAGTGTAATCCCCTATACTTCATTTTTACATCACATATCAACTCAGCTGCCAAATCTTGTCCTTTCTACCTCCACAATATTTTTCACATCTGCCTTCTCTCTACTCACCCAGACCCTCTTCACCTCTCACCTGGACTGTAACAATAACCTCCTTACAGGTCTCTCTACCTCAATTTCTCCACATAGGTGTCAGTTTGATGTTCCTAAAATATAGATCAGACCATGTCAACTCCATTGGTTGACTATATTACTTCTGTAGGATCAAATATAAACTCCTCTGTTTGGTATTTAAAACCACCTAAATGCCTCACAGTCAGTTGATCAATAATAAATATTTCTGTGCCAGGCACTGTGCTAATCACTAACCTACCTTACCAACATTATTATCTATTACTCCCCTTTCTGCAGTCTATAATCCAGTCAAACTAGCCTTCACACTCTTGTCTCTCACAGCACCCACCTCCAGCTCTATCTTTGCTCAGCTTATTTCTTGTACCTCTATTGTAAAGTCCCTCCTTACCTCTATTTCCTAGAATCCCTAGTCTCCTTCAAAGGTCACTTTAAATTCCACCCTCTAATGAAGCCTTTCCTGCCCCTCTCAACTGCTTGTGCCTTCCCATCACCTCTGATGGATCTTGTATGTTCTGAAAAACATACCTGTTATCTCCCCTGGCTAGACTATAAGCTGTTAATGCAAAAAGGCTGTTTCAACATTATTTTTTTAGCTCCAGTGCCTAAGTATGGTGGCCGGGTCATAGCAAGTTCTTAATAAACACTTATTTAATAGATTTCACAAGATGGGGAAAAAAAGGAAAGAAACTCTCAACTAAGTCACTTTGAAAGATCCTGTGAGAGTGTTATCATTCTAAGAGATAATTATTATGCAGAGAAAATATTGAGGCGTAGGCGAAGCCCAAGAGAAATGAGGCCAGAGAAAAAGCAGCAAGTACAATTAACCAAATGACCTTTCCTTTCATTTCTCTCCTTCTGACCCTACAAAAACTGCTGGTGATTATATGCTGTTATTTGTGCTGTTTATTTTTAACAGATCAGCTGGGCAGCCTTGGTTCCAGAATCTAAAATGTCCTGGTAAGTACAGCATACAGAGTTGATAATAAGTATAATTAAGATGGTTCAAAGAGGACAATTTGCCTGTAACTGCACACACAATGGGCTGAAGATGGGGGGAGGGAAGGAAGGGGTGGTGTTGTTTTTGGTTTTTTTGAGTTATGCTTTAGAATAGCCTTTGAGCTTTGTCTTTTAGATGGCAGAAGTATCCAGTAGAGTCTTTTCCCTTCTGGAGATCTTCTTTGTAGGCATCACTTTCTCTCCTTCTCAGCCCCCCCACCCAGAATACCCTATTCTAAAAGTTTACATCTGGAACCAAAGAGAATTGATTTTTTTATTATCTGAAGTTCAGAGGCCAAGTATATTCTCTGTCTTGGAGGAAAGAAAACACAATTGAGTACAGTTATCCCTTTTACATCTCAGGATTAGGGGCCTGGCATCCCCTCAATCTGGAAAATCCTCAGTAAAATTTTTGACCCCTTTCTTCATTTCTGTTGATATTATTCAACATTAGAAATGGTTCCTTTTATTTTGAAAGTAGCAAGATAATTTAAAAGTAAGTTTTTGTTTTGTTTTTTGATGTCAAGTACTCTTCCAGACAAATTATTTCTGGGGCACTTTTTTGGCACTCAGGGATTGCTATGTTGTTCTTGTGACCCTGACCTTAAAAGCCTATTATATAGGAATAATTGTTAACCATAATATTTATTGTAGAAATGCAGGTATAGCTTTCATTATTCAAATCCTATATGATAAAGATAAAATTCATCAACCTTCCTGAGTATGGAGCAAAACTCCATAGCCATTGTGGGTGATGTAGTCAAAAATCTCATTGTTCATTACCTAGGGCTCACACTTGAATATTGCATATTTGAAAATTCTTCATCATGTTCAATTGTGTACATTTTAAGATGTTTGCATGCCCTTAAGTCAGATCACAAACATCATGCTCTAACATGTAGAAAATGCAAAGATCCTTGGTGATATTTCCATATTTATAGGTCCTGCAGATTAGATCATTGAATTTTCATCTTTCATGACATTTGTTTGGTAATGTCTTCTTGGGCCACAGATAGAATTGAAGAAGAACCAAGAGTAGAACCACACATAGCCCGGCTTCAGGAGTTATGGACCACACCTCAGCTCCAAACTGTTCACATTCCTAAATCGATGAACACACCATTTCTTAAGGTACACTTAATGGGTACTTTATGAGAAAGTAGTTGTTTTCTGCACTGCAGATGGACTTCTGACTGATGAGAACAAAAGATTTCAAAGTTCAAAAGTGAACCAGACCCCTGAAGCGGCTTTGTACCCCAACACAGCAACCTGGAGGACATGTACTTACTGGGGGGCAGGGACTATTTTAAAAAAATTGACCCTGAATCTCTAGTGTCTACTATAGTGTCTTGGCTTTATAGATACTTTGTCTATATATAGATATATAGATATAGTTAGATGTTAGATACTTGTATAGATGCTTTATAGATGCTAGAGTATAGATGCTTTATAAATATTTGTTGAATCAAAGCAAATTTGATATAAACAGCAAGTAATCAATCAGTATTTTTCAAATGAATACCTTCCTCTTATAGCTTACATCACTGTAGCTTCTCTGGGGGAAAATTCATTATTTATTGCTTCTTCTGGGCTCTGACAATTGGAGTTTGCTTTTTTTTTTCCCTCAATGGAGAATTAAAATCAGGGTTCAGGTTACTCAAGGAAAGTGTATCCTACTGATGATATCCAGAGAAGGTAATGTAAAAGTTTAAGGCAGCTATATGAAGAGTGCAAGGGGGGAGAGAGGGCAGCTATATGGAGAGAGAGAGAGAGAGAGAGAGAGAGAGAGAGAGAGAGAGAGAGAGAGAGAGAGAGAACACGAACTATAGCTCAGTTTCTCTGATTCTCAAAAATAACAAACAAATGAGAAACCAGACAACAAACTTCTCTAGTATTTGATGCTTGATCTGTATCCATTAGTGAAGCTCCCAGTTGTCACATACATTCATTGCCACATAGCTGGGAGGGTGAAGAGGGTTACTAAAGATTTTCTGTAAACTAGAGGAGTCTGCCTTTTTTTTTTTTAACTTGAATACTCAAGTAGATTTGTGAACATATTCTCTTTAATCAGTGCAGACTGCAACTCTTCTATCCCTGCCTATGCACTGCAATTATTATCCTTATTGTCCTAGGAGCTTGGCACAGAGCTTCCAGGAATGTGTTCTGAGACTTCTTCACTTTCTTCTACTGTTTGCAAAGATACTAGTAGAAGACCCAGGCTGATGATTATTTCTCCCTCAATGTTTATATCTCTTTAGTGTTTGCTGTATTAGCTTACTCAAAAACTCATATATTTACATGTTTATAGATATACACGTATATATCTGTAAATATGTATAACCATGCTTATGTACACACATCTATGTAGATTTGTATATAAATATCATGGATATATGCCATATTTCCTTCAATACTTCTGTAACTTCATCATTTTAAGGAATCCCTCTTGTCCACAGCAGGGATAAACTTTCTGGACGATTATAAAATATGTATAACTCTATGTATATAAATGGATAAAATGACTGATCTTCAAGACTATTTTAATGGGGCAATGGATAAAGCACTGGAGTCAGGAAGACTTGAGTCTAATTTTGCCACCCACTTACTAGCTGGGTGACCCTGGGCCAGTCACTTAACTTCTGATTTCATTTCCTCAACTATAAAATGGGGATTATAATAACACCTACTTTCCAGGGTTGTTGTGAGGATCAAATGATTAATATATGTAAAGCTCTTAGTCTAGAATAGATACCTAATAATTCCTTGTTGCCTTCCTCCCCTTTTGAGATTTGCCTCAGCAAAAGATTCCAAACTCTGCCAGCAATGTGGTGATGAGCATCTCAGGACTTAGGCTGATCCTTCAGTGACAGACAGCTGTGCCCACCCTTTGATGCCCTTTCACTTTTTTTGTTTGTTTGTTTTTTGGTAAGGCAATATGGGGTTAAGTGACTGGCCCAAGGCCACACAGCTAGGTAATTATTAAGTGTCTGAGGTCACATCTGAACTCAGGACCTCCCAACTCCAGGGCTGGTGCTCTGTTTACTGCGCCATCTAGCTGCCCCATACCCTTTTACTTTCTAGAGGACCTGTTTTGGTGGCATAACCTTCAAAGTCCCAGGGTTGCCTCCAGGTCACAAGGAAGCATAGAGGAAGTTTTAATGAGCTTATTTCCTTTAGAGTAAACCCAAACTGCCAATTTTCTGGTTAGTAATTCAGATTGAAAATTTCTGTATTTCAGCATCCAGACCTCACGACAGGTCAAAAGCGCTATCTCTGCAGCATTGCCAATATTTATAGCACGGATTCATTGAAATCTCTGATGAAGAGACAGTACATGCACATGGTTCAGCATGATACCCAAAAGTCAGGCAAGTGCCCATGGAGTCATTGTCCCGCTCTCAACCTGTTGCTCATGATGTTGTCTCAACCAATTCTAACTCCTGGCTTTGCTTGCTATTGAAGGTATCTCTACCCATAGAGGTCAGCTCAGCCCACGATATTCCCAGAAACAGCATTCTCCCTGCACGACATGGAGACACCAGCTGGAAAGGTTGGATTCACTGCATTCTAGCATCACATCTACACCATCAGCTGAACCACAGGCCATACAGCATTCCCTCTGGCAACCAGGGAGGAACAAGGAAGGGTATGCTGTCACCTGCTTTGAAGGAATCAAATTCCTTTAAATATAGATTAAACCTGAAATCTTGTTTAGTTGCTTTTAATTTGTTGACTTTAGGACAGAAAAATGTGGGACAAAGGCAGAGTGAAATCTTAGGATGTGAAATATTAGTTCACTGACTAGGACATGTCACTACTTTTGTCTCTGATCACCTCCATTTTTAGCAATCTCTCGCTCTGGAACTTAGTTTATATCCACTGAGTGGATAGTAAATTCTTTGAAGGCAGGGATCATTTCTGTTTTTGTAGCTCCGCAGAGGTGCATATATAGTCGAATGGCAAAAACTGGTTGGTCATTGAAAGATGGGAAACAACTCAAGCTAGTCATGCTTTTGAGCATCCTCTTCTTTCCCATCCAAAGACAAAGTAGAGGCACTGTACCCTAGCAGGACTCCTCTGCCATATTACAGAGGACAGTATCCAATTGGATACTTTACTGTCCAATTTGGCAAAGAAGGGATGATGACTAAGTATTCAACCTTTGCTACCATTGAAAGATTTGAGTTTTGGAGAAATAAAAAAAATCCCATAAGGCTGGCTTAACAAAAGGAAGCTTGCTTTGGCTCTCATATACACCCTTTGTATTTTGTTGGATGAATTAAAGTATTTCTCTTATTTTACAGGTTAAAATGTGGGTCTTTACCCAAAGCAAGATGTAAGTCACTAAAGATTTTTCAAAGGCCCAACAAAGCTTTCAGATACCCAGGTAACTACCCAATTTAAAATAAAAGGTTGGTTATTGGGACAAAAAAATGGAGAACAAGTTCTAAATTTTTTATTTTAATGAAATATATTTTGATTTTCCTTCTGGAATATATTCAGAATTCAGGATCTAGTTGCCTTCTACCTATCTTGATAAATGCTGGAGACAGCATTTTTTGTTACTTTGGAATTATCTTGGATCATTGTAATCTTGAGATTAGCTAAGTCATTCAGGGCTGATCATGCAAAATTTTGCTGTTACTGTGCACAGTGTTGTGGTTTTGCTCACTTCATTTTGCATCATTTCATGTAAGTCTTCCTAGATTTTTCTGAAACCATTCCACTCAACATTTCTTATAACACAACAGAACTCCCATCACAATCATGTATCACAGTTTGTTCAGCCATTTCCAAATTGATGGGTGTTCCCTTGATTTCCAATTCTTTGTCACCACAAAAAGAGCTGCTTTAAAGTATTTTTGAACATATAGGTCCTCCCCCCCTCCCTTTTTTTTAAAGCACTTTGGGCTATAGACCTCCTAATGGTACTGCTGGGTCAAGGGGTATGTGATTTTCTAGAACAACAACATTATCATAAAGACAAATAACTAAAACGTGTTAGAACTCTAATCAACACAATGATTCCAGAAGATTCAAGATAAACATTATTCAAACTGGGACACATTTCTTTTGGATATGCCAAAGGAGGAATTTGTTTTCCCTGACTATACAAGCTTATAATGGGTTTGGTTTGATTCACTTTCAAAGGGAACAGGAAGATGGGAAGGAGATTGAAAATTTCAGTTATTAATTGAAAAAAGTAACAATTTAATTTAAGAAAAAAGAATGGATGGGAATGGAAAGAGAAGGTAGAGACCAGAAAGTACCATTGCAAGAACCTAGGCAAGAGATGAAAGCTTGAATTAGGGCAGTAGCAGTGTGACTGAAAAGAAATCAATCCAAGAAACATTTATGATGATGATGATGATGTTTGTCCTTCATTCTTGAAGAAGACCTTGACATCAGGGAAGTGATGTCACAACAAGCACATGGGGGGCTGTGCTAAATCACCAGCCTCACTTTCTGCTCCAGAGCCATCTGGGTCTAATGGCCAGATATGAAACAAGATGATTGGGAATGAGCCTGGATGGAAGACAGTCAGGGTTAAGTGAATTACCCAAGTGACAGCTAGTCAAGTGTCTGAGGCCAGCATTTAGTTCTGAGAATACAAATACAAGCAAAAAAGAAGGTCTCTGTCCTCAAGGAGCTTATATTCTAAAGGATAAAGAAAGCTAGTACATAGAAGACTTGAAAAGGGAAGTGGGGAGAAGTATGAGGTACAGTGATTTAGTCTAGATTTAGGAGGGGAGGAAAGAGAAAGGCCTGAGCCCTTCCTCAAAAATAAGAGGTTCCAGGAGGACTCTCCAAAGATGGCACCAGAGGAAAGGATCTTCTTTCTGTCATGAAAGCAGAGTCCACCAGAATTAGGTCATCAAGAATGAGGGAAAATAATGGGAGATAAGACTGATTGGAGTCAGATAGTCAGATATTCGAGGACCTTGAATGCTAGGCTAAAGAATTTAGATTTTATTCAGTAGCCAATTAAAAACAAATTGAGCCAAAAAAGTGATGTGATCAGAGCTCTACCTTAGAAAGAGGAACCTAGGGGCAGCTAGGTGGCACAGTGGATAAAGCGCTAGCCCTGGAGTCAGGAGTACCTGGGTTCAAATCTGGCCTCAGACACTTAATAATTACCTAGCTGTGTAGCCTTGGGCAAGCCACTTAACCCCATTTGCCTTGCAAAAACCTAAAAAAAAAGTAGAAGGACTGAAAGGACAGTCACTCAACCCCATTTGCCTTGCAAAAAAAAAAAAAACCCAAAACGGAAAGAGGAAACTAACAATGTTATATAAACTGGAAGGAAAAAAGCTAGAGGATACATGTTTTTGCAATCATGCAGATCAAAGATAATGAGATCCTAGACTCTAGGGTTGGAGCAATAGAAATGGTCAGAAGAGAATATAAGAAAAGGTAACAAGGAACTGATAAAAACTAGATCATTAGTACTATAGTGCTGTGCACATAAAAGACAATTAGTGTTTATAGAATACCACAGACTAGATGTGAAAAGCAAAGGGAGGAGTCAAAAATTATTTTTAAGATTGAAGGATGATAGGGTGGCTAGGTGGTGCAGTGGATAAAGCACCAGCTTTGCAGTCAGGAGTACATGGGTTCAAATCCAGTCTCAGACACTTAATAATTACCTAGCTATGTGGCCTTGGGCAAGCCACTTAACCCCATTTGCCTTGCAAAAACCTAAAAAAAAAAAAAAGATTGAAGGATGATTAAGGGAATGGCAATGCCACTAAAAAATAGGAAGTGAGAAAAGGAATAAGCATGGGGCAAGATGAATTTGAAATGCTGGTGAGACAAATATCTATACCTCTATTTCTGCTTCAAATACCAGTTGTGAAAAAAGCTTAGTTTACTATCTTAAAGTGCATTATAAATGTGTATTCTATGGAGAATAAAACAATGTTAAAATCTAGAAAAAAAGGAATGGAGGAAGCATGTTAGATGTTGCAAGTATGGAGTAAAATAATCTCTAGAATGATGAAAATTTCTGTACCCTGAGGGGAAAAAGTGATGGCTTAAATGATCCAGTCAATAATTCCAGAAGGGAAAATTAAACTACTAAATATATATGTAGGTCTCATCAAGTAAGTTTTGGATCCATGCATAGTTTGGGATTGACAGTTTGCCTTCCCCACTCCCTGTTTAGGGATCTCTGATTTTACAATATGACCCAATGGAAAAATGGGACATATTTTACATAACTAAATAAACACTTGGAATTCCATTTTGCGAAGTGTGGAATACCTTTATAGACTTGCAGGTAAAAGATGATTTTGCTTAATTATTTTGAAGGTTGTAATTATGACATTATGACTCCACAATGAAATGCAGCTGGTGTTCTTAGACATTATCTTTCTTCTTTCAGCTTTCACAAATGATTTTGACTCATACATGAGTGAAGAAAAAAGAGATGAAGATTTATTAAATAAGTGTATGCAGTCAATGACAATAGAAGAACAAGGGGAAAATCTGATGTGAGTTTGACCCTCCTATCCTGTAGTCCTGGTTTCAGTTATTGGCCTAAATCCAACTTGATTTCACAGTCATGTGCCAAAGGAGGAGGTTGTGAATTCTGTTCATAACTAATTTTAGGTCAGTACTGTCTATGTTAATTCACTATTGTCTTATTGGCTAGTTTGGGAGCATTCTAAAACTTGGCTTGTGAACATGTAACTGGTTTGATGTAGTTCAGTGTTTCAGTGATACTTGTGCAGCAACATTTATCTGTAATCCAAGCTCATATTTGTAGTCAAGACATTTAAAACCTTTCATTTCACTTAAAAGAAAAGTAAGAATTCTTTTAGTTTTCCTTGAGGCATTTGCTACCAAAGGCTATTAGATAGGAAATTTTACATAAGCATCCTGCTGTAAATGATTCCTTTTATCTCTGTGCTAAATCCTCAATAAATGTTTGTTGAATTGGACTTCTTGACTATTACTTCCTAAGGAGGCTGAATGGATAAACTATGGAAATATATAGTTATGTGGTCACTTAAAATACAACTTTAACATTCATGATAAACTATTCATGTTGTATACTTCAAGAAAAACCTCAGAGAAACTCATTAAATAGAAGGCAATAATTTGTATTACAAAAGCATTTGCCATAGATGTCCTTAAATAGGAACTTCTCAAGCCTGCTGCATCGTTTTCTACAAAGGCTCAGCTGTTGAGGATCAACTTTTAAAAATGAAAATAACTTCAGACTCAACTGACAAATTTGACTGGCACATTTCAGTAACATCTTTTGTTTGAGGAAAGGGTGATTATATCCACACATGGAAAATAAAACCAGAAAGAGATACTTCCGAGTCACATCATACAGGCTTCAGTTATATAATTCACTTTCAAAGAAATTGTAAGGATCACATTGAGTCTCTTACCCATGTTTTCATTCGACCCCTCACTTTTTCAAGATTGAATATTAAAACATAGGTTATCAAGGACAGATAAATGAAAGGTAAGTGTTTATTACAGTATAAAGAGAAGAACAGTGTATACAAGGAGACAATCTGGAACTCTTCTATTCATGCACAATGTTGGGAACAAAGGCTTGAAGGTTAACATTGAATATATTTACAGAAGTAAACTTTTTTTACATACATCCATTTATCATGTGGTACAAGTTATCCTTAGAAATCATGTCCTAGAAACTAAATACATTCTTATAGTTTACAATAAGCTTGTAGCAAATTATGTATCATCAAATAAGATGTTAGTTTTTAATGCATAATACTTTAAAAATGTCACAATTTTGTGATTTCTGAATGCTTAATTACTTGATTCAAACAAGGGAATGGAACAAAAAAGATCACCAGGAGGACTGTTTTAGGATTTTTTGTATTCAATTCGTTCTACTTTCACATCATCTCCAATTAGCTGATACACATAAGTGACAACTGTAGAAGCCTGGATATCCATCAATACAAATGAAGGAATGATGTTTCTGGAAAGGGAAAAAAATTTATATTAAGCACTAATACTATACTTTTATATTTTCAAGCTAACAATTTAGAAAATAGTATTCAATGATAAATCTGGTTGCAAATCATCAGAAAGCCCTGACATGTAATTAAAAGATATGACAAAACAATTCTCAAAAGAATTAACAGTCATTTGAAATGATACTCCATTTCACTATTAAGAGGAATGAAAATCAATAGTTAAGTTTTGCCTAATACCTTCAAAGTGACTCAAATGACCATACTTTTAATACAGTAATTTCACTACTTAGATATATATTCTAAGATGGACACTGATAAGAAGTCCTCAAAATATTTATAAAAGCACTTTTTATATAGCAAAGAATTAGAGGCAAAGTAGTTATCTATTGATTGGGGGGAAAATGAATGTGGTTAAAAATTATCAAGGGCCCCAACCCCATTCCTCTTGTAGAGGTGGGAGATTCATGGATGTGGTATATGGCATAATTTTTAGATTATTTTGCTGATTTTTTTCATTTTCCCTATAAATATATTATTTGATAGAAAGATAGTTTATTGGAAAGGGGGTTAAGGGAATGAAAGAAATTCTGTTGATGCAAAAAAAATCAATAAAAATTTATTTAAAAAAATTCAATTTGCAAAAAAAGGAAAACTAAGTTTCTAAGCAAAAAGGAATCAATGTTATGCAACTGGTAACATTTTTTTTTTGGTAGTTTCAGGTTAATGATAATAAAGCACTGAGAATCAAAAACAACATTATTATTACTCACGTTTCCAGAGCATTATATGCTCCAGTGGCAGATCCTGGATTAATATAGAATTTATTTTCATGTTCAAAGGCCTCAAATTTATGTGTGTGTCCTGAAATAAGAATGTCCACATCAAACTGCCTTTGAAGTAATGCTAAACTGGCCATATCGCCCCATGGAATTACTTGATGTCCATGGATCAAACCAATTTTAAACTGTCCAACAGTTACCACCTTTTGTTCTGGATAATTCAGATTCTAAAAGGAAACAAACAAAAAAAATGCACATAAATTTTAGAAGTAATGACATTTAATCAGCTATTTGTCAATAAATTAACAGTACTAGTCTCATTAGATACACTATCTTTCATAGGATAGACACTAAGTAAATTTAGTTTACTGTTTAAACAGTTCAATATTTTTAATGTTTTGAAATTTTTTAAAACATTTAGGAATATTTGTTGATTAACAGAAATTAATCTTATATGCTGGATGTCTTTAAGGAAAACCACAGAGAATTCTGACAAATCATTTAGAAAAGTGAACTTGAATGTTATATTGTCTTTTTTCCTACTAAACAAACTCTGGGGCAAAACTGACCTAATATGCATTAGAAAGTTGGTGGGATAGCTCTGAATAGGTACTCTTTATTTAAAAAACAGAACAAAACTGGGTGGCTAAAAAGGGGAAGTCATGTGGATGGTGTTGACTTGTATATTAAAAACTTATGGGGGGGGCAGCTAGGTGATGCAGTGGATAGAGTACTGGCCCTGGAATCAGGAGGACCCTAATTGAAATTTGGCCTCAGATATTTCTTAATTACTTAGCTGTGTGACATTTGGGCAAGTCAAGCCACTTAACCCCACTGCCTTGTAAAAACAAAAAATAAAGAACTTATGGGGCAGTTAGGCAGCACAGTGGATAGAGCACTGGCCCTGGAGTCAGAAAGATCCGAGGTTAAATCTGGCCTCAGACACTTAGTAATTACCTGGAAGTGAAAATGCAGGAAAATCACCTAATCCCATTACCTTGCAAAAAGCCAAAAAAAAAAAAATTATACTCAAGTGAAAAAGTTGAGGCAGATCACTGGGGTAGGTTCCTGAAACATCACAAGCCTGGTACAAAAGCAAGATAGAGTGGTTGTGGGGACCTTCAAGTATCCAGACAGCTCTTGGAGTTGCCAAAAGCACAACAGCTACTATAACTTGCTGACTTATCTTGATGATAACTTAGTTCTTCAAAAAGTTAAGGAACGGGGTGACTAGGTGGTGCAGTGGATAAAGCACCGGCCCTGGAGTCAGGAGTACCTGGGTTCAAATCCGGTCTCAGACACTTAATAATTACCTAGCTGTGTGGCCTTGGGCAAGCCACTTAACCCCATTTGCCTTGCAAAAAAAAAAAAAAAACCCAACCAAAAAACCCTAAAAAGTTAAGGAACATGTAAGGAAAAAAATCCTAGAATGTTAATGATTCTCACTAAACAGGGAGGAATTTGTTGTTACCAGGGTGGAAAGTTGAAAACTTGGAGGGAGCTGGAAATCGTTTGATATGCTCTAGATTTTAAGAGAAGAGATTTCAAAAGGATTTAGAAAATATTACAAATGGGCTAACTTTTTATAAGGGAGGTCAATCCATAATGGTCAGGAAAATTGTCTAGAATGAATCTTTGAAGGCACAAAGGGAAAAATTCTGATGAGGAAAAAAAACGGTAGTTTTAAAATGGGAGTTTTCTTAAGAGACTGATATGGATGCACAGACAACTCACTAACCAACTTAAAAAATTAAAAAAAAAAAGACTGATCTTCTGGAAACAATGTCAGGGATGCTAAACCTCAGAATGAAATAAGACTGGCAAGAAAAGCCCAGTACAAAAACAGGGTTTTAAAAGTCATATGAGGAGGGAGACAGCGAGGAAAAGAATCCAAAAAAGATAGAACCACTGTCTGAGGTGGGATGGGATGATAAGAGCAATGAATGGATGACTTCCCATTTTGTTTCTACCAGGGAGGACTTTTGGATTGGATAAAGAATTAATAGTCAACATAAGTGAGGAAATAATAATAGTGCACTCAGCTGCTCTTGATGAGGCATTTCAGTTATCTGTCCCACATGAATTATATATTGGTTGATGTGATGGAAGCAATATCCTAAAACTCCTTAATACTCCCCCATGCAAATTAGCTCAGTATTTTCTTAAAAGGTACTGAAATTAAGCCAAGATTTAATTGACTCAAGGGACTAAAACTGGGGACCCTGATGTAGCTTCCAGGATGTCTGGATATAAAGGGAGTGGAGTTACTGCCTTTAGAATGTGACCAGAGAGACCAGCAGCTTAGATGACATGTATTCAGCCGAATCAAAGATAAGAGTCTACATAAAGATCCCTTCTCTGTTCCAATTGTCTTTCCTCTGTTATGGCCAAGTAAACCTTTGATTAATTGTTAAATTGATTACAAATGTCTCATTTTGTTCCTTTTTTTCAGATCTAAACTATCCAGAGCCCAGCCTGAGTCATGCTCAGCCCATAACATACTAAAAGAACTGGCAGATGTGATTGCTCAATGATTTTGAAACTAATTTTGAAAGCCAAGAGAATATAGGAAGGGTAAAAATAGTACAAAGGTACAAAAGATAAAAGTTCCTTTTTTTTTTAAGGGAAGAGAATGGACTGAAGCAAGCTCTAATAGAGGCTTACATGCTTCACTGTTTCTTGGAAAAATGCTAGAATATATTATCAAAATTATTAATGAATATCTAGGGAAAAAACACCATGATTACAAAGAATCATGTTGGAACAAAGAAGAAATGCAGCAGATGATAGTATAAGCAGAGCTATTTGGAAATGACTACATAACTAGATTCAGAGGAAGTAGTCATGAAGGGTTCGATACCTGAAAAGCTTCAGGGGAGTTCCTCAGAGATCTATGCTTAGCCCAGTTCTGTTTAACTTAGACAAAGAAAGAGCTGGAACTCCTATTAAATTTTCTGGGAATGAAAGCTATAGAGGTCTTTTTCTCCGCTACAGCTTGCCACCTTTCTTTGAACAGAAAAGAGGCATGAATCACTGTTGTTCACTGACTCTTGTCATTAGTCACTTCTGCCATTTTTCCCTGATACGAATAAAATGTATTACTCATGCCACTCATTTAATTATATATGGGAAAATATAGGTATAGATTATCAGTAATCCCAGAAATCCAAGATACGAACTATTCACATCAGAATCACAGTATGTAAGGGTCAGAAGAGACCTAGATTTTCTAGTTCAAGACTCTCATTTGCCAAAAGTCACACAACTCTTAGATTAGAACCTTTGTCTCCTAAGTCCTGCCCTTTTTCCCTCTTGGCACTACCAGAGTTCAAGACTCTCATTTGCCAAAAGTCACACAACTCTTAGATTAGAACCTTTGTCTCCTAAGTCCTGCCCTTTTTCCTCTTGGCACTACCAGAGCATGACTGGTTCTCTGGCTGAACCACTTGATTTGGATATAATTGAAAAGATGGCAAATTCAGACAAATGATAGCAAAACCATTTTCAATTGAAAACAGTTTAGTTAAAACTATGTCCAAAAAAAATGAGATAAAAATAGTAAAAATACATCACCTCATCAAAGTCTCCTCTAACAATGTGAACATCTCCAGCTAGAGTCTTTAGATAGTCATAACTTTCTTTGGTGCAAAGGTTTCCAGTGCAGAGAATGTGCTGAATTTTTCCAGGCACCAGCAGTTTTTTGAATTTAGCTGGCAGACTGTTGCATCTGTGGGGGATGTGCAGATCTCCTAATACTAACACCAACTTATTAGGTGTCAGGGTGTGAAATAATAACAAATTAAACAAGATGTTATATGAGGCAAAACAAAATTCAACAGATAACAATTGTTCTCCTTTAATTCCTTTAACAAATAAAATACAACAAAAAAAATTTCAAGAAAGCAGAAATCATTCTTCCTCACCATAAAATTACCATTGAAAGGAATTACTGGCTCCTCCTCAGCTCCAAATTAAGCTGTTTTTGTTTTCATCACGAATGGTAAGCTGATATTTTCCACATAATCTCTATATTTTCATTTTCCCTCTCACTTGTTTTATCTCCTTTATTTAACTCAGTTATAATCCCCAAATGCAAAATAATATTTTCATAATTTTTCAAGTACATTAACTGCTAAAAGTTAATCACTTTCTTTTGTTGAGCTATTAATTTACAAGAGAAACTGATTATAATTTCAACACAGCTTCAATTAGGATAACAAGTTTGGCTATTACAATATTAGAAAGCAAGAAAATAATCACCATAATGGTAACAGTTATACAAACTTATTTGGGTTTTCCAAAGATTCCACACACAAAGCATTATTTCCTTTTGCCCCTTCATGGAAAGGGAACCTTTGAGGAAGGCTAAATTTATATATGTTTTTCATAGGGTCATGAAATCAATTTTTTTCAATTGTTCAATTCCATCTCATTCTAAGTCTAATATATGTACACGCACACACATATATCCTTTTCTATAACTTTTTTCTAAAAAGGACATATTAAAGAAAATATTAAATTTTTCAATACCAGCATAAAATACTGGTAGGAGATTTGAGATGTGTGCAAACACTTATGTCACCACAAACTTTGTAAATTAGTTATTCATGCAAATTAAAATGATCACTGAAAGCAGCTGGATTTCATTAAAAGCAACAAAAATCAAAATGGCTGCAAAGCAAAATGAACTGTTACCAGAACATGGGAATGACAGCAGAGTGACAGGGGTTGACAAAATTTCCATGCCATTATTTTTTGCTAAGTAAGCCTCTTTTTGAAAAAGAGAAGTAACATTTTAGTTGGTGCAATAACTCAATGGCTTGAATCAGTTGGATTGTTTCAACATAGATCTTGGAGCACAAGTAGCTAATAACACCTGCACACTTTTGCCCTCCCTGAAGAGTATATAGATGTGAATGTGGAATAATAATAATCTTCATTCCCTTTGGATCAGAATTTAAAAAACAGGGAATTAATGAGACACTGGGATTTGAGAAATGACAGAAAATAGATAGCTAAATAAAAGATACCCAGACTCCTCAAAATAAAAATTCACAAAAGGCTAGGCTTCCAAAACACTCCTAAAATATATATTTAGGAAATGGGCTATTCATTTTCAGCAGACTTAAAATAATGCTGTATCTCCACAATTTCCTTCTTAATGACCCCAACTGGCTACCAATGTCCTCTAAAATGCAGTGAATTATCCTTGAGGTATGCATATTTGATCCAGAATAAGGGATTAACAACACAGAAACATGTCATAATTATACAAAAAAGACAAACCCCAAGTATTGGGGGAGAACACTAGAATCTTGTTATAACAGTATCTCCATAATAAATACATGATATGGGACACAGTAGGTAAAATATATATTTCTGATTCTCTGAGTACAAAGTGTCCTTGAATGAATTTCAAATTATCCTTAATTTCATACTTCATCAATTCATGTCACAGCAAGAGTCTAGAGTATTTTAAAATAGAAGTTACAGTTAATGACAGCCTACAACCCAGTTAGTGAAGGTGTCAGGATTTAGTCATTGACTTTTCCCTGACAGATACAGTAAGGATAAAACATCCAAGAACAACATACCAACAATAAAAGTTCAGAAATCTGTACCTCATTAGGATGCTCTAATAGCTCTGAGTCAGTCACCCACCACCAATGTTAGTAGGAGCTACAAGAAGAAACTTACTCTGTGCCCAGCCTTATTGGAATGAAGAAGTTGATTGCAGACAGGGGGATGAAAAAAAGGGTGAAACATGACCAATGTTAAACAAAAGAAAGCAAAAGAAAATAAAATTTAAAAACCTTTAGCCAAATAAATATGCAAACTGTTAATGAATTCTGAG
This sequence comes from Macrotis lagotis, assembly GCF_037893015.1. Lineage (NCBI taxonomy): Eukaryota > Metazoa > Chordata > Mammalia > Peramelemorphia > Peramelidae > Macrotis > Macrotis lagotis. Next base: position 671,116,369 of record NC_133666.1, read on the forward strand.
TGTTATGAAAGAAAATGTTAAAAAAAAATCAGCTTTGCTCACACTGTGCTCAAAATGAAACCAAAAGAAACTATTTTAATCTTATTCAACAAGTTTGGGGGTTGTTTTTCATTTTAAAGATTTTGCTACAAATTTTTTCCAACATTCTTTCCTTCTAATGGTCCCCAAAATCTATGGAATAAAATTACTACCCTTAGCTTTCAGTTCAATCTAGACTCTGAAGTGGCAAAATTGGAGACATTCCCATCAATGGTACATAACTGGGGGTGTGTTTGTAGATTCATAAGGTAGTTATCAATTATGCCTCCAAACAGGATTGATTTAGTAATACTGTATCTTTGAACTAATGATATATGATTCTAATAGTTGTCAGATTATATTGGGGTTGGATCTTTATTAATTATTTTGCACACCATGATAGATAGTGCTGCAATAGTGGAATGGCACTGGCCTTAAAGCCAGGAGGATCTGGGTTCAAGTGTAGTGGTCTGTCATTATATGACTGTGGGCAAGCCACACAACATTCAGTGCCCTAGGTCAGCAGTTCTCCTATTTATTGGTCTCAGAACTCCTTTAAACTCATAAAAAATTTTAAGGGCCCCAAAGAACTTTTATTTATGTGGGCAATACCTATTGAGATATTTATTATATTAGAAATTTAAAAATTAAAACTGATAAATTTTTAAATGCTTAGTAATTTATTACTACCAATAATAAAACCCATTAAATGTTAACATAATAACACATTTTATGGGGAAAAAACTTAAAATGAAAATTGGCATTGTTTTACATATTTTTGTAAATACCTTAATGTCTGACTTAATAGAAAAATGGATTATTTTATCTGCTCTGCATTCAATCTGTTACAGTATAAAGAAAATATGACCTTACACAGATATATAGTGGGAAAAGGAAGGGGTATTTTAATAAGTAAATGAGGTCTTAGTATTATGATGAAAATTGTTTTGATCTTGGGGTCCCCCAAGAAGTGCTGCGCTTATAAACTTTCTAATAATTTAGAAGCAATTCATTTTGGAGCTAACCAGGATTAAGACCTACTCACTCTGAGTTTAAAACTTTAAATCAGTCAATTCTACCCTGTATTGACTTAAAAAAAAAAGTAAAAGGTAGATTGCATACATCTCAGAAAATTTAAAAAGGCAAGTTATATGTGTGTGTGAGGATATAATTTAACCTGCTACTGATACAAATAAAAAAGTTTGCTCTAACACAATCTAAAAAACAAGGAACTTCTTAATCAAATGAGTTAATGTATGTGAACTCTTTGAAAATCAATTATTTTGATCAAATTATTAATTTGTCAATTTTTATCATCATCAATTTTAAGACGAGTCTTATTTTTATGTCACGGACCTACTTTCTGACAAACTAGTAAAGCCTCTGGACCCTTTCTCAGAATATTGTTTTTAAATAATTAAAGGAAATGCTAAATTTGAGTCAGAAGCAAGTGAAAATAAGATGTAATTTTCTTCTCATCAAACTTTATGGACCCTTTGAAATCCATCAACAGACACCCTGAGTGGTCCATGGAACTAAGGTTCTGATCTATTGACTTAGGAAGAACAGAATTTAAGAATGCTTTTCCAATGGAAGAAGCATGGACTAAATGAAAATTGAATCTGCTCCCAATAACCCCAGGATTTAAAACGACAATGAAATTTAGAGGTCAAATACTTTAGGATCCTCTTAAAAAACTTGTTAACTGAATTTCAATATAATTTGTATTCTTTGTAATACTCTAATGCTTTAACTTATACATCAAAAACACCATTCCCAGAAGTGGTCCACAGGCTTCACCAGACAGTCAAAGGAATCCAGGACACAAGAAAAAATTAAGAATCCTGATCTGTTCCAAATCCCGCAGATCACAGGTGAGCAAACTGACGGTCGGAGAAAGGAATTTGCCCCCAAGTTACCCAGGCAGAAAGTAGCAGAGTCACCATGAGATCCCAGGTCTTGCCCAAATCCAGTGCTCTTTCGTAATCAAATGAGTTAAATGTATGTGAACTCTTTGAGAATCCATTATTCTGATAAAATTATTAATCTGTCAATTATTTTACTCCATGTTCTCTTTGGAAGGGCCTTTTCCCCCAAAGATTTAAGGCAGAAAACTGAAAAAGGTAGGATTTCTCCTGACTACTCTCAGCTTTCCAAGAAATCTCGGAGGCTGTGAACAAGACTGAGCCAAACTGCCTTTAGGAGGGAGGGACAAGAAAGGTTTGAAGCCCCTTCCCCAAAAGGCCTCCAGGTCCATTTTGGCCCCGGGAGGGTCCCCGCCGGTGCTCAGTCCGCGGAGGGGAAGGGGCCGGCCGGCCCTGCCCCACTCGGCTGGGGGAGGGGCGCCCCGGCGGGGTGCGTGGCCACGTGACGCGGCGGACCCCGGCCGCCCGGACCGGGCTGGGCTGGGGGCGGGGGCGCAGGCCCCGTGACTCGGGACGGCGGCGGCTCCGCTCCCCGGGCCCGGGCCCGACAAGGCTGGAGCCGAGCCCGGGCGCCTCCTCCGCCTCCGCCCCCACCCTCCGCGGCCTTCGCCCGCCCCTCCCTGCCTGCCTCTCCCTGCCTCCCCGCCGGCTCGGGGCTGCTCCGCGGACCGCCGCCGCCCTCACCATCCTGTCACCGGCCCCGCTCCGCCGCAGCAACCGTCGCCGCTGCCTCCTTCCTCGGCCTCCCCAGGAACCCGCCCACCGAGGGCTCGGCCAATCGGGAGGAGCTCCGCCTCCGAGGTGGCGACGGCGGCCCGGAGAGGTCTCGATTCTCGGGTAAGCGAAGCGCCCGGGGGCAGGTGACCGGAAGTCTGGGGGCGGGGCCTCCTCGGAAAGAGCGGGAAGCGCAGCGCGCTCTGAGCACGCGCGAGGCGTCGTCTCTGGCGCGGAGGCCTCTTTGGGGAGCTGGACCTTTGCTCCGAGGCCCCCCGCCCCAACCGTGAAGAAGATGAAGTGTGAGATGGGTGGCCACCAGGTGAAAGGTGCGACCCACTGGGTGCTGCTGCCTCAGTTAACTAAATGGCCCTTTGACCCGAGGCCCTGCAGGAGGCGCCGGGGACCCTGGGCAAGTGGCCCACCCTCTCTGGGCCTCCAGAACGGGCGGGGGGCTGGGATTCCGGGACCTGCAGGAGCTGTTTTCGAGCTCTAAAGTGGAATGGGTGGGAGGACTAAT